>NC_083230.1:118909727-119254727 GCF_032191835.1 Heteronotia binoei
ACAATCCCTGGGTTAGAAGAGCGAGCAGCCTGCCAGCCACCAGGGGCTTTGCCACACCCCCAGCAGCCCCTCATTACCCCCTGGAGAAGCCCGTCTCACCCTTTCTCCACTTCTTATGTGATTTTGGGCAGCGGGTGGCTTCCTGGCCTTTGGACTGTGGAGGGGGGGCAGCCACCACTTCAGGGTCGTCAGAAAGAGGGGGGAGGGGAGGGAAATGTCTGCAGGGAACTCTATTATTCTCTATGGAGACTTATTCCCATAGGAAATCATGAAGAATTGATCTGCAGGTATCTAGGGCTCTGGGGGGGGGGCTGTTTTATGAGGTAGAGGCACCAACTTTGCAGCACAGCATCCAGAGCCTCTCCCCAAAATACCTCCCAAGTTTCAAAAAGATTGGACCAGGGGGTCCAATTCTATGAGCCCCAAAAGGAGGTGCCCCTATCCTTCATTAGTTCCTATGGAAGGAAGGCATTGAAAAGGTGTGCCGTTCCTTTAAATGTGATGGCCTGAACTCCCTTTGGAGTTCAATTATGCTTATCACAGCCTTGATCTTGGCTCCACTCCTAATGTCTCCTGGCTCCACCCCCAAAGCCTCCTGGCTCCACCCCAAAGTCTCCTGGCTCCACCCCCAAAGTCTCCTGGCTCCACCCCCAAAGGCCCCAGATATTTCTTGAACTGGACTTGGCAACCCTAACTAGGCGTTCCTGGCAACTAACTCCCCCTTATTTAAATGCAGGTTTCGTTTTGGGCAGCTCACAGGAGCAGAGCTCCAGAACCCCTGCATTTTTTTGTGCTCTTTCTTTCTTAACTATCCCCCCCCACCCCCCACCCCCCCAAAAAGAATCCTTGCTTCTGGGCTCCGTTGTTCAAACCCCCTGTGAGAATTTGACTGAGCTGTAAGATTTGACAAACTTTCTAATATTTTCACCCACGAAAACTGGGAAAATAACCAAAACATATCAAGCAGACCGACAGAAATTTTCACCATGCCACTGTGGCCACACAGGAGAAAGGAATTTTAAAACTCTAATGGGAGGAAGGTTTTATGATGACCATTCTAATTCAAGAGGAAGAAGACTGCAGGTTTATACCTCGCCCTTCTCTCTGTACTCAGAACGGCTTACAATCTCCTATGTCTTCTCCCCCACAGCAGACACCCTGTGAGGTGGGTGGGGCTGAGAGAGCTCTCACGGCTGCTGCCCTTTCAAAGACAACCTCTGCCAGAGCTATGGCTGACCCAAGGCCATTCCAGCAGCTGCAAGTGGAGGAGTGGGGAATCAAACCCTGTTCTCCCAGAAGAGAGAGCTCTGGCTGACCCAAGGCCATCCCAGCAGGTGCAAGTGGAGGAGTGGGGAATCAAACCCGGTTCTCCCAGATAAGAGAACTCTGGCTGACCCAAGGCCATTCCAGCAGCTGTAAGTGGAGGAGTGGGGAATCAAACCCGGTTCTCCCAGATAAGAGTCTGCGCACTTAATCGCTACACCAAACTGGCATTTGAAGGTAGATGTTGAGCTGATATAATTTAGTCCGCCTTCCGGTGATGTCAGGGGTGTGTGGCATATGCAAATGGATTGTGTTAATGAGCTCTGGCACCTCTTTTTCTACAAAATGACCTCTGGATGGACATCTTCGACCAGGCAGTTCTCTGTTTCCTTTCAGACCAAGGATGCCCTGTTCACCATCCTCCAAGATCTGAGGCCTGAGGACCACTTCAACATCATTGGCTTCTCCAATCGAATCAAGGTCTGGCAACAGGACCGCCTGCTTCCTGTGACCCCCGAGAACATCAGAGATGCAAAGATCTACATCCACAACATGTCGCCCACAGGAGGTAATCTTGGGTCCAAACAATGGGTGGGGTGGATTTGGTTCAGCACAATGGCCATCTTTCCCAAGATGGATCCTGGATTAGATGGACCACTGGTCTGATCCAGCAGGGTCTTTTGATGTTCTCAGGATGCTGGATTAGATGGACCACTGGTCTGATCCAGCAGGGCTCTTCTGATGTTCTTAGGATGCTGGACTAGATGGACCACTGGTCTGATCCAGCAGGGCTCTTCTGATGTTCTTAGGATGCTGGACTAGATGGACCACTGTTCTGATCCAGCAGGGCTCTTCTGATGTTCTTAGGATGCTGGACTAGATGGACTCCTGGTCTGATCCAGCAGGGCTTCTTATGTTCTTAGGATGCTGGAGTAGATGGAGCACAGGTCTGATCCAGCAGGGTCTTCTGATGTTCTGAGGATGCTGGACTAGATGGACCACTGGTCTGATCTAGCAGGGCTCTTCTGATGTTTGCAGGATGCTGGACTAGATGGATCACTGGTCTGATCCAGCAGGGCTCTTCTGATGTTCTCAGGATGCTTGACCAGATGGATCACTGCTCTGATCCAGCAGGGCTCTTCTTGTGATTTAGGATGCTGGACTTGATGGACCACTGGTCTGATCCAGCAGGGCTCTTCTGATGTTCTTAGGATGCTGGACTAGATGGACCACTAGTCTGATCCAGCAGGGCTCTTCTGATGTTCTTAGAATGCTGGACTAGATGGACCACTGGTCTGATCCAGCAGGGCTCTTCTGACATTCTTAGGAGGCTGGACTAGATGGACCAGTGGTCTGATCCAGCAGGGCTCTTCTGATGTTCTTAGGATGCTGGACTAGATGGACCACTGATCTGATCCAGCAGGGCTCTTCTGATGTTCTTATGGGATCCCCATGTTCCACCTAGAGGCAGGCATCCTTAGATAAGGACCTAATCTTCAGTGGAAAGGTTAGAAAGTAGAAGTGAGGAGCAGTTTGGAGACCCAATAGCACACCCTTTTCCCAAGAACTACAGGTTCTCTGGAAATTCATGTTCTGAAAAAAGAAAAATTACTGGCCAGTTTGCCAAACTCTGAGCAAGGCTATGCACATTGGCTGACTTAGAGAGGTGGGAATAGCAGGCCTTGCACTGAACCACTGGTCCCTCCCTGTGCCAGAGGGTGGAGTAAGATACGCTTCATTAGGAGATGTATTCTGGAAGAAGTATTTGTCCTCTGGGAGAATGTTTCCGAAGCTACTTGGGGTAGCTAAATTGTAGTTCGGCTGAGGTCAAAGGCAGAACGGCAGATTCAATGTTGACATCCTTTTGAACTCTCGCTGCTTCATCTAAGAGCCTAACCAGACTTCACCAGGATGTCTCGCTGCTTCTGACCCCCATTCATTGCTCTGATTATCATATTTTTATCCTGCCGATAATCCAAGGAAGTCCTGACCTAAATAGCTCAGGCAAGCCCAGTCATCACCAGCGGTCGTTTTGTAGAAAAAAATGAGAAAAATAGGCTCATTAGCTTAACTCATTAGCATATGCCGTCCCCCCCACCCCAGCCAAAAGCAACCCGATGAAAGAAAGGAGAGCCCCAAGGAAGCCTGTATCAGAGTAGCTACAGGGCCTACATTTCCCAAGATCCCTTCTGTTCCTCTGATTGGGTGGACAGCAGTTTTGGAGGGAAAACTTGCCCAGTGGAGACCAGAGGGGTGGGACCCGAAAGGAAGGGAATAAAAGGCCTACCTAGAGAGGGAGTGTTGTTCTCTCTGGAAAGGCTGAACTGGAGAGAAGGCTACAGTCGGGAGAGTTCCCACATCCAAAGAGTGGTGAGTCAGTTGGAATTGGAGGCAGGCAACATATAGTTAGTCACGTCAGGGCTTTTATTCTGTTTTGTACTGCTTTTACTGTTTTTCCATGCTCTCTGTTGCACTAAACGTTACAACCCACTTTTTGCTTTTGAGCACTTACAATAAACTTATTGTTGTTATACTGGGTCTGCATGCCTCTTCTGTCACAGATAAAAGGTGCTTGCTAAGAAGGAAGATGGGTCGGGTGGATGGTCTGAGCCCTCCCAGCCAGACTCTTACCATAGTGGTGGCAGCCAGTAGAAGGCCCTCCCTGGTCCCCTACTTGTAACACTCGGGTTAGATCATTTGTGTCACGTACCGGAGGTGATAGTATGGACAGTATCAATCACCGCACATGCATCCTGGTGGAGAAAGGGGGAAAGGTTAATGGTGTGGTATCCTCTTAGGCACAAACATAAACGGGGCACTCCAGATCAGCACGAAAATCCTCAGCGACTACATCTCCCAGAGCGACATCGACGCCCGTAGTGCCTCCCTGATCATCTTCTTGACCGACGGGCGGCCCACCGTCGGGGAGACACACTCCACCAAAATCGTCAACAACACCAAGGCGGCCATCCGCAACAAGTTTTGCCTTTTCACCATCGGCATCGGGAACGACGTCGACTACAAGCTGCTGGAGAGGCTGGCCCTGGAGAACTGCGGGATGATGCGGCGCATCCGGGAGCACGAGGACGCCTCCGAGCAGCTGAAAGGGTTGGTGGGGAAGATCTCATTTATTAATTTAGAACGTTTCTATGCTGCCCAGGGCTATTTTTGCAGGAAAAGTCCAGCAGGAATTCATTTGCATTTTAAGCCACACCCCTGGTGTTGGCATTGATTCACATAGGGCTATTTTTGTAGAAAAAGCCCATCAATAACTAATTTGCATATTAGGCCATGCCTCCGTGGCACAGAGTGTTAAAGCTGCAGTACTGCAGTCCTAAGCTCTGCTCACGACCTGAGTTCGATCCTCAGCGGAAGCTGGGTTTTCAGGTAGCCGGCTCGAGGTTGACTCAGCCTTCCATCCTTCCGAGGTCAGTAAAATGAGTCCCCAGCTCGCAGGGGAGAAAGTCTAAATGACTGGGGAAGGTAATGACAAGGAAAGAAAAGGAAAGGTCCCCTGTGCAAGCACCAGTCGTTTCCGACTCTGGGGTGACATTACTTTCACAATGTTTTCACGGCAGACTTGTTACAGGGTGGTTTGCCATTGCCTTCCCCAGTCATCTACACTTCCCCCCTCCCCAGCAAGCTGGGTACACATTTGACCGACCTCGGAAGGATAGAAGGCTGAGTCAACCTGGAGCCGGCTACCTGAACCAGCTTCCACTGGGATCGAACTCAGGTCGTGAGCAGAGGGCTCCGACGGCAGTACTGCAGCTTTACCACTCTGTGCCACGGGGCTCTTCATTTGCAATGGCAAACCACCCCATAGAAAGTCTGCCGTGAAAACGTTGTGAAAGCAACGTCACCCCAGAGACGGAAACGACTGGTGCTTGCACAGGGGACCTTTCCTTTCCTTCCTGACACCAAGCTAGCCGGAACTGCACTCCTGCTCAAAAAAAGCCTTCTTGCTGCCTCTTCGGAGTCCTGCTCGAGGCAGGATTCTTCCTTTATTTCTTCCTTCGTTATTTTTGGATTTTTTCCCCCAGATTCTCATTTTCCTCTTTGTAAGTTCCTCTTTCTTCGGGGTGGGTGTGTGTTCCTTATACTAATATCTAGATCAGGTGCGTCAAACATTTGTTTTGAGGGCCGGATCTGACATAAATTAGACCTTGTCAGGCCGGGCCATGTTCAGCCAGGCCATGTGTGCACCTATTTAAGATTAGTTAGCAGAAATAAGCTCTGCTAAGCTCTGCTCATGACCTGAGTTCAATCCCGGTGAAAGCTGGGTTCAGGTAGCCAGCTTGAGGTTGACTCAGCCTTCCAGCCTTCCGAGGTCGGTCAAATGAGTCCCCAGCTTGCTGGGGGGAAAGTGTAGAGGACTGGGGAAGGCAAGGGCAAACCACCCCGTAAAAAGTCTGCCGTGAAAACATTGTGAAAGCAACATCACCCCAGAGTCGGAAATGACTGGTGCTTGCACAGGGTGCTTGCACCCTTACCTTTTAGCAGAAATATAAACTTTTAAAGGACACAGACAAACACAATGAAAGATTTTTTTAAAAAGAACTTCAAATGAAACATGCTTAAAACATTAGCACACGTTAGCACATGGTCTTAAAGGTGCTTTTTTCCCATGGGATCCAGGGAACCAGGCAAAGGAAGCTCTTTCCTTCCTTCAGCAGGGGACCAGGAGGGGGAGGAGCCTCAGCCAACAGAAGGAAGAGAGGCTTGGCTCAGTAACTCTGCTGTGCAATTGAGAGAGCCTGGCAAAGCAAGCTTTCCCTCTCCCCACCTTCCTCCCCAAGGGAGGAGCCTCAGGCAGTGAGCATTGCTCCTGTGAGACTGAACAAGCCTGGGAAAGCCTGTTATGCAGAAGGAAGCAAAAGAGAGGGAGAAGCAAGCAGATGGCAGCAAGATGCTCAGAGGCCTGATAGGAGCTCTCTGGGGGCCTGATTTGGCCCCTGGGCCAGATGTTTGACACTCCTGATCTAGATTTTCAGTCCACTCAGCTGCAGCTTGGGAGAATTCAGAGGACTCCATCACCTCTCCCTGGAAATCACAATGCTCACATTCCTGCGGCAAATGGGAAATAGTTTGGCGGGTTGCACCACAATCGCATTCAGGTTCTGGTATTTTGTCCCCATGGAAACAACAGGTCTGCACAACTGTCAAAGCCTGTTCATATTCTATTTGCCATTTTCCATATTTTACATGGCAAGTCGAATCCTAACTTCTAGCAGCCAGACAATCGTAGGATCTCCTGGCTACACTACACACATGGAAACAAGCACATGGACACAGCGCTCAGGAACTGGAATGCTATGTTATTTGCTCTTATTTATTTATGGAACAGGCGGGTTGTCTTTCCCTCTCACCAGGCGTGTTCTTAGCAGCATTCCACAGCAAAGAACATTTTCCATACTACAAAGCATTTGTGTTAAAAATCCATCATGGAAACTTTTAAAAAGTAAAAAGAAAGAAAGAGAAGCAGTGAAAGGCAGCCCGAAATACAGATGGGGGAATGAAAGGTAGAGTCTCTAAGACAGGGGTGAGGAACCTTTTTTCTGCCAAGGGCCATATAGATATTTATAACATCATTCGCGGGCCATAAAAAATTATCAACTTAAAAAACAGTGCTCCACCGAGGGAGAATGATTCAGGCCAGCAAAATTAATGCAAATACTTGTTTTTATATTTGAAGTCATGTGAGGAGAGCCTAATTTGGCCCACACACACACACACGGCCCGCCGACCTAGACAAATACATAGGTCCAGGGCTTTTTTGTGGAAAAAGCCCAGCAGAAACTCATTAACATATTAGACCACATCCCCTAATATTAGCATATTAGGTCACACACTCATTAGCATATTAGGCCACACCATCTGGGATAATCAAGTGCAAACTGAACGGTGACAGTAACTTTTCCAGGCCCCACAGCCAACCAGGCCCCTGGGAGGCTGCTGCACAGTACATTTGGGCCCTGTGATCCCTGCCTGGCCCTGGGAGGGCTGCTGCACAGCGCGGCTGGGCCCATGATCCTCGCTGGCCAGCCAGGCCCCAAAGAGGCTGCCACATGGCTCAGTTTGGCCCAGCAATCCCTGAGGGCCACACCAAGTGACCTCGAGGGCCGCATACGGCCCTCGGAACGGAGGTTCCCCACCCTTGCTCTAAGGCAGGAAGGGCTTTTTTTTTGTAGCAGGAACTCCTTTGCATATTAGGCCACACACCCCTGATGTAACCAATCCTCCTGGAGCTTGCATGGCTGTTCTTACAGGGCCTACTATAAGCTCTTGGAGGATTGTCTACATCAGGGGTGTGTGGCCTAATAGGCAAAGGAGTTCCTGCTACAAAAAAGCCCTGAAGACAGGCATCCCCGATCTTTTCGAGCCTGTGGGCGCTGCTGGAATTCTGGCACAGGGTGCAGGTGCAACCCCAAAATGGCTGCCATGGGAAACAGAGCCAGTCACAAAATGGCTGCTGCGGGAGGTGGAGCCATACATGCAGAGGAAGCCCAAGTGCAAGGGAGAAGGGGAGAATTTACAAAATTCACTGGGAGAGAGTAGTGAGATAGAATCAAAGCCACACTGTGGTGGCAGTTGCCCCTGAAGCAATGTTATTTTAATCTACCCAGTCAATCAGATCTTCAGTGGCTAATCAGAATCCCTGCTGGGCCAATGACGCACCTGGCCCCACCCACTTTCTAAAAACACCAGATAGGCATCAGGAAATGTGTTGGCAGGCACCTTGGCACCTGCAAGCACCAGACTCCTACTCTGAGAGAACATAAGAGCAGTGCTGCTGGATCAGACCAATACCCCATCTAGTTTGACATCTTATTTCCATCTATGTCCAGTTGGATGCCACAGGGAAGCCCTGAGAAGGACACCACTGACAGTTTTCTGGCATCTGACAATCAGAAGTTCTCTTGCCTCAGAGGCGTAACCCAGAAAACTGGAGTTCTCTCTGTGTCAAAGTGAGAAGAAGATGGTAGGCAGGTAATTTATATCTACTCAGGCAGGTGGGGTAGGGCTGAGTCATTATCTTGCAGGAGTTTCCCAGGTGGTGACATGCTAATAGGAGAGCTTTCCTGAGGAGGTTCTTTTGCATATGGATTGGCTATTGAAATTCTAATCTTATCTGTAGTGCTGTTGTAGGCTGTAGGGCATTTTGTGTTTTTCAGGACTGGAAGCCATGCTCTATTCATTTTTAAACTTCCTTCCTTCCTGTTGAGATTGTGTTTGTGCTTCTGGATTTCAGTGGCTTCTCTGTGTGATCTAATTTGGTAATTGGATGTGTTGTCCAGCATTACAGTGTCTTGGAATAAGATACTGTGTCCTGTTTGAGTTTGATTTGGCCCAGAGAAAACTCCAGTTTTCTGGGTTACACCTCTGAGGATGCCAGTCACAGTTGCTGGTGAAACGTCAAGTCTCACAATGCCAAGACCATGGCCACACAGCCCGGAAAAATCTAGAACAACCTCTACAACAACCGCTACAACAAAAATCTACAATGGACTGGCCGTGAAAGCCTTCGACAACATATTTTAGCACTTCTATTGAACTTCTGTCATTTATAGGATGTCATAAAGAGGATGGTGTGGAATTGTTTTCTGTGGCCCCAGAAGGTAGGATCAGAACCAATGGGTTGAAATGAAATCAAAAGAGTTTCCAGCTCAACATTAGGAAGAACTTCCTGACTGTTAGAGTGGTTCCTCAGTGGAACAGGCTTCCCCGGGAGGTGGTGGGCTCTCCTTCCTTGGAGGTTTTTCAACAGAGGCTAGAGGGCCATCTGACAGCAATGAAGATCCTGTGAATTTAGGGGGAAGTGTTTGTGAGTTTCCTGCATTGTGCAGGGGGTTGGACTAGATGACCCTGGAGGTCCTTTCCAACTCTATGATTCTCATCAGTCAGGGAATATGGTGCAATCGAATAATCGTATGCTTGTTTCCAGATTCTACAACGAGATCAGGACGCCCCTTCTTTCTGATATCCGGGTGGACTATCCAGTTGACAGCGTGGAGCATGTTACCCAGAACCTCTTCTCCAACTACTTCAACGGCTCCGAAATTGTCATCGCTGGGAAGCTGCTCAACCACACAGCCAACAGCCTGCACGTGGAAGTGACTGCCAGCAACAGCAAGAAGTACATCCTGCTAAAAACCGACGTGCTCGTCGATCTCCCTGGCCAAAACTACATCGGGAACATGCCCAATGGCATCGAAGACCCCACGGAAAGTCGGAACTACGTGGAACGGGCATGGAGTTACCTCACCATCAAGGAACTTCTGACTTCCTGGTTGAAGAGTGACGACTCTGAGGAGAGGGAGAACCTCAGAGAACGTGCCGAGAAATTGGCCCTCACCTACAACTTTGTCACCCCTTTCACCACGCTGAAGGTGAAGGAGCTGGGGGTTCAGACAGAGGTGCCAACGGGGGTCTATATTGACCCGTCCACTGGCGGTTTGGGGGAGACCATGCAGGGGCTGAAGGGTCCTGAGGCGCCAGCAGGTAAGGAGGATTCAGCGAGCCAAAAAAGGGTTTTGTTCTAAGCAGAGGGTGGTGTTGGGAAGTGCCATTGGGTCACAGACAACTTATGGTGACCCCTAAGGTTTTCAAGGCAAAAGACATTCAGAGGTGGTTTGCCTTTGCCTGCCTCTGCGTAGTGATCTTGGGCTTCCTTGGTGGTCTCCCATCCAAGTCCTAAAGAGGGCCGACCCTACTTGACTTTTAAGATTTGATGAGGTTTTGCTCTGTAGCTCTGGTGCGATTGAGCAAGCCTGGCAAAGCAAGCTGTGATGCAGAAGGAAGCAAGAGAGAGGGAGAAGGAAGCAGATGACAGTGAGTTGTTCGGGGGCCTGATAGGAGCCCTCTGGGGGCCTGATCTCACCCTTGGGCCACATGTTTGACGCCCCTGGCCTAGCCCATCCAGGTCAACATTCTAAACCATGAACAACGAACAGTTTTAAATACTTACACATTTACCAAAATAATTTCACACAAATGAACCATAGGTAATTTTTTTTTAGGGTTGGGAGCGGGACAGTATATTTGGATGTAGGCTATCCTGTTTATGATATATATTATGTTTCTCCCCCCCCCCCCATTTAGTTCCTGTCCCTGGAAAACTGGACAAAGAAAGAATTAAAGCCTCGAAAACATCTGGTAAGAGACTGATTGCTATGGCAAAAAAAATAGATACCAATTTTTCAGCTTGCATAAAATAGGATAGCTAAGGAAATTTGCCTATGTACTTAGCATAATGGATTCAGCTTCAGTTAGACAAGAAAAGGTCAGCAAAAAACTAGGCAAGGCCATGAGGGATACGAAGGATAGGTTAAAGAATGTTCCTTGGTTTTTTGGAAAGCCTCCCTGCAAGCAGAAAACTGGAACACTCACAAGATGGTGGACTAGGTGGACCTCTAGTCTGACCCAGCAGGGCTCTTCTTATGTCCTTAGGATGCTGGACTAGAAGAACTACTGGTCTGATCCAGCAGGGCTCTTCTGATGTTCTTAGGATGCCGGACTAGATAGAGCACTGGTCTGATCCAGCAGGGCTCTTCTTATGTCCTTAGGATGCTGGACTAGATAAACCAGTGGTCTGATCCAGCAGGGCTCTTCTGATGCTCTTAGGATGCTGGACTAGATGGATCACTGGTCTGATCCAGCAAGGCTCTTCTGATGTTCTTAAGATGCTGGACTAGATGGACTACTAGTCTGATCTAGCAGGGCTCTTCTTATGTCCTTATGATGCTGGACTACAAGGACTACTGGTCTGATCCAGCAGGGCTCTTCTGATGTTCTTAGGATGCCGGACTAGATAGAGTACTGGTCTGATCCAGCAGGGCTCTTCTTATGTCCTTAGGATGCTGGACTAGAAGGACTACTGGTCTGATCCAGCAGGGCTCTTCTGATGTTCTTAGGATGCCGGACTAGATAGAGTACTGGTCTGATCCAGCAGGGCTCTTCTTATGTCCTTAGGATGCTGGACTAGATAAACCAGTGGTCTGATCCAGCAGGGCTCTTCTGATGCTCTTAGGATGCTGGACTAGATGGACCACTGGTCTGATCCAGCAAGTTCTGCTTGAAACGTTGAAGAGGTACCATATTTTTCGGTCCATAGGACGCACCGGACCATAAGACGCAGGTGCCTGGCTGGGAGACAAGCGGCGACTCCCTCTGCCCCCACCGCAAACCCAGCACTTTGCAGGGAGCGATCTCGCCGCTTGTCTCCCAGCCAGGCACGCAGGCGCGGGGGAAACACGCCTGGCTGGGAGACAAGCGGCGAGATCGCTCCCTGCGAAGTGCTGGGTTGGCGATGGGGGCAGAGGGAGCGATCTCACCACTTGTCTCCCGGGGGCTGCAGGCCCCTCCCCCCTCATCTTTTAGTATTCGGACCATAAGACGCACACACTTTCCCCATTTTGGGGGGGGGGGGAAGTGCGTCTTATGGTCCGAAAAATACGGTACTATTAGTGTTACACGTCACCCTGACATTTTGTGGTTGGCTCTGGCTCCTGTGGTAGCCATTTCATGATTGTACCCACATCTCTGCATCAGAATTCCAAAGGTATCCACAGCGCTTTTTTTTCTTTGTAACAGGAACTCCTTTGCATATCAGGCCACACCCCTCTGATGAAGCCAATCCGCCTGGAGCTTACAGTAGGCCCTGTACAAAGAGCCCTGTAAGTTCTTGGAGGATTGGCTACATCAGGAGGGTGTGGCCTAATATGCAAAGGGAGTCCTGCTAGAATTCCACCCCTGCTTACAGGGCTCTTAGTCTAGGGCCTACTGTAAGCCCTTGGAGGATTGGCTACATCAGGGGTGTGTGGCCTAATAGGCAAAGGAGGTCCTGCTAGAATTCCTTACAGGGCTCTTCGTACAGGGCCTGCTGTAAGCTCCAGGAGGATTGGCTACATCAGGGGTGTGTGGCCTAATAGGCAGAGGAGGTCCTGCTAGAATTCCTTACAGGGCTCTTCGTACAGGGCCTGCTGGAAGCTCCAGGAGGATTGGCTGCATCAGGGGGTGTGGCCTAATAGGCAAAGGAGGTCCTGCTAGAATTCCTTACAGGGCTCTTTGTACAGGGCCTGCTGTAAGCTCCAGGAGGATTGGCTACATCAGGGGGGTGTGGCCTAATAGGCAAAGGAGGTCCTGCTAGAATTCCTTACAGGGCTCTTTGTACAGGGCCTGCTGTAAGCTCCAGGAGGATTGGCTACATCAGGGGGGTGTGGCCTAATAGGCAAAGGAGGTCCTGCTAGAATTCCTTATAGGGCTCTTCGTACAGGGCCTGCTGAGAGCTCCAGGAGGATTGGCTACATCAGGAGTGTGTGGCCTAATATGCAAAGGAGGTCCTGCTAGAATTCCTTACAGGGCTCTTCGTACAGGGCCTGCTGTAAGCTCCAGGAGGATTGGCTGCATCAGAGGGGTGTGGCCTGATATGCAAAGGAGGTCCTGCTAGAATTCCTTACAGGGCTCTTCGTACAGGGCCTACTGTAAGCTCTTGGAGGATTGGCTACATCAGGGGTGTGTGGCCGAATATGCAAAGGAGGTTCTGCTACCAAAAATGCCCCGGTATCCATATACTCCAGAAGGCCGAAATTCCTAGAATCTGGCCATTCGTTTTACTTTGATTTCAATTACGGGTTAGTAAAACTGAAGGAATTCCAGATCCGTTGAATTCTATTTTCTTTGCCCAGCTGATTTGACTCTTAAATTGTCTGGAGCCAAAAGGGAGCTCTACAAATGGATTATTATTATTTTGTTGTTGCTTTTCTGGTTATTGAGCTGCTGTTGTATTAACGTTGCCTCTTCTTTTATTCCCTTGTCCCCAGCGGATGGCGACCCTCACTTTGTCGTCGATTTCCCCTTGAGCAAGCTAACTGTCTGCTTCAACATTGACGGGCAGCCCGGGGATATCCTCCGGCTGGTGTCTGATCATAAGAACTCCGGTACGGTGAGGCAGGGGCGTTTGGTTGCTAAATCCATTCTGTCGGGCATTCATGGAGGACGATGAAAGTAATCTTGCTTACATTACAGTCAAGACTCCACCCCCAAAAGCCAGTTTGGTGGAGTGGTGAAGTGTGCGGACTCTTATCTGGGAGAACCGGGTTTGATTCCCTACTCCTCCACTTGCAGCTGCTGGAATGGCCTTGGGTTAGCTGTAGCTCTTGTAGAGTTGTTTTTGAAAGGGCAGCTTCTGTGAGAGCTCTCTCAGCCCCACCCACCTCACAGGGTGTCTGCTGTGGGGGAGGAAAGTAAAGGAGATTGTGAGCCGCTCTGAGACTCTGAGATTCAGGGTGAAGGGCGGGGTATAAATCACAGGGTGTCTGCTGTGGGGGAGGAAAGTAAAGGAGATTGTGAGCCGCTCTGAGACTCTGAGATTCAGGTTGAAGGGCGGGGTATAAATCCAATATCTTCTTCTATGAGGAAAGGTTGAAGGAGCTGGGCATGTCTGGCCTGGAGACGAGGTGGCTGAGAGGTGATATGATCACCATCTTCAAGTACTTGAAGGGCTGTCATAGAGAGGAGGGTGTGGAATTGTTTTCTGTGACCCCAGAAGGTAGGACCAGAACCAACGGGTTGAAATTAAATCAAAAGAGTTTCTGACTCAACATTAGGGAGAACTTCCTGACCGTTAGAACGGTTCTTCAGTGGAACAGGCTTCCTCGGGAGTTGGTGGGATCTCCTTCCTTGGAGGTTTTTAAACAGAGGCTAGACAGCCATCTGACAGCGATGAGGATCCTGTGAATTTAGGGGGAGGTGTTTGTGGGTTTCCTGCATTGTGCAGGGGGTTGGACTAGATGGCCCTGGAGGTCCCTTCCAACTCTATGATTCTCCTCCTCCTCTTCCTCCTCCAGGTATTTCCCAACCCAGAATTGGTAACCGCAGAGCTTTTTTTTTTTGAGCAGGAAAGCACAAGAACGCAGTTCTGGTTGGCTTTTCATCAGGAGGCGTGGCCTAATATGCAAATGAATTCCTGCTGGGCTTTTTATATACAAACCCCTTTGTGAAACAATGGTGACATCAGGGGGTGTGGCCTAATATTCAAATAAGTTCCTGCTGGGCGTCTTCTCTAAAAAAGCCCTGGGTAACCCCCCTAAAAAGAATTAAATTGGTGGAAGCAGTTTAAAAAACGAAACGATTTCTATCTTAGGGGCTGATGTCCCAGGCTTCAGGAATTCCTGAGCAGCTCTGATTGTTCAGAGGATTATTTAAAAAAAACCCGGCCTACAGGAGAGGAAAAACTTTTGTGACAACTGAGAGCGCTCAATGATGACTCCTGTTGCAGAGAAGGGAAGCTGATACCGAAGGGGGGGATCTCTGTGGGGATTTCCTTAAACCTTCCTTTTCCACCCATTCCATCACTTTGTGTTTTAACAATTTATTGATAACATATGGTTATAAAACTTAATTATAAATTTCCTGTACTAACCCATATGATATTTCAATCCCCCCTCCCTCCCTTGTTTGACTTCCCCGAAGTTATATATTTAAGTTCAATACTAAAGGTACCAGTAACTAATCAAAGTTCAATATTTTTTCCCCCTCATCAATACTAAAAAATTGTCCAATGTCTTTTTACATTCCACTCTTTCTCCATATATCCTTTAAATTTCTTCCACTCCTTTTTGAATATATCTAGATCATAGTCTCTTAGAGTTCTAGTTAGTTTGTCCATCTCACTCCACGATAAAACTTTCACGATCCAGTCCCATTTCTCTGGTATTTTTTCTTGTTTCCACAGCTGCGCATACAATGTCCTAGCAGCTGAGAGCAAGTACCAAATTAAAGTCCTGTCTTCCTTTGGAAATTTTTCTAATTGTAATCCAAGCAAAAAAGTCTCTGCAGTTTTTTTAAAGTCATAACCCAAAATTTTGGAGATTTCTTGTATCATCATCCAAAATTCTTTCGCTTTTTCACAAGTCCACCACATGTGAAAAAAAGAACCTTCATGTTTCCATCACTTAAAACACTCTTTTTTCCCAGCGTAAATTGATTTTCTGTCCGGGAACTTTGGCAGATTGTATCAGCTTGGATGGAGCACCGTTAAGTTCATTATCCTGAGGTTCCAGCTGTAATTTATGCAAAACTCCACGGTTCTTTCCTCTGTGAGATCATGTTTAAAAAAAACCCCCAACACTAAGCACCTTGTGGTGTGGGGTTGCCAACCTCCATGTGGAGACTGGAGATTTCCTGGAATTATAATCGCCCAACAGACCACAGAGATCAGTAGCCCTGGAGAACAAGAAGAAGAGGAAGATACTGGATTTATATCCCGCCCTCCACTCTGAATCTCAGAGTCAGAGGCTCACAATCTCCTTTGCCTTCCTCCCCCACAACAGACACCCTGTGAGGCGCTCTCCCAGAAGCTGCCCTTTCAAGGACAGAGTCTCAGAGCAGCTCACAATCTCCTTTACCTTCCTTTCCCACAACAGACACTGTTTTCACACACAGCTTACCTCGCAGTCACAATCCTGTTCTCTCCGCAGCGTCCGGTCGGATTTCCCACCATCTGCGCCCGAGTTACAGGAAGTGCCGCAGCTTCTGCGTTGCAAACGTAAACTGGGTTTTAGCGGTTTAGGTTTGCTACGAAAAGCCGCAGCACTTCCTGTAACTCCGGCGCAGATGGGGGAAATCCGACCAGACGCTGCGGAGGGAACAGGATTGTGACTGCGAGGTTAGCTGTGTGCGAAAACGGTACCTGTGAGGTGGGTGGGCCTGAGAGAGCTCTCCCAGAAGCTGCCCGTTCAAGGACAGAGTCTCAGAGCAGCTCACAATCTCCTTTATCTTCTTCCCCCACAACAGACACCCTGTGAGGTGGGTGGGGCTGAGAGAGCTCTCCCAGAAGCTGCCCTTTCAAGGACAGCTCTGCGAGAGCTATGGCTGACCTAAGGCCATTCCAGCAGGTGCAAGTGGAGGAGTGGGGAATCCAACCCGGTTCTCCCAGATAAGAGTCTGCACACTTAACCACTATGCCAAAATACACCAGATGGTTGCTTTGGGAAGTGAACTGTCTGGCATTGTACCCTGCTGAGGTCCCTCCCCTGTCCTCTCCTCCCCTCCCCTCCCCTCCCCAGCCCTCCCCTCTGCTGGCTCCATCTCTCAAACCTCCAGGAATTTCCCAGCCAGGAGCTGGGAACCGCACTAGAGCTGGATGGGTCTGTAGGGAAATGGTGTCAGGGTGAGGGCAGGTGATTTAATTCAGGTTACTGTGGTGTAGTGCAGCGGTGGTCAGCGGTAGCTCTTCAGATGTTTTTAAGAACATAAGAACATAAGAGAAGCTATGTTGGATCAGGCCAACGGCCCATCAAGTCCAACACTCTGTGTCACACAGTGGCAAAAAATTTTATATACACACATACACTGTGGCTAATAGCCACTGATGGACCTGTGCTCCATATTTTTATCTAAACCCCTCTTGAAGGTGGCTATGCTTGTGGCCGCCACCACCTCCTGTGGCAGTGAATTCCACATGTTAATCACCCTTTGGGTGAAGAAGTACTTCCTTTTATCCGTTTTAACCTTTCTGCTCAGCAATTTCATCGAATGCCCACGAGTTCTTGTATTGTGAGAAAGGGAGAAAAGTACTTCTTTCTCTACTTTCTCCATCCCATGCATTATCTTGTAAACCTCTATCATGTCACCCCGCAGTCGACGTTTCTCCAAGCTAAAGAGTCCCAAGCGTTTCTACCTTTCTTCATAGGGAAAGTGCTCCAGCCCTTTAATCATTCTAGTTGCCCTTCTCTGGACTTTCTCCAATGCTATAATATCCTTTTTGAGGTGCGGCGACCAGAACTGCACACAGTACTCCAAATGAGACCGCACCATCGATTTATACAGGGGCATTATGATACTGGCTGATTTGTTTTCAATTCCCTTCCTAATAATTCCCAGCATGGCGTTGGCCTTTTTTATTGCAGATGCACACTGTCTTGACATTTTCAGTGAGTTATCTACCACGACCCCAAGATCTCTCTCTTGGTCAGTCTCTGCCAGTTCACACCCCATCAACTTGTATTTGTAGCTGGGATTCTTGGCCCCAATGTGCATTACTTTGCACTTGGCCACATTGAACCGCATCTGCCACGTTGACGCCCACTCACCCAGCCTCAACAGATCCCTTTGGAGTTCCTCACAATCCTCTCTGGTTCTCACCACCCTGACCATGGCCAATGGCTGGGGCTGATGGGAGTTGTAGGCAAAAAACATCTGAAGAGCTACTGTTGGCCACCCCTGGTGTTGTGGTTAAGTGTGTGGACTCTAATCTGGGAGGACCAAGGTTGGTTCCCCACTCCTCCGCTTGCACCACTGGTGTGACCTTGGGTCAGCCACAAGTTCTCTCAGGGCTGTTCTCTCAACAGTAGTTCTCCGAAGAGCTCTCTCAACCCTACCTACCTCACAGGGTGTCTGTTGTGGGGAGGGGAAAGGAAAGGAGATTGTAAGTCACTCTGATACTCCTTCGGGTAGTGAAGGGCAGGGTATAAATCCAGTCTCCTCTTCCTTCTTCTTCCTTCTCCTCCTCTTCTTCTTTGAAGCTGGCATCTCTTCCAGGGGGACTGATCTCCTTAGCCTGGAGATCATTTAAGAGAGCAAATTTTGTGTAGTGGTGAAGTGCGCGGACTCTTATCTGGGAGAACCGGGTTTGATTCCCCACTCCTCTACTTGCAGCTGCTGCATTGACCTTGGGTCAGCCATAGCTCTTGCAGAGCTGTCCTTGAAAGGGGAGCTTCTGGAAGAGCCCTCTCAGCCCCACCCACCAAACAGGGTGTCTGTTGTGGTGGAGGAAGATAAAGGAGATTGTGAACTGCTTTGAGACTCAAAGTGAAGGGCGGGATATAAATCCAATATCTTCTTCTTCTTCTTCTCCTTCTTCTTTTGTGTTGCTTTTCAACTCAAAATTGCCATCCCCATTCTGCTTTTTCAACTGTGGGAAGAAACATCTGAAGATCTTTTCCTCCCCATTGGTGATAAAGTGGGGAGCAGGTGGGGTTGCCACCTTTGCTTTGTGAAATACCTGGGGATTGGGAGGGTGGAGGCTTGGGAAGATGAGGTTCAGAGAAGAGTGGGACCTCTGCCTTGGAGCCCACCTTCCAAAGCAACTATTTTCTCCAAAGGAACTGATCTCTGTAGTCTGGAGACCAACTGTAATGCCAGGAGATCTCCAGACTCCACCTGGAGGTTGGCAACCCCAGGAGCAGGGTCTCATGCTGTCTTGCAAGGGGATCTCCCTAAATGTCCTTCTCAGCAGAGAACCTCAAGCAATGTTCTGGGCTTTCCCATAAGAACATAAGAGAGGCCATGTTGGATCAGGCAAATGGCCCATCCAGTCCAACACTCTGTGTCACACAGTGGCCAAAACTCATGTGCCATCAATAGGTCCACCAGTGGGGCCATAAGAACATAAGAGAAACCATGTTGGATTGGGCCAATGGCCCATCCAGTCCAACACTCTGTGTCACACAATGGCCAAAACCCATGTGCCATCACGAGGTCCACCAGTGGGGCATAAGAACATAAGAGACGGCATGTTGGATCAGGTCAATGGCCCATCCAGTCCAACACTCTGTGTCACACAATGGCCAAAACCCACATGCCATTAGGAGGTTCACCAGTGGGACCATAAGAGAAGCCATGTTAGATTGAGCCAATGGCCTATCCAGTCCAAAACTCTGTGTCATACAGTGGCCAAAACCCAAGTGCCATCAGGAGGTCCACCAGCAGGACCATAAGAACACAAGAGAAGCCATGTTGAATCAGGCCAGTGGCCCATCCAGTCCAAAATTCTGTGTCACACAGTAGCCTAAACCCAGGTGCCATTAGGAGGTCCACCAGCAGGGCCATAAGAACACAAGAGAAGCTATGTTGAATCAGGCCAATGGCCCATCCAGTCCAACATTCTGTGTCACACAGTAGCCTAAACCCCATGCGCTAACAGGAGGTCCACAAGCAGGGTCAGAACTCCAGAAGCTCTCCTGCTGTTTCTCCCCAAGCACGAGGAATACAGGGTGCCACTGCCCCAGACATCATTGTGTTCCATGTATACCTTGTGGCTAATAGCCACTGATGAACCTCTTTCTCCATATGTTTATCCCTTGTCCCTTCAGGTGTGACAGTGAACGGTCAGCTGATCGGGGCCCCAGCACCACCCAACGGTCGTAAGAAGCACAGAACCTACTTTAGAAGCATCACCATTCTCAGCACCAAGCCCGACCGAGCCTACCTGGAGGTCACGCCCACCAAGGTCATCTTGGACGATGGGGAGAGACTCGTCTTGTCCTGTGGCCGCAGCGCTGTGGTGGGAAGCCAGAATCTCGAGGTGTCCATCTTTGCCCGTTCCAATGTGACGGTGGTGATTCAGGGCACGATTGCTTTTGTCATTCTGATCCACCATTACAAGAATCCTGCTCCTTACCAGAAAGATCACTTGGGGTTCTACATCTCCAATGGCCAAGGGCTTTCTTCCAGCTCACATGGACTGCTAGGTAAGTAGGAGCAGGGGTTTTTGGTTTTTGTTTTTAACTGGAACGCACAGGAACGCAGTTTCAGCTGGCTTGGTGTCAGGGGGTGTGGTCTAATATGCGAATGAGTTCCCGCTGGGCTTTTTCTACAAAAAAAGCCCTGAGTAGGAGACCTTCCTAAGGTTCTTTGGAGCCACCTGAGCACATCAGACTGGGTGTATTAGGTGGACTTTTGGTCTGAATTAATCCAGTCATTGCAGTGATGGCCAGCCTGGTAGACCTAGGACAGGGGTGGCCAAACTTGCTTAACGTAAGAGCCACATAGAATAAATGTCAGATGTTTGAGAGCCACAAGACGTGAATGTCAGATGTTTGAGAGCTGCAAGGAAGGAGAGGTGGAAAGAAAGCTGGAAAGAAGGCAACTAGATGGGGGAGGGAGAAAAAGGTGGAAAGAAAGCAACTTTAACTGCATAATGCATTCTCCAAGCCACTGGCTGGCTTGGCTTGGAATATTGATTTAAAGGGACAAATTATAATACTTTCTTCAAGCTGGCCGACAGGGCAGTGGGGAGGCTTCTAGAGTCACACAATATATGTGGAAGAGCCACATTTGGCTTCCGAGCCACAGTTTGGCCACCCCTGACCTAGGAAGTTAGAAGATGAGTTTGATAGCCAGTGAACGCAGTGTGTCCCCATCAGAGAATGAGTGTGTGAGCCTAATAGAGATTTCTGTGGAGACCTAGTGTCCCAAGAAAGATTGGGAGTTGGTTTTTAATAATCCCGTGCCTGAAGAAAGAATTTTGAAACAGACAAAGTAAGCTAGCAGTCCTGTTGCACTTCTATGGGATTAAAGGAATAAACATTTTCATACCTTCCGTTTTGAAACTATTGGATACTATCATGGAAGTTGACACTGCAAGTATTGCTTGCCAAGGACTTTGGAACTTATATTGCAGCCATTCGGGGCTACGTGGATATGAACTGTTTTTCTGCTTTTGTATGGCAGCTTTGTTATTAAAATTAAGTTTGTTGCTGATTACCCATAGTGATTTTGTCACAGTATCATTTGGTTCATGTATATTGTTCTTGTGGGATCTGAGGACTGGCAACATGCCTATTTTTTTGTAGCAGGAGCTACTTGGCATATTAGGCCACACTTCTTATGTAGCCAATCCTCTCAAGAGCTTACAGTCCCGTACTAAGACACCTGTAAGCTCTTGGGGGATTGGCTACATCAGGGGGGCATGGCCTAATATGCAAAGGAGTTCCTGCTACATAAAAAGCCCTGGGCAACTCTATCCCCTTCCCAAACCCCACCCTCCTCAAGTCTCCCCCCCAAAAAATCTCCAGATATTTTCACATTCAGAGCTAGGGTTGCCAATCTCCAGCTGGGGGCAGGAGATCCCCCAGTTTGGAGGCCCTCCCGCCGCTTCAGGGTCATCAGAAAGCGGGGGGGGGGGGGTGTCTGCTGAGCACTCATTATTCCCCATGGAGACCAATTCCCATTGGGAATAATGGAGAATTGATCTGCGGGTATGTGGGACTCTGCGGGGGGGCTGTTTTTTGAGGCAGAGGCACCAAATTTGCAGCATAGCATCCAATACCTCTCCTCAGAAGACCTTCCTCAGAAGACCTTCCAAGTTTCAAAAAGATTGGACTGAGAGGTCCAATTCTATGAGCCCCAAAAGAAGGTTCCCCTATCCCAGGGGTGGCCAAAGGTAGCTCTCCAGATGTTTTTTTGCCTACAACTCCCATCAGCCCCAGCCAGCATGGCCAGTGGCTGGGGCTGATGGGAGTTGTAGGCAAAAAAACATCTGGAGAGCTACCGTTGGCCAACCCTGCCCTATCCTTTATTATTTCCAATGGAGGGAAGGTATTTAAAAGGTGTGCGGTCCCTTTCAATGTGAAATCTCTTTGGAGTTCAATTGTGCCTGTCACAACTTTTCACCTGGCTCTACCCCCAAAGCCTCTTGGCTCCACCCCAAAGTCTCCTGGCTCCACCCCCAAAGTCCCCAGATATCTCTTGAATTGGACTTGGCACCCCTTCACAGAGGCAGCGACCCTCAGCCTCACTCGTACGTTTTCTCCGTCTTCTTTTGCAGGCCAGTTCTTACACCAAGCGGTCAACCTTACCCAGAACCCTCACGGCCCGAGTCCTCCTCTGGACAGCCGGAACCAAACCAGAAGCCCAGGCCCTGGCACCAGCAACGCATTGCAGCTGAAAGGGCGTCTGGTCCCGGTCGTGCGGAAGCAGAGGAAAATCTACAACGGCGAGCAGGAAGTGGATTGCTGGTTCGCCAAGAACAATGCCGAGAAGCTGATTGACGGGGCCTACAAGGACTATCTTGCCTCTCACCCTTTTGACACAGAGACGAGCAACTGGATGGGGAACAGACTATAAAGAAAGAGTGAATCCATAGGTGCTGCAAGGAGCTACCGAAGCTGTTACTCCCGAGCAGGGCTTTTTTGGTAGCAGGAATTCTTTTGCATATTAGGCCACGCCCCCTGATATAGCCAATCCTCCAAGAGCTTACAGGGTTCTTCCTACAGGGCCTTCTGTAAGCTCCAGGAGGATTGGCTACATCAGGTGGTGTGGCCTAATATGCAAAGGAGGTCCTGCTAGAATTCCTTACAGGGCTCTTCGTACAGGGCCTACTGAGAGCTCCAGGAGGATTGGCTGCATCAGGGGTGTGTGGCCTAATAGGCAATGGAGATCCTGCTAGAATTCCTTACAGGGCTCTTCGTACAGGGCCTACTGAGAGCTCCAGGAGGATTGGCTACATCAGGGGTGTGTGGCCTAATAGGCAAAGGAGGTCCTGCTAGAATTCCTTACAGGGCTCTTCCCACAGGGCCTACTGAGAGCTCCAGGAGGACTGGCTACATCAGGGGGTGTGGCCTAATAGGCAAAGGAGGTCCTGCTAGAATTCCTTACAGGGCTCTTCTTACAGGGCCTCCTGTAAGCTCCAAGAGGATTGGCTATATCAGGAGGGTGCGGCTTAAACTGCAAAGGAGTTCCTGCTACAAAAAGAAGCCCTGCTCCCGAGGAGACTTGTGCACTTTTGCCACCTCTTTGCGATGCCAAAGAAGGAAGCGAACCGAAGCTACAAAGAGGCGATTCCCTTCGCGAGGCGGCTGGCCTGTCTGTTGTTTTAACTAAGGACACTTTCACAAGTGACGCCAGGATAGCTTTTTATATATATAATGTGAGGGTTTTTTAAAAAAAACAACAACAATAACACCAAAACTTGTGAATAGGGTTGCCTACTAGGGTTGCCAACCTCCAGGTGGTGGCTAGAGAACAGATGGGATTACAACTGACAAAGAAAACGACTGCTCTGGAATGTGGACTCCACAGTGCTATACCCCACTGAACTCCCTCTCCCTTACCCAACCCCACCCTCCCCCCGGCTCCACCCCTTAAATCTCCAAGAATTTCTCAAGAGCCTGTTTGGTGTAGCAGTTAAGAGCCCGGATTCTAATCTGGGAGAATCGCATTTGTTTCCTCACTCCTCCACTTGCAGCCGGTTGGGTGACCTTGGTCTGTCACAGTTCTCTCAGACAGCCCCATTTACCTCACAGGGTGTCTGGGGGGAGACGAAGGGAAGGAGATTGTAAATCGCTCTGAGACTCCAAGTGAAGGGCAAGGTATCGATCCAGTCTCCTCCTCCTCTTATAAATCTGCAGTCTTCTTCTTCTTCTTCGTCTTCATCTTCTTCTTTGTTTTCTTCTTTTCTTGGTGTAGTGGTGAAGTGTGTGGACTCTTATCTGGGAGAACTGGGTTTGATTCCCCACTCCTCCACTTGCACCTGCTGGAATGGCCTTGGGTCAGCCAGAGCTCTGGCAGAGGTTGTCCTTCAAAGGGCAGCTGCTGTGAGAGCCCTCTCCAGCTCCACCCACCTCACAGGGTGTCTGTTGTGGGGGAGGAAGGGAAAGGAGATTGTGAGCCGCTCTGAGACTCTTCGGAGTGGAGGGCGGGATATAAATCCAATATCTTCTTCTTCTTCTTCTTCTTCTTCTTCTTCAACCCATAACTGGCAACCATATAAGCCAACATCAACGTAGGGCCTAGAGATCTTCCAGAATTACAGCTGATCTTGGTGCTTCCGCCTCGAAAAACAGCACCCCCCCCCCCCAGCCCCAGTTACCCGTAGATCAATTCTCCATTATACTCTATGGATCTGCATAGGGAATAACGGAGTGCCAAGCAGATATTTCCCTCCCCCCGCCCCGCTTTCTGATGACCCTGAAGCGGGGGGAGGGCCTCCAAACCAGAGGATTCCCTGCCCACACCTGGGGATTGGCAACCCTAGGAGGAGAGGGACCCCAACAGGTGATAATGCCATAGAGTCCTCCATAGCGGCCATTTTCTCCAGGGGGGACTGATCTCTGTTGCCTGGAGATCAACCGTAATAACCAGGAGATCACTAGTCACTAGGGAGATAATCAAAAACACAACCACAAGGTTATAGTGACAATTAACTAACAAATGTATTATTAACCATAAGCACAAGTTTGGAGAGCCAGTTTGGTGTAGTGGTTAAGTGTGCGGACTCTTATCTGGAGAACCGGGTTTGATTCCCCCCTCCTCCACTTGCACCTGCTGGAATGGCCTTGGGTCAGCCATAGCTCTGGCAGAGGTTGTCCTTGAAAGGGCAGCTGCTGGGAGAGCCCTCTCCAGCCCCACCCACCTCACAGGGTGTCTGTTGTGGGGGAGGAAGGTAAAGGAGATTGGGAGCCGCTCTGAGACTCTTCGGAGTGGAGGGCGGGATATAAATCCAATATCTTCTTCTTCTTCTTCACAAAGAAACATAGGTCCCTAATAAGAGTAGATACATGTGGAAAAGGTCCAACATGAGAACGCCTTCTTCACGTCGTGATTTCTTCAGTGAAATTTTCTTCCATGAAATACGAATTCCCAAATGTTGCTTGAAAATCCCTGGAGAGGTCGTCGACTTCCGCCCCACCTGTTTCCAATTCCTTTTCAACAGGGGATATTCCACAAATTTGAAAAACAAATATAAGATTCTTGCATGGCACTAATAGGGACCAGAGTCTCCAAAAAAACCTTCGCTTATGGCAATTGCTCAAAAGGCTCTAAGCGGCTTAATAATATTTGTTCTTAAAATTTGTGGAGTATCCCCTGTTGAAAAAGAACCGGGAACAGGTGGGGCGAAAGTCGACGACCTCTCCAGGGATTTTCAGGCAACATTTGGAAATTCAAATTTCATTGAAGAAAATTTCACTGAAGAAACCACTAGGTGAAGAAGACGTTCTCATGTTGGGCTTTTTCCACATGTATCTACTCTAAGGACTTGTGTTTCTTTGTGTTTATGGTTAATAATACATTTGTTAGTTAATTGTCACTATAACCTCGTGGTTGTGTTTTTGATTACCCACCTGGTGGTTGGCAACAAGGACTTTACTCCTTGTGACAGCCACCTCCTCTTTCGCAGCCATCAGATCTTTCTCATAACCCAAACCAGCTGCCAAGGTGTTTCTCTCGAAAACGAACCAAACACTCCAAGAAGGGACCACCGGACATGAAAATTGCAGAAGAATCTGGACACCGGAGGAGCAACCAACCTTCTGTTTTTAAGAAATGTCAGTCTCGTTGCTGGCTGCGGTGTTTGTTAACAGGTTTGTAAGAATACAAAAGCGGCCCCGTGGCGCAGAGTGGTAAAGCAGCAGTACTGTGGTCTGAACTCTCTGCTCACGACCTGAGTTTGATTCCGTTGGAAACTAGATTCAGGTAGCCAGCCCAAGGTTGACTCAGCCTTCCGAGGTCGGTCAAATGAGTCCTCAGCTTGCTGGGGGGGAAGTGTAAAAGACTAGGGAAGGCAATGGCAAAGCACCCCGTAAAAAGTCTGCCGTGAAAACGTCGTGAAAGCAACGTCACCCCAGAGTCGGAAACGACTGGTGCTTGCACAGGGGACCTTTCCTTTCCTTTCCTTGTAAGAATACAAGACCCAGTTGTCGTTGTTGTTGTGTTTGGAATGCGTATTAAATGCCCATAGAGTGAAAGAAAGAGAACAGGACCAACATATTAAAAAAAAGAGGTCAAACAAAATATGGCAGGTCAGAACTTGGAATGCTGTTTGTTTCTTCACAGGAGTCCATAAAAGTGGGGGAAAGGTCCATCAGTGCTACGAAAGGAATGGCACGGAGATAGGACTTGCACTAGGACTTCCAGCTCCGGGTTGGGAAATACCTGGCGATTTTGCAGGTAGAGACTGAGAAAGGCAGGGTTTCATAGAATTATAGAGTTGGAAGGGACCTCCGGGGTTATCTAGTCCAACCCCCTGCACGATGCAGGAAATTCATAAATCCCTCCCCCTAAATTCACAGGATCCTCGTTGCTGTCAGATGGCCATCTAGCCTCTGTTTCAAAACCTCCGAGGAAGGAGAGCCCACCACCTCCCAAGGAAGCCTGTTCCACTGAGGAACCGCTTTAACGGTCAGGAGGTTCTTCCTCATGTGGAGCCAGAAACTCTTTTGCTTTAATATCAATCCATTGCTTCTGGTCCTACCTTCCGGGGCCACAGAAAAGAATTCAACACCATCCTCTATATAACAGCCCTTCAAGTACTTGAAGATGGTGATCATATCACCTCTCAGCCACCTCCTCTCCAGGCTAAACATCCCCAGCTCCTTCAACTTTTCCTCATAGGACTTGGTCTCCAGACCCATCACCATCTTCGTTGCCCTCCTCTGGACCCCTTCCAGCTTCTCTATATCGGGTGGCCAACGGCAGCTCTCCAGATGTTTTTTGCCTACAACTCCCATCAGCCCCAGCCATTGGCCATGCTGGCTGGGGCTGATGGGAGTTGTAGGCAAAAAAACATCTGGAGAGCTACCACTGGCCACCCCTGGTCTATATTCTTCTTAAAATGTAGTGCCCAAAAGTGTACATAATGCTCCAAGTGAGGTCTTAGCAGAGCAGAGTAAAGCGATACCATCACTTCACGTGATCTGGGGAGGGACCTCTGGATTGTATAATGCCATAAAATTCACCTTTCATTTTCTTCTGTTGCCTGGAGATCAGTTGTAATCCCAGGAGATCTCCGGATACCACCTGGAGGTTTAGCAAGCACAGAAAAATACAATGCCTGATTGGTGTCAAACTCATTTGCGATGAGGACCGGATCTGACATAAATGAGATCTTGTCAGACCGGGCTATGTACGTCATGAATTTTAATACCAGGTAGCAAAGATATAAACTTTATAAAGGACACAGACAAACACAACTAAGGATTTTTAAAAAACACTAAAAATAAAACATGCTTATAACATTAGCACTCGTCGGTCTTAAAGGTGCTTTCTTTGTATCTCTCCCATGGGATCCAGAGAACTGGGCAAAAGAAGCTCTGGCTCTTTCCTTCCTTCCTCAGGGGACCAGGAAGGGGAGGAGCCTCAGCTAGTAGAAGGAAGAGAGGCTAGGCTCAGTAGCTCTGCTGTGTGGCTGAGAGAACCTGGCAAAGCAAGCTCTCCCTACACCCTTCCTCACCAAGGGAGGAGCCTCAGCCAATAGAGAAAACAGAGGTGCGATTGAGCAAGCCTGGCAAAGCAAGCTGTGATGCAGAAGGAAGCAAGAGAGAGGGAGAAGGAAGCAGACAATAGTGAGTTGCTCATGGGCCTGATAGGAGTTCTCTGGGGGCCTGATTTGGCCCCCAGGCTGCATGTTTGACACCCCTGATTTAGATAATTACTATTACTGAATTTTCACAATAAACATATATTTGAATACCATACACATATAGCAATATGCTGTATACGTCTTATCCTGGGCTTTTTTGAGCAGGAACACACAGGAATGCCATTCCGACTGGCTTGATGTCAGGGGGTGTGCCCTAATATGGAGATCAGTTCCTGCTGGCCTTTTTCTACAAAAAAAGCCTCGGTCTTATCAATTCCTTATTTCCAAAGACCAACAATACTTCTCAGCAGTGTTCCCTCTAAGCTGAGTTAGCGTGAACTAGCTCATAAATTTTTAGCCTCCAGCTCACACGTTTTTGTCTTAGCTCAGGAAGGATGACCCAGAGCTAGACCCCAGGATGACCCCAGAAGGATGACAATAATGTATGCAGCAGCTCACAGCTTTAATACCAGTAGCTCACAAAGTAGAATTTTTGCTCGCAAGATTCTACAGCTTAGAGTGAACATTGCTTCTCAGTCCACAGCTCAATATGAATGTGCTGTGCCAGTAGCAACTGGACTATTGATCATGCATGTTTTCTTGATGCAAAATAGATGACAACACGCATCCTAGGTTCTTCTCTCAGTTCACATGTTTCAATGGCAATCTTCGTCCGGTCATCTTCATCCATAATGGAACCACTGCTCATCAACAATATACTCGGATTGCTTCTTCAGTCTCAATGAGGCAGTCTCAGTTCTCTCTTGCTATATGTCAGGGGTGGCCAAGCTTACTTAACGGAAGAGCCACATAGAAGCAACATCAGATGTTTGAGAGCCACAAGGGAGGGAGTAAGGAAGGAAGGAAAACACATGGGGGAGAGGAGGGAGGGAGTAAGAAAGGAAGGAGGAAGGGATGGAGGAAGAGAGGAAGGAAGGAAAGCAAATACATGGGAGAGGGGAGGGAGGGAGTAAGGAAGGAAGGAGGAAGGGATGGAGGAAGAGAGGAAGGAAGGAAAACACATTGGGGAGGAGAAAAGGGAGGGAGGGAGGCAAATACATGGGGGAGGAGAGGAGGGAGGGAGGAAGGAGGAAGGGAGGGAGGAAGGAAATGGAGTAGGGAGAGAGGTGGAAAGAAAGCAACTTTAAATGTATTCTCCAAGCTGCTGGCTGGCTTAGCTTTGAGAAGTGATTTAAAGAGACAAATGCCTGCTCCAAGCCAACCAATGGGGGGGCGGGGCTTGAAGAGCCACACGATATGTGTGAAAGAGCCACATGTATCTCCTGAGCCACAGTTTGGCCACCCCTGCTATATGTGTGTAATATTAAAATATATGTTTATTGTGAAAATTCAGTAATAGCAATCGTCCAGATCAGGGGTGGCCAAACTTGCTTCATGTAAGAGCCATACGGAATAAACATCAGATGTTTGAGAGCCACAAGACTAGGGAGGGAGGAAAACAGATGGGGAGGGAGAGGTGGAAAGAAAACAACTTTAACCACAGGCCGGCTTGGCTCGGGGAAACAATTTTAAGAGAGAAATGCCTTCTCCAAGGGGGGCAGTGGGGGCTTCAAGAGCCACACAATATGTGTGAAAGAGCCACGTAAGGCTCCGAGCTGCAGTTTGGCCACCCCGGTATAGACCTTTTATCCATTCTAACCCGACCGCTCAGCAATTTCATTGAATGCCCACAAGTTCTCGTATTGTGAGAAAGGGAGAAAAGTACTTCTTTCTCTACCTTCTCTAGCCCAGGCAGAATCTTGTAAACCTCTATTATGTAACCTGCCAGTATCGAGGCACTGCTGCTGAAGACGCAGCTGCGCTGGGCAGGGCATATTTCTAGGATGGAAAACCACCGCCTTCCCAAGATTGCCCTGTATGGTGAACTCTCCACCGGCCATCGAAATAGAGGGGCACCAAAGAAGAGGTACAAGGACTCCTTGAAGAAATCCCTTGGCACCTGTCGCATCAACCATCACCAGTGGTCTGACCTAGCCTCAGATCGCAAAGCATGGAGACACACCATCCACCAGGCTGTCTCTTCCTTTGAGAACGCACGCATAGCTGGTCTTGAGGACAAAAGGAGATTGAGGAAGAATCGCACTGCTACAGCACCAACCCCAAATCAGACTTTTCCCTGCAGCCACTGTGGCCGGACCTGCCTGTCCCGCATTGGTCTTGTCAGCCACCAGCGAGCCTGCAGCAGACGTGGACTATTGCACCCTTCTTAAATCTTCGTTCGCGAAGCCAAGCCGAGAGAGAACCTGCCAGTCGACTTTTCTCCAAACTAAAGAGCCCCACAGAGTTTGGGTAGAGGGGATGCAAAGCCACATGTTGCATAGGGGGAGAAGGTGAACCTTTTATCGTCAATTTCAAGACGACCCTCATTGGCTTGGCTGCCAGGGGTGAGTGAGCACTACATGTCATTTCGTGAGACTTTTCCTCCAAACGGCAGAATCGTTTCTACACAGATATGGAAACACAAAAAGCATATCGTCGCCAAAAATGAGAGCTCAAAATAGATCTGTCCCTAGAGACTATTAAAACCTAGCACACATTCCAAATATGAAGAAAACATGGAATATTTATTATATTTATAAAAACAGTGTGTTCGTGTGTGTGTGTGTGTGTGTGTGTGCGTAAATCAGTTTATTTAGGGCAATAATCCAGTCTGCAAGACTTTTTTAAAACGCATTTTTGGAACTAAGTTGCTTACAAGTGATCTGTGTGTAAAGGACATCATCTTTATTTTGTGCAAACAGAATCGTCTTGATTCTTATTTAAGAGGATGCCATTTTTAAAAGTCATGCTCCACTCCAAAGTAAATCACCACCAGCTGGCCAGACAGCATGGACATTTCACTTTAATCTATCGTCTGCTCCAATCAGTTTGGCAAGCCGGAAATACAAAGTAGCTTTGCTATCTCCCCCAAAGTGTACTGGAGCCCCAAGAATGTAGCGGAAAAAAATGTTCCAATGGGGAACAAACTCTATAACAGGAGTGGCCAAACTTGCTGGATGTAAGAGCTGCATAGAATAAACGTCAGATGTTTGAGAGCCACAAGACATGAACGTCAGATGTTTGAAAGCTGCAAGGAGGGAGGGAGGGAGGGAGGGAGGGAGGAAGGAAGGAAGGAAGGAAGGAAGGAAGGAAGGAAGGAAGGAAGGAAGGAAGGAAGGAAGGAAGGAAGGAAGTCTTCCCGTAACACCTGAGTTAGTGCTTCTGAATTTTTGGGATAAGTCAAAATTGGATATTGTACACAAAGAACTAACCACGCAGTATTATGTTCCTTTTGTTTTTCCTTTGGCACACTCCCACTATGTAAAAATGAAGAAGATGGCTTAAGTATTCTAGGAAAGCCCGTTTCCGTCCTTGAATGTTACACAGAGGAGTCTATTGCACACCAGAGAATCTGCATTTCTTCGGGTTGAAGTCCGCACAACCATGCAGCGGGCTGAGGTCTGTCTTCTTCGTTTTGACATAGTGGGAGTGTGGATAGATGGCAAAGGAAAAAACAAAAGGAACATAATACCGCATGGTTGGTTCTCTAAGGACCAGAATTTCTGCAGACAGACTCTCCTACTCTCGCTTATTCGTTCTGTGTTCATATTGTTGTAAGAAATGGTATATATGTATGGAAGTATATTGAGTATTTTGGGTTTAAACTATTGTAATTTTTGAAGAATTCTGAAGTATTACTTTGGACTAAACTATACGGAGGCTTAGCCTTATCTTGTTCACCTACCCGGAGGCTGGCAACCTTAGGAGGTTTTTTCCCCCCACTGCCAAGAGGAATTAACTAGAGGATTTTGAAATAGGCTGCAACCATAAGAACATAAGAGAAGCCATGTTGGATCAGGGCAATGGTCCATCCAGTCCAACACTCTGTGTCACAGAAGAATATAAGAGAAGTAGGCTTCCCAACCCGCCCCCCGCCCTGGTGGGGGACCCCCAAATTTGCAGCCTCCTCCCCCACTCTCAAAAAATCTGGAAGGGGGTGGGGTGGGGGGGAGAGAACATACCTGTAGCCATCATGTTGTTGTAGAGCTTCTGATCCGTTTTTAAAATGTGTGCCCCTTTAAGGCTGCACAGGAAACAGGAAGGGCTTCATGGGAAAGGGTCAGTAACAGTTTCCATGGAGAACGGCCCCTCCCTGTGCAGCCTTGCTTTCCTTTTCACAGCAAGCAAAGTTCTATTTCTATTCCTGTGCAGCCTTGCTTTCCTTTTCACAGCAAGCAAAGTTCTGCTGGAAGAAGACCAAGTAAGTATTTGTGTGTGTGAGAGAGGGAGGGGCAGGGAGGGGGGATTCCCTGGTTTGAGGCCCTCCCCCCCTTTAGAAAACGTGGGGGGGAGGGAAATGTCTACTAGGCACTCTATTATTCCCTATGGAGAACGATTCCCATAGGGAATAATAGGGAATTGATCCGTGGGTATTGGGGGCTCTGGGGGGGCTATTTTTTGAGGCAGAGGCACCAGATTTTTAGTATAGCATCTAGTGCCTCTCCCCAAAATACCCCCCAAGTTTCAAAACTATTGGACCAGAGGGTCTAATTCTATGAGCCCCAAAAGATGGTGCCCCTATCCTTAATTATTTCCTATGGAAGAAAAGCATTTAAAAAGGCATGCTGTCCCTTTAAATGTGATGGCCAGAACTCCCTTGGAGTTCAATTATGCTTGTCACATCCTTGTTCCTGGCTCCACCCCCAATGTCTCCTGGCTCCGCCCCCAAAGTCCCCAGATTTTTCTTTAATTGGACTTGGCAACCCTAAAGAGAAGCCATGTTGGATCAGGCCAATGGCCCATCCAGTCCAACACTCTGTGTCACATAAGAGAAGCCATGTTGGATCAGGCCAATGGCCCATCCAGTCCAACACTGTGTCACACAGTGACAAAAAAAACAAAAACAGGTGCCATCAGGAGGTCTATCAGTGGGGCCAGTACACCAGAAGTTCTCACCCTGTTGCCCCTCCAAGCACCAAAAATACAGAGCATCACTTGCCCCAGACAGAAAGTTTCATCAATCGCCATGGCTAATAGCCACTGATGGACCTCTGCTCCACATGTTTATCCAATCCCCTCTCAAAGCTGTCTATGCTTGTAGCCGCCGCCATCTCCTGTGGCAGTGAATTCCACATGTTAATCACCCTTTGGGTGAAGAAGTACTTCCTTTTATCCATTTCAACCCGACTGCTCAGCATTTTCATTGAGTACCCATGAATTCTTGTACAGTGAGAAAGGGAGAAAAGGACTTCTTTCTCTATCTTCTCCGTCCCATGCATAATCTTGTAAACCTCTGTCATGTCACCCCGCAGTCGACGTTTCTCCAAGCTAAAGAGCCCCAAGTGTTTTAACTTTTCTTCATAGGGAAAGTGCTCCAACCCTTGAATCATCCTAGTTGCCCTTTTCTGGACTTTCTCCAAAGCTATAATATCTTCTTTGAAGTGCGGTGACCAGAATTGTACACGGTTTGTACCAAATTGAGCTTTCAGGCTGGAGCTCATGAGAATTTCGCTGGGGTGTGCCAGAGAGGTGCGTGCAGCCCGCAAAGTACTGTGTATCCCCCACCCCTGTTGCATTGCGAAGAATGGAGGCCTTCATTTGTAAGATAGGCCTGAAATTCAACCAGGACGGATAGCCAGTGGCGCCTGTTGCTAGATGGCCCCGACAGATTCTGATAAGCTCCCGGGGACTTGAGCACAAGCCTTCTCAGGAGTCAAAGAAAAAACATCTCCCTGTCTCTCGAGGAGCAAGAACAGGGAGTGGGGCAGAGGGGAAAAGCCTGCCAAATATTTTCAATCAAGTCAGCTAAGAGGGGGAGCTGAAATTCAGCCTTTGCCAGACCCTTGCCGACTGCAGCTGTTGAAACCGCATCCCAGGACACCCAAGATCAAGTGTTTTAGGAAGTGAGACGGTCCAATTGAGCAGCATGTCAAGGCCAGTTTTTTAATATCTCGTTTGCAAAGTTGCTATAGAGCCCCGTGGCACAGAGTGTTAAAGCTGCAGTACTAAGCTCTGCTCACGACCTGAGTTGGATCCCCGGCTGTAGCTGGGTTTTTAGGTAGGCGGCTCGAGGTTGACTCAGCCTTCCATCCTTCCGAGGTCGGGAAAATGAGTACCCAGCTTGCTGGGGGAAAAGTGTAGATGACTGGGGAAGGCAATAGCAAACCATCCCGTAAAAAGTCTGCCGTGAAACGTTATGAAAGCAACATCACCCCAGAGTCGGAAACGACTGGTGCTTGCGCAGGGGACCTTTCCTTTTCCTTTCCTTGCGAAGTTAAAGAGAGATGGTATTTACAAGGGGAGGGGGATCGGAATGACAGCAGCTGCGGGCTGGTGAAAGGGGCGATGGATTTTGGTGCAACTAGACTTGCCAATGGGGCTTTTTGGGTAGGAAAAGTCCAGCAGGAACTCATTTGCATATTAGACCGCACCCCCTGGCATCACCATTGTTTCACACGGCTTTTCTGTAAGAGAAGCCCAGCAGGCACTCATTTGCATATTAGACCACACCCCTGCCATCGCCATTGTTTCGCACAGGGCTTTCTTGTAGGAAAAGCTTGGCAGGAACTCATGTGCATATTAGGCCACACCCCTGACATCACCATTGTTTCACACAGGGCTTTCTTGTAGGAAAAGCTTGGCAGGAACTCATTTGCATATTAGGCCACACCCCTGAAATCACCATTGTTTCGCGCAGGGCTTTCTTGTAGAAAAAGCCCAGCTCTCACAGGAGGATTGAACACTGGAGACCAAAAGCAAGTATTTTTTTGGGGGGGGGGGTGGGATTAAGAAAGAAAGAGCACAATAACGTTTAGAGGTTCTGGAGCTCTACTCCTGTGAGTTCCTGCCCAAAATGAGGACTACATCTACCTAGTGTGCCTTCCCCATAATGGTCCTAGTGCAGGGATGGCCAATGGTAGCTCTCCAGATGTTTTTTGCCTGCAACTCCCATCAGCCCCAGCCATTGGCCATGCTGGCTGCGGCTGATGGGAGTTGTAGGCAAAAACATCTGGAGAGCTACCACTGGCCACCCCTGCCTTAGTGTGTTGATCCTGGCCTTTGAGCCAGGGAGAAAGAGTGCCGTGGTGTGAAAGTTTACAAAAAATGTTGTTTTCCATTCTGTACGACAAGGCAGCGTCTTTCATCGCTGGGAAAGCATACAACCTCTCTCAGGTTCCTGAAGCCAGGACCAGATAACCCTCTGGTGTAAATTTTAACGTTATCTGGCTCGCCTTCAGGTAGATCAGACAACATTTTGCTCACTTCAAGGCATTTTCTCCCTTCCTCACAATGCAAGAACTTGTGGGCATTCTATGAAATTGCTGAGCAGTCAGGTTAGAACGGATAAAAGGAAGTCCTTCTTCACCCAAAGGGTGATTAACATGTGCAATTCACTGCCACAGGAGGTGGTGGCGGCTACAAGCATTGCCAGCTTCAAGAGGGGATTGGATAAAAATATGGAGCAGAGGTCCATCAGTGGCTATATATATATATGTGTATATATATGTGTGTGTGTGTGTGTGTGTGTGTATATATATATATATATATATATATATATATATATATATATATATATAATTTTTTTTTTGCCACTGTGTGACACAGAGTGTTGGACTGGATGGGCCATTAGCCTGATCCAACAGGGCTTCTCTTATGTTCTTATGTGACACAGAGTGTTGGACAGGAGGGGCCACTGGCCTGATCCAACATGGCTTCTCTTATGTTCTTATGTGACATAGAGTGTTGGACAGGAGGGGCCACTGGCCTGATCCAACATAGCTTCTCTTATGTTCTTATGTGACACAGAGTGTTGGACTGGATGGGCCATTGGCCTGATCCAACATGGCTTCTCTTATGTTCTTCTGTGACACAGAGTGTTGGACTGGATGGGTCATTGGCCTGATCCAACATGGCTTCTCTTATGTTCTTACGTGACACAGAGTGTTGGACTGGAGGGGCCATTGGCCTGATCCAACATGGCTTCTCTTATGTTCTTCTGTGACACAGAGTGTTGGACTGAATGGGCCATTGGCCTGATCCAACATGGCTTCTCTTATGTTCTTATGTGACATAGAGTGTTGGACAGGAGGGGCCATTGGCCTGATCCAACATGGCTTCTCTTATTTTCTTATGTGACGTAGAGTTTTGGACTGGATGGGCCATTGGCCTGATCCAACATGGCTTCTCTTCTGTTCTTATTTGGCTGCTACAAAGCAAGCAAACACCACCACAAAAAGCCAAAAAACACATCCTGGGAAGCTGTAAAGGGGAGTGGCTGAGAGAGACTTTTTTTTAAAAAAAAAGTATTCAATATGCCAGACAGCGGGTTGGATTCTGTGGGTTCCTTCTGCTAGCAGACCAGAGACATTTTCTTCCCGTGGAAGGGGCTGTCCCGATACAAGCTGCACCAGGAGAAAGTGCCTTCCAGCAGAGGAAACTGATTTCTCTAGTGGAATTAGGCTTCCCAATCTCCCACTGGGGGAAGGGGTTCCCCTGGTTCCTGGGCCCCCAACTCGCCAGCACGGAGCAGGCTGTGGTGGCGCATGGTTTTGCACAGGGACACTCTAGCAATTTGTGGGGGGAAGCTCTAAGGCACCAGCATAATGAAGACGTTTTTGAATATGAGGACAGTCACTTGACTTTTCTATATGCATGTATACCGTCAATCTCGTTCAAGGCATAAGTTTTTCTGTGCAAGCACACTTCCTCAGATACTGTGAAACAGAATTCCCTCAACCATTGCATATAGCAGGGGTGGCCAACGGTCGCTCTCCAGATGTTTTTTGCCTACAACTCCCGTCAGCCCCAGCCATTGGCCATGCTAATGTAGGCAAAAAACATCTGGAGAGCGACCGTTGGCCACCCCTGACATATAGGAAGAGAGGGGATGATGGGAGCGGTGTCTAGTTATGGCCAATTAGAGTCAGGATAGAGACAGAAACAAAATTGGAAATCACCATACATCTTCAAAATTGGAAATTACCAGCCCGTACATTTAATTATTTTATTTATATGCAGAGCTCATCATGCGGAATGCCGGCCTGGATGAAGCACAAGCTGGAAGTAAGATTGCCGGGAAAAACATGGACAACCTCAGATATGCAGATGACACCACTCTAATGGCAGGAAGCAAGGAGGACCTAAAGAACCTCTTGTTGAGGGTGAAAAGAGGAGAGCACAAAAGTAGGCTTGAAACTCAACATCAAAAAAACTAAGATCATGGCATCCGGCCCCATCACTCCTTGGCAAATAGAAGGAGAAGACATGGAAGTCGTGACAGACTTCACATTTCTGGGATCCAAGATCACTGCAGATGGTGACTGTAGCCATGAAATGAAAAGATTGGAGCGTTGTTCTCCGTTTTGAATATCGACTCTTTTCACCCAGCCCGGATCTTCAGTTTGAAAATCTTCGTGTCCAGAGACTTAAGTACTATGGGCACGGGCATGGTCAGTGTACTGTCACTTTAAAATGTGCTTAGTTTGACTCTTGATATGTTTGATTATAAAAAATTTTGTAGATTACACTTACATTTTTTCATCTTTGAGGCTGGTTCTCGCCGAGGTTTTTGTACCTTTACCCTGCTCCGTATATCCGCGTTTCTCTGTTGTCTTGCAATCCCCATGTGGGAGCAGGGGAACCCCCGGGTTGGAGGCCCTCCCCCCGCTTCAGGGTCATCCGAAAGCGGGGGGAGGGGAGGGAACTCTATTATTCCCTATAGAGACTTATTCCCATAGGAAAGAGTGGAGAATTGATCAACGGTATCTGCTGCTCTGGGCGGGGCTGGTATTTGAGGTAGAGGCACCAAATTTTCAGTGTAGCATTCAGTACCTCCCCCCAAAATACCCCCCAAGTTTCAAAAAGGTTGGACCAAGGGGTCCAATTCTATGAGCCCCAAAAGAAGGTCCCCCTATCCATTATTTCCTACGGAGGGAAGACATTTAAAAGGTGAGGGGTCCCTTTGAATGTGAGGGCCAGAACTCCCTTTGGAGTTCAACTATGCTTGTCACAACCTTGCTCCTGGCTCCACCCCCAATGTCTCCTGGCTCCACCCCTGAAGTCTCCTGGCTCCACCCCCAAAGCCCCCAGATATTTCTTGAATTGGACTTGGCAACCCTATCCAGCTGTCAAATCCACCACTGGGGAGTCGTCATTCTACTTGATGAACCTTCAAAGAGGGGGGAAAAAAAATACGGGAATATTTTAGGCTTCTGAGTTGGAAGCCAAATTTGCGGCTTGAGGGCGCATCCCTCTCAGGATTGTCTCTGAGAGTCTGCAACTGCAAGAACTAGTCTCTGGGTTAACTTTTCCTCAAGGTCTCGGCCCTGACTTTACAGCTGGGGGAAACAACAGAGAAGTCACCAGGGGTCGTTTTGTAGAAAAATAGGTGGCGGAGCTCATGAGCATAACTCATTAGCATATGCCACTGCCCCCCCCCCATCAGCCAAAAGCAACCCGATGCAAGAAACGAAAGCCCTGGGCGAGCGAGGCCTGCTTGGGCTGGATAGAGATCCAGCTAGACCAAGCAGGCCTCATTCGCCTGGGGCTTTCTTTGGCTATCCACCCCAGTCAAAAGGCCAGAGAGCCACCCACCACCCAAAATCACATAAGAAGTTGCGAAAGGGTGGCGCAGGCTTCTCCAGGGGTTGATGAGGGCTGCTGGGGGCATAGCAAAGCCCCTGGTGGCTGGCTAGGGTTGCCAAGTCCAATTCAAGAAATATCTGGGGACGTTGGAGGTGGAGCCAGGAGACTTTGGGGGTGGAGCCAGGAGACATTGGAGGTGGAGCCAGGAGCAAGGTTGTGACAAGCATCATTGAACTCCAACGGGAGTTCCGGCCATCACATTTAAAGGGACCGCACACCTTTTAAAATGCATCCCCTTCATAGGAAATAATGGATAGGGGCACCTTTTTGGGGGGCTCATAGAATCGGATCCCTTGGTCCAACCTTTTTGAAACCTGGAGGGTGTTTTGAGGAGAGGCCCTGGATGCTATGCTGAACATTTGGTGCCTCTACCTCAAAACACAGCCCCTCAAGAGCCCCAGATACCCGCGGATCAATTTTCCGTTATTTCCTATGGGAATAAGTCTCCATAGGGAATAATAGAGTTCCCAGCAGACATTTCCCTCCTCCCGCCCCCCCTCCCCCCGCTTTCTGATGACCCTGAAACGGGGCGAGGGCCTCCAAACCGGGGGATCCCCTGCTGCCACCTGGAGATTAGAATGCAATCCGAGAGAGGTCACTATGATGGATAACACAACAAAAAATGCAAGCTAGTGACCAATTTACTAAGAAATATATAGAAACCAGCCCAAATGTCCAAAACATGTACATTCAAGTCCCAAAGTAGTGTGGTGGCAAGCCAGTCGATTAGGTACTTGTTTCTTTCCAGTCTTCATCAGACCTGGGACCAATACTGATTCAATTATATAGATTCTTTACAATTATATAGATCCCCTGCCCCCCACCTGGAGACTGGCAGCCCTATGGACGGCTGGCTGGCTGCCCACTCTCCTAATTCGGGGATTGTTATGCAGCTGCACCTACTCTTCAATGGACAAGGTAGGTGCGTGGAAGAGGGGGAGCTGTCAAAAAGGTTCAGAAGCTGTGCTCCTGTGAGCTCCTGCTGAATCTGAGGTTTGGACGTCACGGTTCCCTTAATCTTCTTCCTCAAAAAATGCCAGTTTACAATATTGTCCCCTTGGCAGGCGACTTTGAGCAGAAAAGTTTTTTTTAAAAAAGGAACGACACAGCAGCATTTTGTTTCCAGTCAGTCGGTCCCGACTTCTCGTCGATGGGGTCCTTGAAGTCTTGCCAGGAGGTCATGAAAGATTTGCCTCCCCACACACACCCCTCCCCGAAAACATTCTGTATCCGTGTGTTCCTCTGGCCAGTTTTCAAACGGTTGAGATCCCCGAACAATGAGAGGATACTTTTGATCTCTGGAGTGTTCTGATGAAAGCGATGTGATGAAAATCCATTTTGGATCAGAGTGCAAATGTCATTGAGAGCCAGTGTGCTGTGCTGACCAGCCCAGCGATGCTCACGCAGTGGCTTGTATGATTGCCAGTTCCAGGTTGTGACCAGGGGCGGAATTCTAGCAGGACCTCCTTTGCATATTAGACCACACACCCCTGATGTAGCTAATCCTCCTGGAGCTTACAGTAGGCCCTGAAAGAAGAGCCCTGTAAGTTCTTTGAGGATTGGCTACATCAGGGGGGCATGGCCTAATATGCAAAAGAGCTCCTGCTAGAATTCTACCCCTGGACCACACACCCCTGATGTAGCCAATCCTCCTGGAGCTTACAGTAGGCCCTGAAAGGAGCCCTGTAAACTCTTCGAGGATTGGCTACATCAGGGGGGCATGGCCTAATATGCAAATGAGCTCCTGCTAGAATTCTACCCCTGGACCACACATCCCTGATGTAGCCAATCCTCCTGGAGCTTACAGTAGGCCCTGAAAGAAGAGCCCTGTAAGCTCTTCGAGGATTGGCTACATCAGGGGGGCATGGCCTAATATGCAAAAGAGCTCCTGCTAGAATTCTACCCCTGGACCACACACCCCTGATGTAGCCAATCCTCCTGGAGCTTACAGTAGGCCCTGAAAGAAGAGCCCTGTAAACTCTTCGAGGATTGGCTACATCAGGGGGGCATGGCCTAATATGCAAAAGAGCTCCTGCTAGAATTCTACCCCTGGACCACACACCCCTGATGTAGCCAATCCTCCTGGAGCTTACAGTAGGCCCTGAAAGAAGAGCCCTGTAAGTTCTTTGAGGATTGGCTACATCAGGGGGGCATGGCCTAATATGCAAAAGAGCTCCTGCTAGAATTCTACCCCTGGACCACACACCCCTGATATAGCCAATCCTCCTGGAGCTTACAGTAGGCCCTGAAAGGAGCCCTGTAAACTCTTCGAGGATTGGCTACATCAGGGGGGCATGGCCTAATATGCAAAAGAGCTCCTGCTAGAATTCTACCCCTGGACCACACATCCCTGATGTAGCCAATCCTCCTGGAGCTTACAGTAGGCCCTGAAAGAAGAGCCCTGTAAGCTCTTCGAGGATTGGCTACATCAGGGGGGCATGGCCTAATATGCAAAAGAGCTCCTGCTAGAATTCTACCCCTGGACCACACACCCCTGATGTAGCCAATCCTCCTGGAGCTTACAGTAGGCCCTGAAAGAAGAGCCCTGTAAGCTCTTCGAGGATTGGCTACATCAGGGGGGCATGGCCTAATATGCAAAAGAGCTCCTGCTAGAATTCTACCCCTGGACCACACACCCCTGATGTAGCCAATCCTCCTGGAGCTTACAGTAGGCCCTGAAAGAAGAGCCCTGTAAACTCTTCGAGGATTGGCTACATCAGGGGGGCATGGCCTAATATGCAAAAGAGCTCCTGCTAGAATTCTACCCCTGGACCACACACCCCTGATGTAGCCAATCCTCCTGGAGCTTACAGTAGGCCCTGAAAGAAGAGCCCTGTAAGTTCTTTGAGGATTGGCTACATCAGGGGGGCATGGCCTAATATGCAAAAGAGCTCCTGCTAGAATTCTACCCCTGGACCACACACCCCTGATATAGCCAATCCTCCTGGAGCTTACAGTAGGCCCTGAAAGGAGCCCTGTAAACTCTTCGAGGATTGGCTACATCAGGGGGGCATGGCCTAATATGCAAAAGAGCTCCTGCTAGAATTCTACCCCTGGACCACACATCCCTGATGTAGCCAATCCTCCTGGAGCTTACAGTAGGCCCTGAAAGAAGAGCCCTGTAAGCTCTTCAAGGATTGGCTACAACAGGGAGGCATGGCCTAATATGCAAAAGAGCTCCTGCTAGAATTCTACCCCTGGACCACACATCCCTGTTGTAGCCGATCCTCCTGGAGCTTACAGTAGGCCCTGAAAGAAGAGCCCTGTAAGCTCTTCGAGGATTGGCAACATCAGGGGGGCATGGCCTAATACGCAAAAGAGCTCCTGCTAGAATTCTACCCTTGGACCACATACCCCTGATGTAGCCAATCCTCCTGGAGCTTGCAGTAGGCCCTGTACTAAGAGCTCTCTCTGTCTCGCTGCTCTCTTATGTGCTCTCTCTCATGCTCCCCATCCCTTTTCCTCGGGTCCTGGAGGCCCTCCAACAGAGAGGACCTGCATAGGGAAGGGGGGGTTAACAGATCAGCCTGTCCCCCCTGGGCTCCCCATAGCTACGGGCCTGCTTCTGAGCACTGTTCGCCAATGTGAATTGTGTCCTGAGTTTCAGGAAAGCAGGGAAGGCCCTTGACCAGAGGCTTGAGGTTGACAGGTGGTTCCTACTTTGAAACAAGCTGCTGGTGGGTGAAGAGGTGAGCTCCCCATAGGCGAAGGTCTTATGCCAGGGATGGAAATAAATGTGGATTTTTTGTCAGTTGGGAAATTCCTGCAGGTTTTTGGGGGAGCGGGGGAAGTAGGGTTCCCAGCCCATTGTTGGTGGGGTGTCCCCCGATTTCAGAGCCTCCAACCCATCAGCGCAGGATTGGCTGGCAGGTAGCTCCACCCCCCAAGAGCTCCATCGACACCCGATGTACCTGGCATGGTGACGTCATTTGGAAGTGATGTAATCGCACTGGGCACGTTGTGTGGGGACACTCTAGCATTTTGGCTGCATAGAGGAGTTTTTTTACCAAAATACTAGAGTGGCCCTGCGCAACGTGACCAACGCAGAGGGAAAGCCCCCCTGCTACCCCCCGGCTAGGCTACCTAGGGGTGGGGTCTGAGGACAGTGGAGTTTGGGGACAGAGAGGGACCTTTGCAAGGTATAACGCTATAGAATCCACCTTTCTGTACAGAAAATTTTGCTCCAACCAAAATAATAAATTAAATCAGGGGTGTCAAACATGTGGCCTGGGGGCTGAAACGACCCCAGAGGGCTCCTATCAGGTCCCCGAGCAAGTGGCTGTCATATGCTTCCTTCTCCCTCTCTCTTGCTTCCTTCTGCATCACAGCTTGCTTTGCCAGGCTTGCTCAATCACACAGGAGCTACAGAGCAAATCCTCTTGTTTTCTCAATTGGCCGAGGTTCCTCCCTTACCAGACTCTCTCAATCACGCAACAGAACTACTGAGTGAAGCCTCTCTTCCTTCTATTGGCTGAGGCTCCTCCTCATCCCCTAGGGAAGGAAGGACAGATCCAGAGCTTCCTTCGCCCAGTTCCCTGGATCCCATGGGAAAGCGACAAAGGAAGCACCTTTAAGATCAATGAGTGCTAATGTTTTAAGCATGTTTAAAGTTTTTTAAATGGATATATGCATTTCACTTGCTCAATTATACAGTTGTGCTTAAATGGTTCTCCATTACTGCTATGCAAAAGGAGAATAAAATTCAACATGAATTATACTTACAGCAATAACCTCACACTTACGATAGAAATACATGGTACCATGCCTAGACTTGAAAACTGTCCTGTCTTACAGTTTATAATATCTGGGAACATTAAATCTTCGTGATGAAACCCATTTGGTTCTTATTGCAGAGCATGACAGATTTTTGCAAGGTCTCCAGAACGGTATATACCAGGGGTGGTCAATGGCAGCTCTCCAGATGTTTTTTGCGTACAACTCCCATCAGCCCCAGCCATTGGCCATGCTGGCTGGGGCTGATGGGAGTTGTAAGCAAAAAACATCTGGAGAGCTACCGTTGGCCTCCCCTGTTATATACAGCTCTGCTCCAACCCACCCACAAATCCAATAGCAGCTGCAAACTCACACATTAAAGCAATGGGGGCCAGATCTTCCAGACACTACTCCTGACCAAAGGCTTCCTGCTATTTCTTCACTCTCAGCTTTTCAGCAGGAGATAACAGACTGCAGTGATGGCCACAGGCATTGACAGCTTTAAAAGGAGATTAGGCAGATTTATGGCCATCAGCAGCTACAATCCACGGTGACTGAAGGGAACCTCGGCGGTCAGAGACAGTCAGCCTCTGAATACCAGTAGTGTCAGGAGGCAACTTCAGGGAAAGGCCTCAGTCTCCCTGCCCTTTTGTTGGCCCTGCAGAGGAAATAGCTGGCTGCTGGGTGAGACAGGATGCTGGACAAGATGGACCACAGGTCTGATCCAGCAGAGCTCTTCTGATGTTCTTATGAAGGCCTTGGCCTCTCTGCCCTCTTGTTGGCCCTCCAGAGGAACTGGTTGGTCACTGTGTGAGATGGGATGCTGGACTAGATGGACCATTGGTCTGATCCAGCAGGGCTCTTCTTATGTTCTTAGGATGCTGGACTAGATGAACCACTGGTCTGATCCAGCAGGGCTCTTCTGATGTTCTTAGGATGCTGGACTAGATGAACCACTGGTCTGATCCAGCAGGGCTCTTCTGATGTTCTTAGGATGCTGGACTAGATGGACCATTGGTCTGATCCAGCAGGGCTCTTCTTATGTTCTTAGGATGCTGGACTAGATGAACCACTGGTCTGATCCAGCAGGGCTCTTCTGATGTTCTTAGGATGCTGGACTAGATGAACCACTGGTCTGATCCAGCAGAGCTCTTCTGATGTTCTTATGAAGGCCTTGGCCTCTCTGCCCTCTTGTTGGCCCTCCAGAGGAACTGGTTGGTCACTGTGTGAGATGGGATGCTGGACTAGATGGAGCAATGGTCTAATCCAGCAGGGCACTTCTTGTGTTCTGAGGATGCTGGAGTAGATGGACCAATGGTTTGATCCAGCAGGGCTCTTCTGATGTTCTGCGGATGCTGGACTAGATGGACCAATAGTCTGATCCAGCAGGGCACTTCTTATATTCTCAGGATGCTGAACTAGATGGACCAATGGTTTGATCCAGCAGGACTCTTCTGATGTTCTGAGGATGCTGAACTAGATGGACCATCGGTCTGATTCGGCAAGGCTCTTCTGATGTTCTTATGAAAGCCTCAGCCTCTATCCCCTGTTGTTGGCCCTCCAGAGGAACCGACAGGCCACTGTGTGAGATGGGATGCTGGACTAGATGGTCTTATCCATAAGTATAATTTCCAAGAAAGAGGATTTTCCTCTGCACTGGACATTCAACTAGGGTTTCCAACCTCTAGGTGGTGGCTGGAGATTTTTTGGAGTTATGACGGATCTCCAAGCAATAGAAATCAGTTCACTTGGAGAAAATAGCCATTTTGGAAGGTGGACTCTTATACCCTGCTGAGGTCCCTCCCCTCCCCAAACCCCACTCTCTCCAGGCTCCACCCCCCAATTCCAGGTGTTTCCCAACCTAGAACTGGAAACCCTACATTCAGCGTTTTGGAAGTCCCCCACAACCAGGGCTCTTTTTTTCTAGCAGGAGCTCCTCTGCATATTAGGCCACACCTCCCTGATGTAGCCAAGAGCTTAGAGAGCTCTTCGTACAGGGCCTGCTGGAAGCTCCAGGAGGATTGGCTACATCAGGGGTGTGTGGCCTAATAGGCAAAGGAGGTCCTGCTAGAATTCCTTACAGGGCTCTTCGTACAGGGCCTGCTGGAAGCTCCAGGAGGATTGGCTACATCAGGGGGGCGTGGCCTAATAGGCAAAGGAGGTCCTGCTAGAATTCCTTACAGGGCTCTTCGTACAGGGCCTACTGTAAGCTCCAGGAAGATTGGCTACATCAGGGGGGCGTGGCCTAATAGGCAAAGGAGGTCCTGTTAGAATTCCTTACGGGGCTCTTCATACAGGGCCTACTGTAAGCTCCAGGAAGATTGGCTACATCAGGGGGGCGTGGCCTAATAGGCAAAGGAGGTCCTGTTAGAATTCCTTACGGGGCTCTTCATACAGGGCCTACTGTAAGCTCCAGGAAGATTGGCTACATCAGGGGGGCGTGGCCTAATAGGCAAAGGAGGTCCTGTTAGAATTCCTTACGGGGCTCTTCATACAGGGCCTACTGTAAGCTCCAGGAAGATTGGCTACATCAGGGGGGCGTGGCCTAATAGGCAAAGGGGGTCCTGTTAGAATTCCTTACGGGGCTCTTCATACAGGGCCTACTGTAAGCTCCAGGAAGATTGGCTACATCAGGGGGGCGTGGCCTAATAGGCAAAGGAGGTCCTGTTAGAATTCCTTACAGGGCTCTTCATACAGGGCCTACTGTAAGCTCCAGGAAGATTGGCTACATCAGGGGGGCGTGGCCTAATAGGCAAAGGAGGTCCTGTTAGAATTCCTTACGGGGCTCTTCATACAGGGCCTACTGTAAGCTCCAGGAAGATTGGCTACATCAGGGGGGCGTGGCCTAATAGGCAAAGGAGGTCCTGTTAGAATTCCTTACAGGGCTCTTCGTACAGGGCCTACTGAGAGCTCCAGGAGGATTGGCTACATCAGGGGTTTGTGGCCTAATAGGCAAAGGAGGTCCTGTTAGAATTCCTTATGGGGCTCTTCATACAGGGCCTACTGTAAGCTCCAGGAAGATTGGCTACATCAGGGGGGCGTGGCCTAATATGCAGAGGAGCCCCTGCTAGAAAAAGAGCCCTGTCCACAACGAAGAGAGCCATCAGGTTTACAAGGCAAGAGTTAATTTCCTTTTCGTTCCTCATGTTGACTGAACAAGTATCAGGAGCACAAGCTCCAAGTGAGGATCCAGTCCAGGATGCAGTCCAGAATAATTTCCTGAAGGCAACGACTGTGTGCCTTTTAAAGAAAAATAAACTCTCTTAACATTTAATCAACAGTCCACTACAGCAGGGGTGGTCAGGGGTAGCTCTCCAGATGTTTTTTGCCTACAACTCCCATCAGCCCCAGCCATTGGCCATGCTGGCTGGGGCTGATGAGAGTTGTAGGCAAAAAAAATCTGGAGAGCTACCGTTGGCTACCCCTGTGCTACAGGGTCCCTCAGCATGTGTGGAGCGATGCCTTTTAGCTTAAACTACAAGGGATTTGATCCAAACTCTCACAGACAATTCAGCCGCAATGCAGGCTAGCAGGCCTATTTCTCGTTCAGAAGGCCACACAGCCCGGAAAATCTACAATGACCATCCCCAATATTCCTCTTCCAAAATACTGGAACTCCAGGGCCTCCTATGAAGCTGATGGGCAGTAGGTTCAGGATGGCCAAAAGGAAAGACTACTTTACACAGAGGGTGGTTAATACGTGGGATTCGCCACCAGAGGGCTCTTCTGATGTTCTTATGAAGGCCTCAGCCTCTCTGCCCTGTTGTTGGCCCTCCAGAGGAACTGATTGGCCACTGCGTGAGACAAGATGCTGGACTAGATGGGCCCTCACTGGTCTGATCCAGCAGGGCTCTTCTGATGTTCTCATGAAGGTCTTGGCCTCTCTGCCCTGTTGTTGGCCCTCCAGAGGAACTGGTTGGCCATTGCGTGAGACAGGATGTTGGACTAGATGGGCCCTCACTGGTCTGATCCAGCAGGGCTCTTCTGATGTTCTTATGAAGGCCTCAGCCTCTCTGGCCTGTTGTTGGCTCTCCAGAGGAACTGGTTGAGGCCACTGTGTGAGACAGGATGCTGGACTAGATGGACCTTCCGTGGTCTGATCTAGCAGGGCTCTTCTGATGTTCTTATCAGGGGAAGGCCTTGACCTCTCCACCCTGTTGTTGGCCCTCCAGAGGAACTGACTGGTCACTGCATGAGACAAGATGCTGGGCTAGATAGCAGGGCTCTTCTTATATTAATAATATACACACTCCAGAAAACTGACTGTTAGTTCTACGGTGAGTGTCGTGACAACCACCCATATACTTCAGGTAGGCTGAACTTATTTTTTTACCAAGTTTTACAATGCCACATCCACACATTATTTCATTAACACACACACACGAAGGCCCAGAGCTAGAGGTTCTGCTGCTCTCAGCAGATCCTCGCGCTGCACCCCCACACACACGCACAACAGACACCCTGTGAGGTAGATGAAGATATTGGATTTATATCCCACCCTCCACTCCAAAGATCACAGAGTGGCTCACAATCTCCTTTCCCTTCCTCCCCTACAACAGATACCCTGTGAAGTGGGTGGGGCTGAGAGGACTCTCATAGCAGCTTCCCTTTCAAGGACAACCTCTGCCAGAGCTGTGGCTGACCTAAGGCCATTCTAGCAGCTGCAAGTGGAGGAGTGGGGAATTAAAAACCCGGTTCTCCCAGATAAAAGTCCGCACACTTAACCACTACACCAAACTGGCTTTAACAACTGTTGCAGAACTGCTTCAGAGATCACCAAGAAATACGGTGTTGATGTTATCAGCATTACTACCCACTTCCGGCTTTCGCCATAGATATGGAGAATGGCGTTTTGTTTCCCTTGTAGAGCTCAATCCTAGAAAGAAAGTGGGGGGGGGGGAAGTGTTTTCCAAACTCAGACTGCAAGATCTGCAAATAATTGGCTCGTTCTGCATTGCTGATTTTAAGCCATAAAGCCACAAACTGAGATCGGGATTGTTCTAGGCAAACATCTCCTCCTTTTACGACTCATGATGATCTCCATATTCTAAAACCGGAGTTGCCCGTCCAGCACTACATCCTGCTCTCTCTCTCCCCAAAATACTCAAGGGTGAGATTCTAGGAGTAAGCAATCACGGGAAACTATTTCTTGCCTAATAATAACTTTCCGCTGCAAAATCAAACATATATGGTCTTCCAAAACTCAGATTTTGTAAAGATCCAGATGGATGGCTGTGTTAGTCTGCAAATGCAATTTTGGGCTGTTTTAATAGAAGTATAGTGTCCAGATGATGTGAAGTGATGGTAGCACTAAGACCTAGGGTTGCCAATCCCCAGGTGAGGACAGGGGATCCCCCGGTTTGGAGGCCCTCCCCCCGCTTCAGGGTCGTCAGAAAGCGGGGGGAGGGGAGGAAATGTCTGCTGGGAACTCTGTTATTCCCTATTGAGATTTATTCCCATAGAAAATCATGGAGAATTGATCCGTGGGGCTCTGGGGGGGCTGTTTTTTGGGGTAGATGCACCAAATTTTCAGTATAGCATCTAGTGCCTCTCCCCAAAATACCCCCCAAGTTTCAAAAAGATTGGACCAGGGGGTCCAATTCTATGCGGCCCAAAAGAAGGTGCCCCTCTCCTTCATTATTTCCTATGGAAGAAAGGCAATGAAAAGGTGTGCCGTCCCTTTAAATGTGATGGCCAGAACTCCCTTTGGAGTTCAACTCTGCTTGTCACAGCCTTGATCTTAGCTCCACCCCTAATGTCTTCTGGCTCCACCCCCAAAGTCCCCAGATATATTTTGAATTGGACTTAGCAACCCTACTAAGACCCAGTGATACTAAGACCCAGAGGTCGCTTTGTTGAAAAATAGGTGGTGGAGCTCATCCAGGGATTGTTATGCAGCTGCACCTACTATTCAATGGACAAGGTGGGGGGAGGAGGGGGAACCCTCAGAAAAGTTCAGGAGCTGCTGCCTGTGAGCTCCTGCTGAATCTGAGGCCTGGTAAGACCTCACCTGGAGTACTGTGTTCAGTTTTGGGCACCACATTATAAGAAGGATATAGACAAGCTGGAAGGGGTCCAGAGGAGGGCGACGAAGATGGTGAGGGGTCTGCAGACCAAGTCCTATGAGGAAAGGTTGAAGGAGCTGGGCATCTTTAGCCTGGAGAGGAGGCGGCTGAGAGGTGATAGGATCACCATCTTCAAATACCTGAAGGGCTGTCATATAGAGGATGGGGTGGAATTGTTTTCTGTGGCCCCAGAAGGTAGGACCAGAACCAACAAGTTGAAATAGGGTTGCCAATCCCCAGGTGGGGGCAAGGGATCCCCCATCTCGAGGCCCTCCCCCCGCTTCAGGGTCGTCAGAAAGCGAGGGGAGGGGCGGGAACTGTCTGCTGAGAACTCTATTATTCCCTATGGAGATTTATTGCCATAGAAAATAATGGAGAATTGATCTGCGGGTATCTGGGGCTCTGGGGGGGGGCTGTTTTTCGAGGTAGAAGCACCATATTTTCAGTACAGCATCTAGTGCCTTTCCCCAAAATATCCCCCAAGTTTCAAAACGATTGGACCAGGGGGTTCAATTCTATGAGCCCCCCCAAAAGGTGCCCCTATCCTTCATTATTTCCTATGGAAGGAAGGCATTGAAAAGGTGTGCCGTCCTTTAAATGTGATGGCCAGAACTCTCTTTGGAGTTCAATTATGCTTGTCACAGCCTTGATCTTGGCTCCATCCCTAATGTCTCCTGGCTCCACCCCCAAAGTCTCCTGGCTCCACCCCCAAAGTCCCCAGATATTTCTTAAATTGGACTTGGCAACCCTAGGTTGAAATTAAATCAGAACGGTTTCCAGCTCAACATTAGGAAGAACTTCTTGACAAAGCGGTTCCTCAGTGGAACAGGCTTCCTCGGGAGGTGGTGGGCTCTCCTTCCTTGGAGGTTTTAAAGCAGAGGCTAGATGGCCATCTGACAGCAATGTGAATCCTGTGAATTTAGGTGGAGGTCCTCCAGCGGGGGGGCCGTGCGCATAGTGCACACGGCCCGATGATGTCACTCATACGGTTCCATAGAGTTTCCCTTCCAAATTGCCAGAGCATCCGGGAAAACCATAGAGTTCCATAGAGTTTCCCCGGAAGCTCCTAGAGCTGCCCATGCGTGACGTTGCCAGTGCGATGACATCACTTGCAAGTGACGTCATGGTGACAATCGGAGGGGATCCCCCCGCCAGCCCAATGAGGGCCGGCGGGTTGGGGACCTCCCAAGTAGGAGAACCCCTGCCCAGCCCGGCCCAGGAGCCGGCAACCCTAGCTGGTACAAATAAAATGGAGGAAAAGAGAACAACGAAAGCCACCTTGAGACACCATTGAGGAGAAAGGTAAGGTATAAATGAAGTAAAAGAAACAAATAATATCAATAAACCCAAAGCTATCGACTCAAGTCAGACTTCGGGAGGGATAAGAAGCAGCCGATCTATCTTCAGCTAACAGCTCGTCCTGCAGCCAGCTCGGCAAGGGAAACTTTCAGCCTCATTAAGAAAACATCCAGATGTTCTCTGAGATAACTTCTCTGGAGGATGGAAAAATGATTACTCCATCTCCAAAAAGTTGCGCAAACGGGCCTAGAGGCAACCCAGTGGCTTCCTCGCAATCAGTCCTCTTCTCGAAAACAATTCTGTGGAACCAATTTGAAGTGGTGGCCAAACTCAGAGGCAGGGGTTTTTTTGTAGCAGGAACTCCTTTGCATATTAGGCCACTCATCTCTGGTGTAGCTTATCCTCCAAGAGCTTACAGGAGTCTTCGCACAGGGCCTGCTGTAAGCTCCTGGAGGATTGGCTACATCAGGGGATGTGGCTTAATAGGCAAAGGAGTCCTTGCTACGAAAAAGAAAAGAGTCTTGCTTGGAGGACTGAGTTGGAATCTACTCAAGATTTCGCTAGATGGATTGTAGGTGAGAAGGTTCTCAGAGCTGATTCTGCCCCTCAATGTGTAAGAGATGAAAGTACGCTTTGAATCATGCTGAACATCTGTAAGTTTAGCTGACTGTCCAAGTCAGGTCTTCGGCCACCCAAAAGGACCTACATGTTCTTGCACATGAGGTCTCACTAATTCCAGCAGTCATTAACACAAAAAGTGAACATAGAATAGAATCATAGAGTTGGAAGGGACCTCCAGAGCCATCTAGTCCAACCCCCTGCACAATGCAGGAAACCCACAAATACCTCCCCCTAAATTCACAGGACCTTCATTGCTGTCAGATAGCCATCTAGCCTCTGTTTAAAAGCCTACAAGGAAGGAGAGCCCACCACCTCCCGAGGAAGCCTGTTCTACTGAGGAATCGCTCTAACGGTCAGGAAGTTCTTCCTAATGTTGAGCTGCAAAATCTTTTGATTTAATTTCAACTCATTGGTTCTGATCCTACCTTCCGGGGCCACGGAAAACAATTCCACACCATCCTCTATATCAGGGGTGGCCAACGGTAGTTCTTCAGATGTTTTTTGCCTACAACTCCCATCAGCCCCAGCCAGCATGGCCAATTGCTGGGGCTGATGGGAGTTGTAGACAAAAAAAACAACTGGAGAGCTACCGCTGGCCACCCCTACTCTATATGACAGCCCTTCAAGTACTTCAGAATGTGGGATGTGCTGTCAGAGGGTGTAGTGATGGCCACAGGAACAAACAGCTTTCAATGGGGATTAGATAGATTCATGGAGGGTATGTCTGTCAGTGGCTACTAGCCGTGGTGGCTGAGGGGAACCTCCTCATCCAGAGGCACTAATCCTTTCAATCTCAAAGCCAGGAGGCAACACTGAGGGAAGGCCTTGACTTCTCTGCCATCCAGAGGAACTGGTTGGCCCAGAGTGAGACAGGATGGTGGACTAGATGGACTGTTGGGCTGATCCAGCAGGGCCCTTCTTATATTATGAGGATGCTGGACTAGATGGACCACTGGTCTGATCCAGCAGGGCTCTTCTGATGTTCTCAGGATGCTGGACTAGATGGACCACTGCTCTGATCCAGCAGGGCCCTTCTGATGTTCTCAGGATGCTGGACTAGATGGACCACTGGTTTGATCCAGCAGGGCTCTTCTGATTTTCTTAGGATGCAGGACTAGATGGACCACTGGTCCGATCCAGCAGGGCTCTTCTGATGTTCTCAGGATGCAGGACTAGATGGAGCACTGCTCTGATCCAGCAGGGCTCTTCTGATGTTCTCAGGATGCTGGACTAGATGGACCACTGCTCTGATCTAGCAGGGCTCTTCTGATGTTCTCAGGATGCAGGTCTAGATGGACCACTGGTCTGATCCAGCAGGGCTCTTCTGATGTTCTCGGGATGCTGGTCTAGATGGACCACTGCTCTGATTCACCAGGGCTCTTCTTATGTTCTTAGGATGCAGGACTAGATGGACCACTGATCTGATCCAGCAGGGCTCTTCTGATGTTCTTAGGATGCTGGACTAGATGGACCACTGCTCTGATCCAGCAGGGCCCTTCTGATGTTCTCAGGATGCTGGACTAGATGGACCACTGGTCTGATCCAGGAGGGCTCTTCTGATGTTCTTAGGATGCTGGACTAGATGGACCACTGGTCTGATCCAGCAGGGCTCTTCTGATGTTCTCAGGATGCTGGACTAGATGGACCCCTGGTCTGATCCAGCAGGGCTCTTCTGATGTTCTTAGGATGCTGGACTAGATGGACCACTGGTCTGATCCAGGAGGGCTCTTCTGATGTTCTTAGGATGCTGGACTAGATGGACCCCTGGTCTGATCCAGCAGGGCTCTTCTGATGTTCTTAGGATGCTGGACTAGATGGACCACTGGTCTGATCCAGCAGGGCTCTTCTGATGTTCCTTTTAGCAAGTCTTAAGGCACTCACTTTGCATGCTGTAGGTCCCAAGTTTCATCCCTGAAAGTTTTATTTACAAGTAGTCGGAGAAGACCTTTTTTTTTTACCCGAGAGTTCAGGTAAGTAGGCAAGCACTAACGCTCAGCCTATCTGAGTTCCATTCCATGCCAACTTTCCTCCAAGAACCTCACAGTTTTCCTCCTCCACTCTCTTTTCACAACAGCCCTGTGTGGTAGGTTAAGCCACGTCAGAGTGCCACGGGGACACCAAGCAAGCTTCTGTGGCTAAGCAGAGATCTGAACCTGGGTCCTCCTCACAGTCCTAGGGTTGACACGGAAACCACTTTGCCACACCCGCATAACTCCAAATAAAGCAGCTTCCTGTTTATGAAGCCTGTGCCTGTAGATCATGCCTAAGATCACTGAAAACAGTCTTTGTTGGAGTGAGCGACTCAGCATGCCTGGACTTTAGGGGGCGCTATATCACTCCAAGGGTGTCAAGGTGTTATCTCCTCGAATGGGATGCCTCTCTTTGCCTTCACCTGGGAACTCCCTTCTGACCCCTCCTTTCTCCCTTTGTCCTCTCATTCACTGCACAAGGCCTTCCCTGTAGACACGTGTCTACATAGGTCTCTCCTGTAGAGACAATGCCCTCATAATCCCACACGGGTGGAATTCTAGCAGGAGCTCCTTTGCATATTAGGCCACACCCCCTGATGTAGCCAATCCTCCAAGAGCTTACAAGGTTCTTTTTTGTAAGCTCTTAGAGGATTGGCTACATCAGGGGTGTGTGGCCTAATATGCAAAGGAGCTCCAGCTAGAATTCCACCCCTGGTCCCACACACAAGATGCTGGACAAGCTGGCCCTTTGTGACAGGGAAAGTACTCTTTAGATTAGGCTTCTTTCTCTTCTTTTGACTTCATCCTTGTAACGTACTCGAAGCGGAGACGAGAGTAGGGCAACATGGTTTATTAGGAGCACGTTGCAAGAGTGGGAACACGCGGGCCGGGTCCCACTTATATACAATCCCCGGTACAACCTACAGGGTTGGTCAGGCCAATCCTGACCCGTTGAATTTCCCGCCACAGCTGTTGATAGGCGGGGAGATTCGCGCCCTGCGCTGGGGCTTCTGGGACGGCCCAGTTGCCCCTGCGCCCGGTCGCATATTATTTACTGATACACTACAATCCTGAAGGTGAACTGGATCTACTTGACAGTTAGAGCTGTTTCTCAGTGGAACAGGCTTCCTCGGGAGGTGGTGGGCTCTCCTTCCTTGGAGGTTTTGAAACGGAGGCTAGACGGCTATCTGGCAACAATGCCGATTCTGTGAACTTTGGCAGATCAGAAGAAGACAGATTTATACCCCACCCTTCTCTCTGAATCTTAGAGTGGCTTACAAATCTCCTTTACCTTCCTTTCCCATAACAGACACCCTGTGAGGCAGGTGGGGCTGAGAGAGCTCTCCCAGAAGCTCCCTTTCAAGGACAGCTCTGCGAGAGCTATGGCTGAGCCAAGGCCATTCCAGCTGCTGCAAGTGGAGGAGTGGGGAATCAAACCTAGTTCTCCCAGAGTCTGCACACTTCACCACTACACCAAACTGGCTCTCAGAAGGAGGTCCAGAAGGGGGTGTGTAGGGGAGATATTTGTGAATTTCTTGCCTTGTGCAGGGGGTTGGACTAGATGCCCCTGGAGGTCCCTTCCAACTCTTACGATTCTGTGATTCTATTAAATGTAAGTTCACTTAAATGTAAGTTCACTTCTATTAAATGTAAGTTCAGGAGGATGGCTACTGCAACTCTGCATGAGTTGTCGTTCTTGGTGAGTTGTACTTCATGAGAGATTTATTTACTGCACTCAGTATCACGCTTGTATGACTGGACAAAACTCTGCTGTATTAACCAAATATCCCAGTAGTTTTAGGGATTACCAGCTTTGGGTTGAGAAGTTCCTGACAATTTGAGTAATTTAGCCCAGGGAGGGTGAAGTTCAGGGAGAGGAGGGAATTTCAGAGAGGGGCTATAATGTCATGGAATCCGCTCTCCAAAGCAGCCATTTTCTCCAGCAGAGCTGATCTCTGTTTCCTAGAGACCAGTTGTAATGCTGGGAGATCTCCAGGCTCCACCTGGAGGTTGGCAACGCTAGCTAGCCTGCATGAAGGCTGTAGTAGGGGAAGATCTCTGCAGTGGCTGGTCCTCCGTCTCTGGAAAATGTCCAACCCCGCCACGGCTGGAGGAGAGAAGTACACGGCCCCAAATTGCAAGAGGTAGTATGACTGAAATTACCTGTCAATTTGACACAAACCAGGACTTCGGCTTGTAGCCAGCCTTCACCTCAGAGGATGGAACATTTTAGTACGCGTTCCCTCCTGCGCAGACGACCCAATGTAGGAGAAGCCCAAATGCATGTTGTGGGAACCGTTTCCCCATCTCTGCGTGGAGATGGAACAAACGGCTTGCTTCCTTTCTGCGCAAAATTGTCTTTCCTGTCTGCTTACACCATACCCCCACACTAGGAAAAATACAACTGAGAGAAGTCACTCCAGAGATACATACATAAACACAACCAGGGTATCACTCCAGTTAAAGGTAAAGGTTGTCACCTGTGCAAGCACCAGTCATTTCCGACTCTGGGGTGACGTCGCATCACGATGTTTTCACGGCAGACTTTTTATGGGGTAGTTTGCCATTTCCTTCTCCAGTCATCTACACTTTCCCCCCAGCAAGCTGGGGACTCATTTTACCAACCTCGGAAGGATGGAAGGCTGAGTCAACCTTGAGCCATCTACCTGAAACCAGCTTCCGCCGGGATCGAACTCAGGTCGTGAGCAGAGAGCTCGGACTGCAGTACTGCAGCTCTAGCACTCTGCGCCACGGGGCTGCTTCAGAGATACGTACATAAACACAACCAGAAGGTTATAGTGACAATTAGCTAATCTATTGACAAAATTGCAATGTAATATACCAATTAGAATAAAGAGAACAAGTCCCTTGGTGAAATCCAATTTGAAGAGTGTCAATGTCCTGTTCCCGAAGAGGAATCAACACGCTGTGTTCCAGTAGATGCTCAAGCATTCATATTTTGCCATATTTTTACATAAAATTTTCAATTTTTCTTTGTTTATATAAAAACCTGCCAGCTCTCCATATTCTTGTATCTTATGAAGCAGCAATGGTATTACACAAATAGGATTTTCATTATCAAAGATTTCAGGTTTTCACGGCTGGTAACATCATTAGGGTTTGTAGAATCTTTCGGGCTCAAGTGCCGTGTTCTACTGGAGAAAAATTTCCTTCCAGACGTTTCGTTCTCAGCTGCAGAGAACATCCTCAGCGGTTGACGATGCACAGCAGCCAAGAAGGTCAGAGCGCCTGCTCCGGCTGCAACGCCACTGAGGATGTTCTCCGCAGCTGAGAGCGAAATGTCTGGAAGGAAAATTTTCTCCAGTAGAACACGGCACTTGCGCCCGAAAGATTCTACAAACCCTAAGGATTTTCATTGATAAACATTACATCATCAGCAATCGCTCTATAAGAAAAACCTTTCCATTTCAATCCCTCTATCTCCTTATCTTCTCTTATTTGCATAAGCAAAATCTCTAAAGTCATTATAAATACCAATGGAGATAGAGGGCAACCTCGTCTCGAACCTTTGCTGATTATCATTTTTTCCGTCAACTCTGCATTTATACAAAGTCTTGCTTGTTGTTCAGTATATATCGGCTTGGCCATTCTTATAAAAATTCCCCCCTAGTCCCGATTTCTCCATCACTGCAAACATAACATCCCAATTCACATTATCAAAGGCTGAGTCAACCTTGAATCAGCTACCTGAAACCAGCTTCCGCCGGGATCGAACTCTGGTCGTGAGCAGAGAGCTCGTACTGCAGTACTGCAGCTTTACCACTCTGCGCCACGGGGCTACTCCGGAGATACATAAACACAACCAGAAGGTTATAGTGACAATTAACTAATCTATTGACAAAATTACAATGTAATATACCAATTATAATAAGGAGAACAAGTCCCTTGGTAAAGTCCAATCTGAAGAGTGTCAGTCTCTGTTCCCGAAGAGGAATCAACACTCTGTGTTCCAGTAGATGCTGAAGCATTCAATCCTCACATGTAGGGTTGCCAAGTCCAATTCAAGAAATATCTGGGGACTTTGGGGGTGGTGCCAGGAGACTTTGGGGGTGGAGCCAGGAGCAAGGGTGTGACAAGCATCATTGAACTCCAAAGGGAGTTCTGGCCATCACATTTAAAGGGACCGCACACCTTTTTAAATGCCTTCCTTCCGTAGGAAATAATGAAGGATAGGGGCACCTTCTTTTGGGGCTCATAGAATTGGACCCCTTGGTCCAATCTTTTTGAAACTTGGGGGGTATTTTGGGGAGAGGCACTAGATGCTGTACTGAAGATTTGGTGCCTCTATCTCAAAAAACAGCCTCCCCAGAGCCCCCAATACCCACAGATCAATTCCCCATCATTCCCTATGGGAATTGTTCATGGAGGTGCATGATAGCTGTGGGGGCGGGGCTTCCCCCGCCGGCCAGCTGGCTGGGGGAGGGGGGAAGCCTGTAAAACCGGGGGATGCCCCTCTGGGACCTGGGGATTGGGAAGCCTACTCACATGTAGAATAACACATTCATAGAAACTGCCTGGACAGGTTGCCAACTTCTACTACACCTTTTGGATCTTTATCAACGAGGGATATGCAGGGGTAGAATTCTAGCAAGAGCTCCTTTGCATATTAGGCCACACCTCCCTGATGTAGTCAATCCTCCAAGAGCTTACAAGGCTCTTTTTTGTAAGCTCCAGAAGGATTGGCTACATCAAGGGGGTGTGGCCTAATATGCAAAGGAGCTCCTGCTAGAATTCCACCTCTGTTCCACAGTATTTGAAGTAATAAATATTACAGTTCTTAAACAACACTCATAGGGACCTGAGGTCTCCGAAAACGTTCTCTCAAATATGGCTCACGCTCCCAAACGTCTCAAAGCGGCCCTGGAAGAGAGGTTAGCTAAGAGGGAAAACAAAACAAAATAAAACCTTAGCGGCTTTTAAAGGTCCCCCCCCCCAGCTGCTCGCGCTTCATTGCGGAAACATGAGCTTGCTAACTATTTCCAGATGCGGCCGCAATCTTGGACGAAGTTGATGCGATCCTTTAAAAGCCTTAACCTCCCACCTGCTTTCTTTCCTCAATGAGAGCCAGTTTGGTGTAGTGGTTAAGTGTGCAAACTCTTATTTGGGAGATCCGAGTTTGATTCCCCCACTCCTCCACTTGCACCTGCTGGAATGGCCTTGGGTCAGCCATAGCTCTGGAAGAGGCTGTCCTTGAAAGGGCAGCTGCTGTGAGAGCCCTCTCAGCCCCACCCACCTCACAGGGTGTCTGTTGTGGGGGGGGGGGAAGGTAAAAGAGATTGTGAGCTGCTCTGAGACTCTTTGGAGTGGAGGGCGGGATATATCCAATGTCTTCGTCTACCTCACAGGGTGTCTGTTGTGGAGGAAGAAGGTAAAGGAGATTGTGAGCCGCTCTGAGACTCTTTGGAGTGGAGGGCGGGATATAAATCCAATATCTTCATCTACCTCACAGGGTTTCTGGTGGGGGGGGGGAAGGTAAAGGAGATTGTGAGCCACTCTTTGGAGTGGAAGGCGGGATATAAATCCAATAGCTTCATCTACCTCACAGGGTGTCTGTTGTGGGGGGGGGAGGTAAAGGAGATTGTGAGCCGCTCTGAGTTTCTTTGGAGTGGAGGGCGGGATATAAATCCAATATTTTCGTCTACCTCACAGGGTGTCTGTTGTGGGGAGGAAGGTAAAGGAGATTGTAGGCTGTTCTGAGACTCTGTCCTTGAAAGGGCAGCAGCTGTGAGAGCCCTTTACAGCCCCACCCACCTCACAGGCTGTCTGTTGGGGAGGGAGAAGATAAAGGAGATTGTGAGCTGCTCTTGAGTCTCTGATTCAGAGAGAAGGGCGGGGTATAAATCTGAAGTCATCTTCTTCGCCAACTGGTTCTTTACTCAGAGTGCCGCTGGGATACGACGGAGCCATGCAATGTTCTCTCACACAGCGAAGGGCCCGTCAAGGACAGCCAGAGCTCCCCTGCCTCATTGGAAATATCTGCAGCTCCAAAACCCCTTAAGAACAAGACCAATAAATTATCGGTGACTCAAAGAGCACATTTCTCCAAGGATGTGAACACGGGCCAAGTCGAGACCCTTAATAAACACTGGCCAAAGCCTTTCTGGCTGGTCGAAACAGAAGTTATAAATGAAGTGAGAAAAAAATCACAGGACTTCGTCCAAAGAATTGCACACTTAAGGCGATGTGCGTCTTGGGTTTCTGCAACAGCTGTCCCCTGCTACAGCGCAAACCAACACACATGAGCACATGAAGGTCGGCATTGTCTACTCTGACTGGCAACAGCTCTCCTGTGTCAGAGGAGGAGGATAAAAGGAAGTACTTCTTCACCCAAAGGGTGATTAACATGTGGAATTCACTGCCACAGGAGGTGGTGGCGGCTACAAGCCAGCTTCAAGAAGGGATTGGATAAAAATATGGAGCAGAGGTCCATCAGTGGCTATTAGCCACAGAGTGTGTGTGTGTGTGTGTGTGTGTATTGGCCACTGTATGATACAGAGTGTTGGACTGGATGGGCCACTGGCCTGATCCAACATGGCTTCTCATATGTTCTTATGTGACACAGAGTGTTGGACTGGATGGGCCTTTGGCCTGATCCAGAATGGCTTCTCTTATGTTCTTATGAGGTAGATCCAATATGGCATCTCTTATGTTGTTATGTGACACAGAGTGTTGGACTGGATGGGCCATTGGCCTGATCCAACATGGCTTCACTTATGCTCTTATGTGGCACAGAGTGTTGGACTGGATGGGCCATTGGCCTGATCTAACATGGCTTCTCTTATGTTCTTATGTGACACAGAGTGTTGGACTGGATGGGCCATTGGCCTGATCCAACATGGCTTCTCTTATGTTCTTATGTGACACAGAGTGTTGGACTGGATGGGCCATTGGCCTGATCTAACATGGCTTCTCTTATGTTCTTATGTGACACAGAGTGTTGGACTGGATGGGCCTTTGGCCTGATCCAACATGGCTTATGTTCTTATGAGGTAGATCCAAGTGGGCAGCCGTGTTGGTCTGAAGCAGTTGAACAAAGCAGGAGTCAAGTGGCACCTTTAAGACCAACCCATTTTTATTTAGAACGTCAGCTTTCGTGTGCTCTCTAAGCGCGCTTCATCAGACTAGGAATCCAGCACAGTGAGCAAAGCCATACGTAGCTGAGCAAATCCATACACAGCTGGTAGGCAGTGGCCCAGAATGCAACATGGTACAGATTTAAGAACCAATGACAGTGAAGTAAAATTACCTGGTAGGCAGTGGTTTAGAATGTAAAATGGTACAATGACAGAATAGTAAAATTAACAAATTGAGCAAACCTTTGATTAGAGTAGCATGAGCATGTGAAAGCAACAAAACAGTATGTCAAAATATGAGATTGTCTGTCACTGACAATGGGAGATGGGTTCAATATATGTAATAGGATAAGCAACCGAAGTCCCTGTTTGAGTGTGTCAATACAGCTAAAAGAGAAATACATTGGATGGTGATGTTCTTTTCATATCAGCCCTTACCTGTTGTTTTTTTAAATTGAAGATGCTGGAGATTGAATCTGGGACCTTCTGCAAGCAAAGCAACAGCAAGTCATGGAGCCTCCCCAAAAGAGCCACTTTTGACACATTCAAGAAGTTTGCAATCATTGCACAGAGGTGTTCCAGAGCAGGGACAGAAGTCCCAGAAGGGAGATCTTCAAGCTTTCTTCATAGGACTTGGTCTCCAGACCAGTGTTCTCTCTAAGCTGCAGAGTCTTGTGAGCAAAAAATCTACTCTGTGAGCTACTGGCATTAAAGTTGTGAGCTCCTGCAAAAATTATTGGGCTCTGCAAAAATTATTGGGTTCTGGGGCCATTTCTCCTGAGAACAAAGAACAAAAATGTGTGAGCTGGAGGCTAAAAAACTGTGAGCTAGCTCACACTAACTCAGCTTAGAGGAAACACTTCTCCAGATTCCTCACCATCTTCATTGCCCTCCTCTGGACCATAGAATCATAGAGTTGGAAGGGACCTCCAGGGTCATTTAATCCAACCCCCTACACAATGCAGGAAACTCACAAACACTTCCCCCTAAATCCACAGGATCAGCATTGCTGTCAGATGGCCATCTAGCTTCTGTTGAAAAACCTCCAAGGAAGGAGAGCCCACCACATCCCAGGCTAAACATGCCCAGCTCCTTCAACCTTTTCTCATAGGACTTGGTCTCCAGACCCCTCACCATCTTCGTCGCCCTCCTCTGGACCCGTTCCAGCTTGTCTATATCAGTCTTAAAATGTGGAGCCCCAAACTGAACACAATACTCCAGGTGAGGTCTTACCGGAGCAGAGTAAAATGATACCATCACTTCGCGTGATCTGTTGATACAGCCCAAAATTGCATTTGCCTTTTTAGCCACCGCATCACATTGTTGACTCATGTTCAGCGTATGGTCCACTAAGACCCCGAGATCCTTTTCGCATAGACTACTGCTAAGACAAGTCTCCCTAAGACAAGTCTCTCTAGTAGTAGTCATACTACTGCTAAGACAAATACGTACGGGACTTTATGTTTGGTGGGAAGCTTTCACAAACGCCCAGGCAGCAGTGGGAAACGCGAGAGACTCTGATAATCTAGAGATTTGGATGCTAGCAGTAACCAGTGAGCAGTCTTGGCGTGGTGCTCCACAGTGCTCAGCAGGCACTGGAGAGGGGAAGCCCCCCTTTTTTTGTTTTAAGGGGTCGGAGAAGTTCTCCTGACCCCTTAAAGCCAAGAAAAAACACTGGTCAATTTCCCTCTGCAGCACTCGTCGAGTTCAACGGGCGCTACAAATGGAAGCGACAAGGCTCCGGATGGCACGAGTGGGGAGGGAGCGCGTGCCCCCCGTCGCCCCTGCTGGGAGCTGGCACGCTAGGTATTTGCCTAGTTTCCCTGTTCCCACACACTGGCCCTGGGTATGGGGATCTGGGGGGCAGACCTTTTGCATGCATATAAGTGGCGTTGCGGCCCCGCCATTTTGTATTAAGTATGTACTTGTCAATAAAGTATGATTTTTGTTTCACTTTGATTCATTGAACCCGGTATTTAACAGGGGTGTCTGTTGTGGGGAGAGGAAGAGAAAGAGATTGTAAACCGCTCTTGAGGCTCTGAGTGAAGGGCAGGGTATAAATCCAACTATTGTGAGGTTGCTGAGAGAGATCTGAGAGAACTGCTCTTGAGAGAACATCTCTAAGAGTAGGGCTTTTTTGTAGCAGGAACTCCTTTGCCTATTAGGCCACGCCCCCTGATGTTGCCAATCCTCCAAGTGCTTACAATAAGCCCTGTACTAAGAGCCCTGTAAGCTCTTGGAGGATTGGCTACATCAAGGATGTGTGGCCTAATATGCAAAGGAGTTCTTGCCACAAAAAAAGCCGTCGAAGAGAATTGTGACTGGCCCAAGGTCGCCCACCAGGCTTCATGTGGAAGAGTGGGGAATCAAATCCGGTTCTCCCAGATAAGAGTCCGCCACTCTTAACCACTACATCCTGCTGAAGTATACCTTCCTCAGGTTTAAGAGCACCTTCTATTTTGATTCCAAAGGAAGTACACATCACCAGTCACCAGCTTGGAAAAACTCTTTGGTTCTTGGGCTGGGCGGGAGCTGGCAGTGACCCTGGGGAGGGGGGTGGGAGGGATGGAGCTAGCTGTGGCGGAAGGATGAACTTCGGGTGGGGGGACAGGAGGGAGCTGGCTGTGGGGGTGGCAGGGCATGCTTCGAGGGCGGGCAGCGGCAGAGCGAGCTTTTTGGGGGGGCGGGCAGGAGCGCAGCAGGCGGGAGGGAGCTGGCGGCAGGGGGGTGTGACAAATTAGGCGGTTGTCTTGGGCACCGGTGGGGGCTGAAGCCCGATTCGGCGCCCCCTCACTCATGGCTCTCTAGGCAACCGCCTAGTTTGCCTAGTGAGAGAGCCAGCCCTGCTCTTGCAGGATTGGCTGCGTCAGGGAGGCATGGCCTAATATGCAAAGGAGTTCCCGCTACATAAAAAGCCGTCTAAGAGAATTGTGCCTGTTCCAAGGTCACCCAGCAGGCATCATGTAGAAGAGCGGGGAATCAAACGCAGTTGTCCCAGATTAGGGTCCGCCGCTCTTAACCACTACATCCTGCTCAGGTTTAAGAGCGCCTTCTATTTTGATTCCAAAGGAAGTACATGTCAGTTTGGAAAAACTCTTTGGTTTTCTTGCCCCAAGAGAATCAGTCGTAAGCCATTTTTAGCGAAGCGAAACGACAGCCCTGTTGATTAACTTTGGAATAAAATTGTTTCTGGACGCAACACACAGAGAGATCATTCCGAAGGGAAAACACACAGGGAGGGAAGCTGATTCAGCAAATTGGGTCCAGGTTTTTAGCTTGTGTTCTGCATCCAGCTTACTCTTCTCCTCCTCCTTTTTGTGCTCCGTGTACCTCGCTGCTCCCTCAGGCCAGAATCCAGCCCATCCTGTTCCTTCAATCCGGCCAGGAGGATGTAGACATGACGGGCTCTGGCTGCAGCAAAAAAGGAAGCCGAGGTAACAGCATGTTTTGCTGAATCCAATAGACCGAGGAAGCCAGAAAAGGCTCACCGCTCCCCAAAAATTGCACTTGCCTCGACTGGCAGCTTGCGAGACAGAAAGACAGACGGGCTTGTTGAGCAAAGAGGGTAAACTAGGAAGGGAATGACGAGTGCAAGAAGGGCTTTCTTTGTAGAAAAAGCCCAGCAGGGCCTCATTTGCATATTAGGCCGTGCCCCCTTGGCACCGAGCTAGCCAGAATTGTGCGTTCCTGCTCAAAAAAAAAAAAAAGCCTTGAGTGCGAGACTGAGTGGACTTCAGGTCATGAACTGCACCCATCCCTATTCCCAGTTCCTATTGCCTGCAGCTGCTGCGTAAGAACACGAGGGAAGCCGTGTTGGATCAGGCCAATGGCCATCCAGTCCAACACTCCTGTGTCCAGAAGAAAATAAGGGAAGCCATGTTGGATCAGGCCAATGGCCCATTCAGTCCAACACTCTATGTTACACAGTGGCCAAAACTCAGGTGCCATCAGGAGGTCCACCAGCAGTGCCATAAGAACGTAAGAGAAGCCATGTTGGATCAGGCCAATGACCCATCCAGTCCAACACTCTGTGTCACATAAGAACATAAGAGAAGTCATGTTGGATCAGGCCAATGGCCCATCCAGTCCAACACTCTGTGTCACATAAGAAACATAAGAGAAGCCATGTTGGATCAGGCCAATGGCCCATCCTGTCCAACACTCTGTGTCACATAAGAACATAAGAGAAGCCATGCTGGATCAGGCCAATGGCCCATCCAGTCCAACACTCTGTGTCACATAAGAACATAAGAGAAGCCATGCTGGATCAGGCCAATGGCCCATCCAGTCCAACACTCTGTGTCACAGAAGAACATAAGAGAAGCCATGTTGGATCAGGCCAATGGCCCATCCAGTCCAACACTCTGCGTCACAGAAGAACATAAGAGAAGCCATGTTGGATCAGGCCAATGGCCCATCCAGTCCAACACTCTGCGTCACAGAAGAACATAAGAGAAGCCATGTTGGATCAGGCCAATGGCCCATCCAGTCCAACGCTCTGCATCACATAGTGGCCAATACCCAGGTGCCCTCAGGAGGTCCACCAGCAGGACAATAAGAACATGAGAGAAGCCGGATCAGGCCAATGGCCCATCCAGTCCAGCGGCCAAAACCCAGGTACCCTCAGGAGGTCCACCAGTGCGGCCAGAACTCCAGAAGCCCTTCCACTGCTGCCTCCCCAGCATTGAGAATACAGAACATCACTGCCCCAGACACAGTTTTCCAGACAGTGGTGGAAGAAACATTTTTTAAATGGCATTGTCCCATGAGCAGTGATGTCACTTCCAGTGAAAATCCAGAAGAAATGAGGGTTTACCATAGAGAACTCACCATCCTTCAGTGGAAAGGACCTAAAAATGAGGCGTTCCATCCAAGGGTGGAATTTTAGCAGGAGCTCCTTTGCATATTAGGTCACACACCCCTGATGTAGCCAATCCTCCTGCAGTCTTGTAAGCTCTTGGAAGACTGGCTACATCAGGGGTGTGTGGCCTAATATGCAAAGAAGCTCCTACTGAAATTCCGTCCCTGGTTCCAGCTCTTTCCAGGAGCAAGGGTTTGACAAGCATAATTGAACTCCAAAGGGAGTTCTGGCCATCACACACCTTTTAAACGCCTCCCCTCCATTTGGAAATAATGAAAGAAAGGGGCACCTTCTTTTGGGGGCTCACAGAATGGACCCCCTGGTCCAATCCTTTTGAAGCTTGGAGGATGTTTTGAGGAGAGGCACTGGATACTATGCTGCAAATTCGGTGCCTCTACCTCAAAAAACAGTCCCCTCAGAGCCCCAGATATCCACAGACCAATTCTCCATTTTCCCCTATGGCAATACGTCTCCATAGGGAATAATAGAGTGCCCAGCAGTCATTTCGCTCCCCCTTCCCCACTTTCTGATGACCCGGAAGCAGGGTGAGGGTCTCCAAACTCGGGGATCCCCTGCCTCCACCTGGGGATTTGCAACCGTAGTTCTGCAGGGCCCCAAAAACTCAGAATACCAGAGAAAGAAGGGTGCTTTTTGGCTCCAAGCTGCTCTTGTATACACTGGGATTACTTTTAATCCATGCCAATTCCAATGTCGTGAGCTGGCAGAATCCCTCTGGTCTTTCGGCGGCAGTGTGGAACGTCACGTAACTCCCCGAACGCATGTCGAAAAAGGGCAGCGGAGTTTTCGAGAGCAAGGGAGATATCCGAACATCCAGGCGGTGGATAATTTCTTTAAGGCTTCAGAAGTCTAACTGAAAGGCCGTTTCCATTTAAAGTGAAAATATTTCCCTCGACACTCCCCCCCGCCCATACGAAAAAAAAGAGGAAGGAGGGAATTAAGAGAATATGGGAGATTCACTACACCCTCCCGCTCCATCACACACAAAAATGCAGGTTGCATGCCTCAGCAGGGTAAAGGAATATTAAATATTGAATCTCAGGAGGGCGAATGAATCAGTAGGTGAGTTGGTTAAATCTGACAATGTTTGCATATGGATAAAAAGAATTTTACAAATCTGTGACACAAATCTGTTTCTGTATTTTTAGTTCTCCGCAGGGGTGGAATTCTAGCAGGAGCTCCTTTGCATATTAGGAAGCTCTTGGAGGATTGGCTACAGCAGGGGGTGTGGCCTAATATGCAAAGAAGCTCCTGCTAGAATTCCATCCCTGCCGGTGACCACATCTGAGAAGAAGCAGTCTCCTCAGGGGCAGGGGGAGATGAAGACCCCCACCCCAAATTGTAAAATGTCACCTAAGTATTTTTTGTGAAGCAAGAGGGATTTCCTTTTATAACTTATATCTCAGCCCTGAACAAACCATTGTGGTTATCTAATTTGGCTAAGACAGTTATACTAATTATACTAATTTGGCTAAGACAATTAAATTGCTGAGCAGTCAGGTTAGAATAGATAAAAAGAAGTATTTCTTCACCCAAAGGGTGATTAACACATGGAATTCACTGCCACAGGAGCTGGTGGCAGCTACAAGCATAGACAACTTCAACAGAGGATTGGATGAACAGCTGGAGCAGCGATCCATCAGAGGCTATTAACCACAGAGTATTGTTGGAACTCTCTGTCTGGGGCAGTGATACTCTGTATCCTTGGTGCTTGGAAGGGCACAGTGGGAGGGCTTCTAGTGTCCTGGCCCCACTGGTGGACCACATTTGCAGCATAGCATCTGGAGCCTCTCCTCAAAACACCCTCCAAGTTTCAAAAAGATTGGACCAAGGGGTCCAATTCTGGGAGCCCCAAATGAAGGTGCCCCTATCCTTCATTATTTCCAGAGGAGTGAAGGCATTTAAAAGGTGTGTGGTCCCTCTCAATGTGATGGCCAGAACTCCCTTTGGAGTTCAATCAGGCTTGCTGCCACCTTGTTCCTGGTTCCACCCCCAGTGTCTCCTGGCTGCACCCTCAAAGTCCCCAGATATTTCTTAAACTGGACTTGGCAACCCTACTCCCATTCCTTAGATAAACATCTGGAGCAGAGGTCCATGAATGCCGAACCCGGAAATTGCAGTTGGTGCAGAACGCCGCCGCCTGGTTGTTACTGGGGCTCCCAAGATGGGAGCACATTCAGCCGGGACTCCGGGTTCTGCACTGGCTGCCAATACTTTACCGAGTTCGGTACAAGGTGCTGGTCATTACCTTTAAAGCCCTATATGGCCTAGGACCTGCCTACCTGAGGGACCGTCTCTTCCCACACGTTCCCCAGAGAATACTGAGATCGGGAACTCAAAATCTCCTTGTTGTCCCCGGGCCAAAGGAAGCCCGTTTGAAATCTACAAGGGATAGGGCCTTCTCTGTAATGGCCCCTTCCTGGTGGAACCAGCTGCCGGAAGAGGTAAGGGCCCTGCGGGATCTGGCTCAATTCCGCAGGGCCTGTAAGACAGTCCTCTTCCGGCTGGTTTACAACTAACCGGCACTTGAAACTTGAAACTGAGTGTAGTTTTTGTAAGATTGCTGTATGTTTTTAATATTTTAATTATATTACTGTGTGAAATGTTTAAATTTTAACTATGTAAACGGTGAAATGTTTAAACTTTTATGCTTAATTTTATATTCTTATGTTAGATTTTATATGTTGTAAGCCGCCCTGAGCCACCTGGTGGGAAGGGCGGGATATAAATTACAAATAAACTAAAAACTGAACTAAAAGGTATCGATGGAAGACTGTCTGGGGCACAGAGTCTAGGAGAAACGGAAGTCCCTCCCCTTGCTCCACCCCCATCTCCCCAAGAATTTCCCATCCCAGCATTGGCAACTGATTTAAGCATCGTAAATTCTGCTTCCGCAGCCAGACACGTACTTCGGTATCAGCGCTGTGCCACCAACAGAGGAGGGACGACGTATTTTAGACATAAAAACAAGGAGCTTGTCTGTCTGCTCCAAGATGTTTGTGATGGAAATGTTTGGGCACGACCATGACGACGAGGCCAAAAGCGACCCACACGGGGGACCTCGCTTAAAAATTCAGCTGCTGACACAAAGAGTTTGTGTTCCCTGCGGTTGAGCCGGAACTGCCCCCGCACAAGTCGTCCACAGAACGTTCTAGAAAGTCGTGGTATTTTTTTATTTTTTTTTTAAATCCAGACCTGGACACTTGTTTCGAAAGCCCCTTCACCCCCGGCTGTCTTTGAAAGCGGAATAGACTCGTTCTGGATTTGGCCCAAAGTTATCAGCACTGCCAGAGTGGGGCCTGGAGGTCTTTCGCTTTTCCGACTGATCTCCAGCTTAGGGTTGCCAAGTCCAATTCAAGAAATATCTGGGGACTTTGGGGGTGGAGCCAGGGGGCATTAGGGGTGGAGCCAAGACCAAGGCTGTGACAAGCATCATTGAACTCCAAAGGCTGTTCTGGCCATCACATTTAAAGGGACGGCACACCTTTTTCAATGCCTTCCTTCCATAGGAAATAATGAAGGATAGGGGCACCTTCTTTTGGTAAAATGTGTGAGCCGGAGGCTAAAAAACTGTGAGCGGCTCACATGAACTCAGCTTAAAGGGAACACTGGTAGAGATTGTGAGCTGCTCTGAGACTCTGAGAGTCGGAGTGGAGGACAGGATAGAAATCCAATATTTTCTTCTTCTTCTCTGTCATTCTGGGGCCAATGAATGAATGCAGCAAAATCCTTGCGAAAGATTTCCAGGTTTATCAACAAAGAAGTTTTGTGAAATTCTCAGGACCAGGGCTTTTTTTGAGCAGGAACGCAGTTCTGGCTGGCTTGGCATCAGTGGGTGTGGCCTAATATGCAAATAAGTTCCTGCTGGGCTTTTTCTACCAAAAGAACAAAAAGAGCCCTGCTCTAGACACACTATTGGCGCTTTGGATGCCGGCTTTTGGCATTCAGTAGGCACTGCTGCCCCCTAGTGGAGATGGACATGGAAAACAGTAGAACGAAATTCAGCGGCACCTTTAAGACCAACCGTTCAAGGTGTGAGCTTTTGTGTGCCTGCACACGAAAGCTCACACCTTGAATCAAACTTTGTTGGTCTTAAAGGTGCCACTGGACTCAAGATTTGTTCTGCTGCTTCAGACCAGCGTGGCTGCCCACCTGGAGCCTGTCTTCATGGAAAACAGATCTTCGAACATCAAGATGCAATGATCGCCAGGGCTTTTTTTTTTTTGCAGAAAAAGTCCAGCAGGAACTACTTTGCATATCAGGCCACACATCTCTGATACCAAGCCAGCTGGAATGGCGTTCCTGTGCATTCTGGCTCCAAAATAAAACCAACCCTGATGATCACAGGTCTCTGTCGGTCAGTAAAAGAACACAAGAGAAGCCATGTTGGACCAGGCCAATGCACCATCCAGTCCAACACTCTGTGTCACATAAGAAGACAAGAAAAGCCACGTTGGATCAGGCCAATGGCCCATCCAGTCCAACACTCTGGGTCACATAAGAGAAGCCATGTTAGATCAGGCCAATGCACCATCCAGTCCAACACTCTGTGTCACATAAGAACACAAGAGAAGCCATGTTGGATCAGGCCAATGCACCATCCAGTCCAACACTCTGTGTCACATAAGAACACAAGAGAATCCATGTTGGATCAGGCCAATGCACTATCCAGTCCAACACTTCGTGTCACATAAGAACATAAGAGAAGCCATGTTGGATCAGGCCAATGGCCCATTCAGCCCAACACTCTGTGCCACATAAGAACATAAGAGAACCCATGTTGGATCAGGCCAATGCACCATCCAGTCCAACGCTCTGTGTGACATAAGAACATAAGAGAAGCCATGTTAGATCAGGCCAATCGCCCATCCAGTCCAACACTCTGTGTCACATAAGAACATAAAAGTAGCCATGTTGAATCTGGCCAATGGCCCATCCAATCCAACACTCTGTCACACAGTGGCCAAAAAACCCAGGTGCCATCAGGAGGTCCATCAGTGGAGCCAGGACAGTAGAAGTCCTCACACTGTGTCCCCCAAGCACTAAGAATACAGAGCACCACTGCCCCGGACAGAGAGTTCCAACAATACACTGCGGCTAATAGCCACTGATGGATCTCTGCTCCAGATGTTGATCCATGCTTGTAACCACATATGCTTGTAACCGCCGCCAGCTCCTGTGGCAGTAAATTCCATGTGTCAATCACCCTTTGGGTGAAGAAGGACTTCCTTTGATCCGTTCTAAACTGACTGCTCAGCAATTTCATTGAATGTCTTCAATGACTTCAATGTAAGGTAAATCTTACACAGGTTCAGCTGTGATTATTTGGACTGAAGCAACAAAAGAGCGGATTTAACCTTTGAGCCTCCATCTGGGGCCTGGAGACGTCCCAGACATACAACTGATCTCCAGATGACAGCAATCCGTTCCCCTGGAGGAAATGGCTACTTCGGAAGGTGGACTCTATGTCCATTGTTCACTGTGGAAAGGTGGGGCGTGTACGTATGCACAGCCACCATTTCCAAGAAAGAAGAAGAAGAGGAAGATGATGTTGATGAAGAAGAAGACGATGAGGAAGACTGCAGTTTTATTTATTTATTTTGTTTTTATTTTATGAAATTTATTTCCTGCCCTCCCCTGACAGACTCAGGGTGGCTAACAACATCAAATTAACCATATAAAACTGGGGTGGCCAAGGGTAGCTCTCCAGATGTTTTTTGCCCACAACTCCCATCAGCCCCAGCCAGCATGGGCAATGTCTGGGGCTGATGGGAGCTCTAGGCAAAAAACATCTGGAGAGCTACCATTGGCCACCCCTGATATAAAACATTAAAAACAGATTTACCCCACCCTTCTCTCTGTATCAGAGTCTCAGGCTGCTTACAGACTGGCACTTTGGGCCGACTCAGAGACGCCTCTGAAGTCGGCCCAAAAAATCTGTGCAGACGGCAACATCTGCAGGCCGTCCCTATCCCGTCCTCACCCCGTCCTCCAGGCTCCTTTGACCGGCTCAAAAAACTACCACTTCCAAAGTGGTAGCAAATTTTTGAGCCGGCCATCAGTTGCCTCCCCGCCGTGTGGACGGGGAAGGGTGCAAGTGAGGCAGCTTGGCCGTCTGGAGCTTCCAAGCTGCCCCAAGCTGTTTTGGGTTTTTTTTTTCTTAAGAAACGATTCAGAGCGCTGGTGCGCACCAGCGCTTGCCCCACAAGGAGGGGGGGGGGAATCCAGTTTCTAGGGCACCTTTCCGTGTGGAGATGCGCAGCCGCCTCATGAACAGGATGGGGCTGCGTTGCCGGGACAGTCTGGAGGCTCCAGAACGGCTCTTTTTGAGCCATCCCGATTCGGGACGCCTCCCAGCAGTCCCAGAATGCCAGTCTATTCTCAGCCTCAGAGCAGCTTACAATCTCTTATATCTTCTCCCCCCTACAACAGACACCCTGTGAGGTAGGTGAGGCTGAAAGGGCTTTTACAGCAGCTGCCCTGTCAAGGACAACTCCTGTGATAGCTATGGCTGACCTAAGGCCATTCCAGCAGCTGCAAGCGGAGGAGTGGAGAATCAAACCTGGTTCTCCCAGATAAGAGTCCGCGCACTTCACCACTACACCAAACTGGCTCTCTGAAGAACTGAGTCAACCTGAGGTGAAGAGAGATGAAGATCTAGACTCCTGGGGAAATTAAAAACCAATAAATCTCCAGGTCTTGATGGCATACATTCCAGGGTTATTAGGGAACTCAAATGTGAGATGGTTGATCTACTAACCACTGTTCCCCCTAAGCTGAGTTAGCGTGAGATAGCTCACAGATTTTTAGCCTCTAGACCACACATTTTTGCCTTAGCTCAGGGAAAATGGCCCCGGAGCACACTAATTTATGCAGTAGCTCACAACTTTCATGCCAGTAGCTCACGAATTACAATTTTTGCTCCCAAGACTGTGCAGTTTGTTTGTTTGTTTGTTTGTTTGTTTGTTTGTTTGTTTGTTTATATTCCACCCTCCCCTGACAGGCTCAGGGCGGCTAACAACAGTTTAAAAACAATAGCAAACATATTAAACGTTTCGATATATAATAAAAATCCGAGATGGCAAGCTTCTGTTTTTCATTATATTAATTCAGTGAGATGGTCGATGCTGGAGGTAACAGCCACCTCCCCCTAACCGTTAAAGGCAAGTTTGAAAAGTTTGGTCTTACAGGCCCTGCGGAACTGTGGGAGGTCCAGCAGGGCCCTAATGTTTTCGGGGAGGGCATTCCACAACATGGGGGCTGCTACTGAGAACACTCTGGCTCTAGTGCTGGTCCATCGAGCTTATTTCGGTCCAAGGATCTTAAGGAGATTTTGAGACCCTGAGCGTAGTGCTCTCTGGGGTGCGTATGGGGAAAGGCGGTCCCGAAGTTAGACAGGTCCCAGGCCATAGAGGGCTTTAAAGGTTATAATCAACACCTTGAAGCGAATCTGGAACGCCACAGGCAACCAATGTAACGCTTTCAGCACAGTTTAGAGGGAACGTTGTATCATGCTTTTAAAATGACTTCCTCTTGTGTTGCCACAGTGGCACGAGGAAGATTTCCATCTGTCCGCTTGATATGCTTTGGTTATTTCCCCCTTTTTGGTGGTGAAAAATATCAGAAAGTTTGTCCAGCCTTAGAGTTCAGCAAAATTCTCACAGGGGATTTGAACAACGGAGCCCAGAAGCAAGTATATGGGGGAGGGGGGATAAGAAAGAAAGGACACAATAAAATGTAGAGGTTCTGGAGTTCTGCTCCTGTGAGCTCCTACGCAAACTGCGGCCTGCTAACCTCTAGCACAGAGTTCCCCAACCACTGGGCTGCGGACCAGTACCAGTCCGTGGCTTGTTAGCAACTGGGCCATGAATTGTATAATTATTTCACTATATATTACAATGTTGTTGTAGTAGTAGTAGCAGCAGCAGCAGTAGCAATAATAATAATTAGGGTTTGTAGAATCTTTCGGGCTCAAGTGCCGTGTTCTACTGGAGAAAGTTTTCCTTCCAGACGGTTCGTTCTCAGCTGCGGAGAACATCCTCAGTGGCGTTGCAGCCGGAGCAGGCGCTCTGACCTTCTTGGCTGCTGTGCATTTTGTGAGGCCAGGGCTGCTGGAGAGCTGCTATTTGTAGGCTGGAGGGGGTGTGATGAAAGGGCAATTGGTTTGTGGATGTGCCCATTGTTTGGTGGGGCTTCCAGCAGCCCTGGCCTCACTCAACGCACAGCTGCCAAGAAGGTCTGAGCGCCTGCTCCGGCTGCAACGCCACTGAGGATGTTCTCCGCAGCTGAGAACGAAATGTCTGGAAGGAAAACTTTCTCCAGTAGAACACGGCACTTGAGCCCGAAAGATTCTACAAACCCTAATGATGTTACCAGCCGTGAAAACCTGAAATCTTTGATGATGATGATGATGATGATGATGATGATGATGATGATGATGATGATAATAATAATAATAATAATAATAATAAATACATTGGATTTATATCCCACCCTCCACTCCGAATCTCAGAGTCTCAGAGAGGCTCACAATCTCCTTTACCTTCCTCCCCCACAACAGACACCCTATGATGTAGGGTTGCCAAGTCCAATTCAAGAAATATCTGGGGACTTTGGGGGTGGAGCCAGGAGACATTAGGGGTGGAGCCAAGATCAAGGCTGTGACAAGCATAATTGAACTCCAAAGGCTGTTCTGGCCATCACATTTAAAGGGACGGCACACCTTTTTCAATGCCTTCCTTCCATAGGAAATAATGAAGGATAGGGGCCCCTTCTTTTGGGGCTCATAGAATTGGACCCCCTGGTCCAAGCGTTTTGAAACTTGGGGGGTATTTTGGGCAGAGGTACTGGATGCTATATTATTATTATTAATATTTGGTGCATCTACCTCAAACAACAACCCCCCCCCCAGAGCCCCAGATACCCGCGGATCAATTCTCCATTATTTTCTATGGGAATAAATCTCCATAGGGAATAATAGAGTTCCCAGCAGACATTCCCCTCCTCTCCCCCTGCTTTCTGACGACCCTAAAGCGGAGGGGGGGGGGTCCTCCAAACCGGGGGATCCCCTGCCCCCACCTGGGGATTGGCAACCCCACTGTGATGTGGGTGGGGCTGAGAGGGCTCTCACAGCAGCTGCCCTTTCAAGGACAACCTCTGCCAAAGCTATGGCTGACCCAAGGCCATTCCAGCAGCTGCAAGCGGAGGAGTGAGGAATTAGCCATCACACAAAACTTACAAAAATAAAGCGCACAATTGTATCATCCCGAAACCATTTCCCCCCTCCCCCCCAAGTCCGTGGAAAAATTGTCTTCCACAAAACCAGTCCCTGGTGCCAAAAAGGTTGGGGACCACTGATCTAGCACACTGCGATACAGATCTAACATTCCCCGTTGCTTTCTAGGTCAACCTGAAGGAAAGCGATCCATCCCTGCGGTGGGTAGAGGCTTTGGCAAGCTTGTTCCCGGCTATTCTCTTCAGACCCATCCCTGAATTAATGCCCCATTAAGTAGTTAATTATTTCCCTATCAGGCTTCCTTTTATCTCTTAATACAGCCCTTTTACTGCCCGTGATAATTGCCCTGTCTCTGATAACTCTCTGAAATCTAATGAGGCTTGACGAGCCCTACTTGACAACAACTCTCTCCACATCATTAAGGTTTTTTTTTTTCTTTTTAAAGTTGTCATCTTATCACACTCGACAACTGCAGGTCTAAACTTTGACAGCTGGGAGCCTGTAATGTGTCGTCTCCCATTGAGCGATGATTAAAAAACAAAAAAAATTTCCACAGATCACCTGCCAAGTCCAAATCAACTGTTTCCCTGACAGGCTGATTTTTTAAAAACAGAAATCTCTTTCTTGCCCTTATTGGCAAGAGGCTGGCCATAAGAACGTGAGAAGCCATGTTGTATCAGGCCAATGGCCCATCCAATCCAACACTCTGTGTCACACAGTGGCCAAAATTCAGGAGCCATCAGGAGGTCCACCAGTGGGGCTAGAGTTCCAGAACTCCACCCGCTGTTGCCCCCCCCCCCCCCCCCCAGCACCAAGAAAACAGAGCATCACTGTCCCAGATATAATAATATAAGGGAAGCCATATTAGATCAGGCCAATGGCCCACCCAGTCCAATACTCTTTGTCACACAGTGGCCAAAACCCAGGTGCCATCAGGAGGTTCATCAGCAGGGCCATAAGAACATAAGAATAGTCACATTGGATCAAGCCAATGGCCCATCCAGTCCAAGACTCTTTGTCACACAGTGGCCAAAGCTCAGGTGCCATCAGGAAGGCCACCAGCAGGGCCATAGGAACATAAGAGAAGCCATGTTGGATCAGGCCAGTGGCCCATCCAGTCCAACACTCTGTCACACAGTGGCCAAAACCCAGGTTCCATCAGGAGGTCCATCAGCAGGGCCATAAGAACATAAGAGAACATGTTGGATCAGGCCAGTGGCCCATCCGGTCCAACACTGTGTCACACAGTGGCCAAAACCCAGGTGCCATCAGGAGGTCCACCAGCAGGGCCATAAGAACATAAGAGAAGCCATGTTGGATCAGGCCAGTGGCCCATCCGGTCCAACACTGTGTCACAGTCGCCAAAACCCAGGTGCCATCAGGAGGTCCACCAGCAGGGCCATAAGAACGTAAGAAAAGCCATGTTGGATCAGCCCAGTGGCCCATCCAGTCCAACACTCTGTATCACACAGTGGCCAAAATTCAGGTGCCATCAGGAGGTCCACCAGCAGGGCCATAAGAATGTGAGAAGCCATGTTGGATCAGGCCAATGGCCCATCCAGTCCAACACTCTGTGTCACACAGTGGCCAAAATCCAGGAGCCATCAGGAGGTCCACCAGTGGGGCCAGAGCTCCAGAAGCCCTCCCGCTGTTGTCCCCACCCCCCCACAAGTACCAAGAAAACAGAGCATCACTATCACTGATATAATAATATAAGGGAAGCCATGTTAGATCAGGCCAATGGCCCACCCAGTGCAACACTCTGTGTCACACAGTGGCCAAAACTCAGGTGCCATCAGGAGGTCCACCAGCCAAAGAACATAAGAGAAATTATGTTGGATCAGGCCAATGGCCCATCCAGTCCAACATGGGCGGGGAGGGTTTAACTTCCTTTATCTCCAACCCATGTGTTGTGATTACTTAACCACAATTACCTCTTGATTTACTCCAACAGAGTACATAACCTGGCCTCACCTGGAGGTTAGCTATCCCCAACATAGACTGGGACCTGCGTATTTCAAGATTTGACTTCTTCCAGGGGTCATTTTGTAGAAAAAGAGGTGCCGGAGCTCATTAGCATAACTCATTTGCATATGCCACATACCCCCTGACATCACCAGAAGGTGCACCAAATGATATCAGCTCAGCATCTACCTTAAAATGCTTCTTGAATTATAATTGTCATCATAAAACCTGACTCCCATCACACTTTTTAAATTACTTCCTCCTGTGTAGCCACAGCGGCATGATAAAGATTTCCATCTGTCTGCTTTATATATATTTGGCTATTTTTTCCATTTTTTTTTTTTTTTTTTTTTTGTAGAAGGAAATATTAGAAAGTTTGTCAAATCTTAGATTTCAGCGAAATTCTCCCAGGGGGTTTGAACAGTGGAGCCCAGAAGGAAGTATTTGTGGGGGAGGGGTGGGAGTAAGAAAGAAAGAACACAATAAAATTTGGAGGTTCCAGAGCTCCACTGCTGTGAGCTCCTGCCCAGAATGAGGTCTGTCTTCTCCTAAACAAGCCATCTGAATCTTAAGATCAGCACCTGAGGCTCTTTTTGGCATGCCACTATTTTCAGAAATGAGGTGGGGATGGTAACAAGGGACAGGGGCTTTTCCGGGGTGGCACCGCATCCATTGCCCATATCCTGCCCATTGCTCTAAATTGGTCACTTTCTTTACAAAGTTTTAGGTTCCGGGATTTAAAAAAAAAAAATCATTCTAGGTCTTTTAATCCTGAAGTGTCAAACTCATTCATTACGAGAGCCAGATCTGACATAAATGTCACTGGAGGTTGATCTGGAGGTTTTGGGGGCTCTGGGGGGGCTGCTTTTTGAGGTAGAGGCACCAAATTTTCAGTATAGTATTTAGTGCCTCTCCCCAAAGAAACCCCCAAGTTTCAAAATGATTGGACCAGGAGGACCAATTCTATGAGCCCCAAAAGAAGGTGCCCCTATCCTTCATTATTTCCTAAGGAAGGAAGACATTTAAAAAGGTGTGCTGTCCCTTTAAATGTGATGGCCAGAACTCCCTTGGAGTTCAATTATGCTTGTCACACCCTTGTTCCTGGCTCCGCCCCCAATGTCTCCTGGCTCCACCCCAAAGTCCTCAGATATTTCTTGAATTGGACTTGGCAACCCTATAAAAGGGGGGAGTAACTTGTGGGCCAGGTAAGAGCCTTGGACAGGTCAGTTCTATCCTCCGGGCCTTATATTTGACAACTCTGTTTTAATCAGTTACTTCTGCTGTGTGTAGACTCCGGTAGGCAGCCGTGTTGGTCCGAAGCAGCAGAATAGCATTTGAGTCCAGTGGCACCTTTAAGACCAATGAGGTTTTATTCAAGGAGAAGTTTTCATGCACATACACATCACTTCCTCTTCTTCTCCTCCTCCTCCTCCTCCATCTGCGATACTTCCTGGAAGATTCCACAAAACTCCCTATGTTAACAGACTGCACGCTAGTGAATGTCCAGAGATAGAAACTTTAAAACAGGGGTGTCGATCTCATCTGTTATGAGGGCCGGATCTGACATAAATGAGACCTTGTTGGGCTGGGCCATGTCAGGTTGGCCATGATTGTACCTGTTTAAGATTAGGAAGCCGGGATATAAATTTTATAAAGAACACAGGCAAACACAAATACATATCTTTAAAAACTTAAAACACGCTTAAAATGTTAGCACGCGTTGATTTTAAAGATACGTTCTTTGTATTTCTTTGTATTTGGGCAAAGGAAGCTCTGGGTCTTTCCTTCCCTCCCCAGGGGAGCAAGATGGGGAGGAGCCTCAGCCAATAGAAGGAAGAGAGGCTTGGCTCAGTAGCTCTGCTGTGGAATTGAGAGAGCCTGGCAAAGCAAGCTCTCCCTCCACTTGGGGAGGAAGGGGGGAGGGAGAGCTTGCTTTGCCAGGCTCTCTCAATTGCACAGCAGAGCTACTGAGCCTCAGCCAGTGGAGAAGATAGAGAATTTGCTCTGTAGCTCCTGTGCGATTGAGCAAGCCTTGCAGAAGGAAGCAAGTGAGAGGGAGAAGGAAGCAGATGACAGCCAGTTTCTCAGGGGCCTGATAGGAGCCCTCCGAGGGCCTGATTCGGCCCCCGAACGGCATGTTTGACACCCCTGCTTTAGAACATGTGTTCCTCAACCTGTACTTTTTACTCTGACCTGCGCTTCACACTCATTGAGCCCTGTCTGAGTGAGCAAACAGCGAAGCCCGACGAATGTAAAATTGTCTCCCTGCTGTCAACTCGGAACCAACTGGTAACTGAAACTGTAGCCAAATTTTTCACTTAGCATCTGGGAGGCACTTAATGTATTTGCTAATTGCCATTTGATGTTTGGACTGGCTCCTTGTTATGTTGGATATTGTGCCAATAAAGGTTATTGATTTCTTCTTCTTCTTCTTCCTCTTCTTCCTCTTCTGACTGGTTTGTTTCACTCCTCTGATTTCTCAGTTTTATTGCTGCAGAACTGACGGCATGTTGATTTATCTCCTGTTGTTTTCATCCGCTGGCACACTGAAGTCTTTAAAGATTAACTGATGTTTTAATTTTGCATATGCAATTGACTTTATTTGAGACTGGCTCTATGGATTTCTATTCTAGCCGAGTACGCTGTGAGCCTGAGCACTCCCGAGAAGCTCAAATGACTCAGCCAAGGCTATCGTGCTTTGGTCCTTGATGAGAAGACAAGAGTCCCTGGGAAAGGCAATCGTGCTAGGAAAAGTCTGAAGTCAGGAGGGAAAGAGGAAGACCCAACCAGAGATGGATGGACTCCATCAAGGAAGACAGGATCCTCCGTTTGCAAGAGCTGTGCAAAGCTGTTAATCAGAGGACACTAATTCAGAAGATCACCATCGGGGTTGCCGTCCCTCCACCTCTGCCGCAGGGGACTGTTGTCTCTCTTGCAGGAAGCGTGTGCAGTGCAAGGATGTCACCTGGAAGTGACATCATCGTGCCGAGGGTGTTACGCTGGGGACACTCTAAGAGTCATGATAAAACTCTATGGTACCATAGAGTTTTATCACAATTCCTAGAGCGGTGCACTGCGGACGTTCTAGGATTTGCAGTAAAAGTCTATGATACCATATTTTTACCATGAGTCCTAGAGTTTCCCCCGGTGTGATGGCTTCACATCCAGGTGATGTCATCGTGCCTTGGATGGCACATGGCCACAGGGCTCTTCGGGGGCAGGGGTCCCCCCAGCAGCCTGCTCCCTGCCGGTGGTTTGGGGCCCTCCAGAGTGGGGGGATCCCCCACCACCAACAGAAGCTCGGTAGCTTTTGCCACCATAGTTCAGAAGTGACTTCAAGACATGCTGTTTCAAGGTCTTTATAGCTTGCTAGGGTGGCCCACAGATGATTCAAATAAATAAACCAATGCCTAAGTACAGAGTCCGTTTCTCTCTTAGCCTGGTTTCATAAACCTGAAGCGGGAGACCCTCCATGCACATACATCCTTTTGGCCACTATGCCACCCCCACATCTTTCTTCTTTCCTGCCATCAGAATCCCATGATAGAATACGGATCAATATCTCAAAGCAAAAGCCCATTCTCTTTCACATGCTACATTTCTGTGCGTGGGTTTCCCCTACGTTTGAGCATACAATCTCACACTCTGGCTGAGCCAATTTGGTGTAGTGGTTAAGTGTGCAGACTCTTATCTGGGAGAACCAGGTTTGATTCCTTACTCCTCCACTTGCAGCTGCTGGAATGGCCTTGGGTTAGCCACAGCTCTCTTATCTGGGAGAACCGGGTTGGATTCCCCCCTCCTCCACTTGCAGCTGCTGGAATGGCCTTGGGTCAGCCAGAGCTCTCTTATCTGGGAGGACCGGGTTTGATTCCCCACTCCTCCACTTGCACCTGCTGGAATGGCCTTGGGTCAGCCAGAGCTCTCTTATCTGGGAGGACCGGGTTTGATTCCCCACTCCTCCACTTGCACCTGCTGGAATGGCCTTGGGTCAGCCAGAGCTCTCTTATCTGGGAGGACCGGGTTTGATTCCCCACTCCTCCACTTGCACCTGCTGGAATGGCCTTGGGTCAGCCAGAGCTCTCTTATCTGGGAGAACCGGGTTTGATTCCCCAATCCTCCACTTGCACCTGCTGGAATGGCCTTGGGTCAGCCAGAGCTCTCTTATCTGGGAGAACCGGGTTTGATTCCCCACTCCTCCACTTGCACCTGCTGGAATGGCCTTGGGTCAGCCATAGCTCTCTTATCTGGGAGAACCGGGTTTGATTCCCCAATCCTCCACTTGCACCTGCTGGAATGGCCTTGGGTCAGCCAGAGCTCTCTTATCTGGGAGAACCGGGTTTGATTCCCCACTCCTCCACTTGCAGCTGCTGGAATGGCATTGGGTCAGCCAGAGCTCTCTTATCTGGGAGAACCGGGTTTGATTCCCCACTCCTCCACTTGCAGCTGCTGGGATGGCCTTGGGTCAGCCATAGCTCTCTTATCTGGGAGAACCGGGTTTGATTCCCCACTCCTCCACTTGCAGCTGCTGGGATGGCCTTGGGTCAGCCATAGCTCTCTTATCTGGGAGAACCGGGTTTGATTCCCCACTCCTCCACTTGCAGCTGCTGGGATGGCCTTGGGTCAGCCATAGCTCTCTTATCTGGGAGAACCGGGTTTGATTCCCCACTCCTCCACTTGCAGCTGCTGGGATGGCCTTGGGTCAGCCATAGCTCTCTTATCTGGGAGAACCGGGTTTGATTCCCCACTCCTCCACATGCAGCTGCTGGAGCGGCTTTGTTCTGCTCAAGAGCAGTGTCTGTCAGAGCTCTCTCAGTCCCACCTACCACACAGGCAATGTTCCCTCTAAGCTGCAGAGTCTTGTGAGCAAAAACTCCACTTTGTGAATTACTGGCATTACAGTTGTGAGCTACTAGTCTTAAAACTGTGAGCTCCTGCATAAATTGGTGTGCTCTGGGGTCATCCTTCCTGAGCTAAGACAAAAACATGTGAGCTGGAGGCTAGAAATCTGTGAACTGGCTCACGCTATCTCAGCTTACTCAAAGGGTGTCTGTCGTGGGGAGGGGAAGGGAAAGGAAATTGTAAGCCAGTCTGAGACTCCTTCGGGTAGCTAAGGTCAGGGTATAAATCAGGGGTGACCAAACTGTGGCTCTCAAAGCCTCCACTGCCCTGTTGGCTGGTTTGGAGAAGGCATTTGTCTCTTTCAATCACTTCTCCAAGCCATCCAGCAGCTTGGAGAATGCAATTAAAGTTGCTTTCTTTCTTCCTCTCCTTCTCTCCCTCATCTATTTTCCTCCCTCCGTCCCTCCCTTCCTTGCAGCTCTCAACCATCAGACATTTATTCTTTGAGACTCTTATGTTAAGCAAGTTTGGCCACTCCTGGTATACTTCTTCTTCTTCTTCTTCTACCTTGAATAAAACCTTGTTGATCTTAAAGGTGCCGCTGGACTCAAACTTTGCTCTGCAATAAACCAATTAGATTTTGAGTCCAGTACCACTATTCTCAGACCCGATGCCATCAAAGTCTCCCCATGACATGCAAGAAACCGCAGACTTCCTTTGGTCTGTAAGGCATTCTCAGACTCAAAGCTAACTACGCTAAATAAGAAGCTTCTTCCAGCAGGTGGCGCTGTGATGTCAGCCTTTGAAGGGCGCCTATGACTTCTCTTTCCTTCCAGGGCAGGGGGACCCAAACTGTGACTCTGGAGCCACCCATGGCTCTTTCACACATATTTTGTGGCTTTCAAGGCTCCCACCACCCCATCAGCCGGCTTGGAGAAGGCATTTGTCTCTTTAAATCACTTCTCCGAGCCAAGCCAGCTGGCGGCTTGGAGAATGCATCTGAAGTTAAAGCTACTTTCTTTCCGCCTCTCTCTCCCCTAGGCTTCCGAATCCACAGGTCCCAGTGGGGGATTCCCTGGTTTTACAGGCTTGCCCCGGCCCCCAGCCCCAGCCCCACCCCCACAGCCACCATGCAGCTCTAGATCTTGGGCAGGTTTAGAAACTTGCAAACAGGTCCCTCTCAAAAAGTGTGTGTGTGTGCCTTTAAAGTTGAGCAGGAAGTACTTCATGGGAAGAGTCAGCAACACAGTCCCTCGGTTTGTTTTGTTTTTGTTTCAGAGCAACTAAATGTGTGTGTGTGAGAGAGAGAGAGAGAGAGAAAGCTGTGTAGCCCCTGTTCTTTTTCAGATGTCCTAGTGGAGGAACCAGACCCAGTAAGTGTGTGTGTGTGTGAGTGTGTGAGAGAGAGAGGGTTGCCAATCCCCAGGTTTGGAGGCCTTCCCCCCCCCCTCGCTTTAGGGACATCAGAAAGCAGTGGTGGAGGGGGGAGGGAAATGTCTACTGGGCAATTATTCCCTATGGAGAACGATTCCTGTAGTGAATAACGGGGAATTGATCCGCAGGTATCGGGGGCTCTAGGGGGGAGCTGTGTTTTTAGGTAGAGGCACCCAATTTTCAGTATAGCATCTAGCGCCTCTCCCCCAAATACTCCCTAAGTTACAAAACGATTGAACCAGGGGGTCCAATTCTATGAGCCCCAAAAGAAAATGCCGCTATCCTTCATTATTTCCTATGGAAGGAAGGCATTTTAAAAGGTGTGCTGTCCCTTTAAATGTGATGGCCAGAACTCCCTTGGAGTTCAAGTATGCTTCTCACACCCTTGTTCCTGGCTCCGCCCCCAATGTCTCCTGGCTCCATCCCCAAAGTCCCCAGATATTTCTTGAATTGGACTTGGCAACCCTACTCTGGGTTGGGAGGGACGGTGGCTCAGTGGTAGAGCATCTGCTTGGGAAGCAGAAGGTCCCAGGTTCAATCCCTGGCGTCTCCAAAAAAGGATCCAGGCAAACAGGTGTGAAAAACCTCAGCTTGAGATCCTGGAGAGCCACTGCCAGTCTGAGAAGACAATACTGACTTTGATGGACCGAGGGTCTGATTCAGTATAAGGCAGCTTCATATGTTCATATGGACTCTCTCCATCTGTTTTCCTTCCTTCCTTCCTTCCTTCCTTCCTTCCTTCCTTCCTTCCTTCCTTCCTTCCTTCCTTGGCATTAATGCCTTACAGCTCTCAAACATCTGATGTTCATTCTGTGTGGCTCTTACGTTAAGCAAGTTTGGCCACTCCTGCTCCAGGGGTTCAGAAATGAAGGGAATTCCGCAGAACGAGAAAAGTGCCCCGTTGCAACTAAACTGCACCCGCTGAGGCGCAGGGCGAGAAGTTCAAAACTGAGCTGGAGTACATGCAGGGAACCCATATTCCCAGGACCTGCTCCACACGTGGGTGTGCTTGGGGACAATCCTACACAGTAGGGGGTCCAGGCATTCCCCACTTAGCTTCAGCTAGGGTTGCCAGTCCCCAGTTGGGGCAGGGGATCCCCTGGTTTGGAGGCCCTCCCCCCACTTCAGGGTCATCAGAACGTGGGGGAGGGGGGGAAATGTTTGCTGAGCACTCCATTATTCCCTATGGAGACAGATTCCCATAGGGGATAATGGAGAATTGAACCATGGGTATCTGGGGCTTGGAGGGAGGGGCTGTTTTTTGAGTTAGAGGCACCACCTTTGTAGCATAGCATCCAGTGCCTCTCCTCAAAACACCCTCCAAGTTTCAAAAGGATTGGACCAGGGGGTCCAATTCTGTGAGCCCCAAAAGAAGGTACCCCTATCCTTCATTATTTCCAGGGAAGGTATTTAAAAGGAGCAGGAGAGGAAAGGTCCCCTGTGCAAGCACCAACCGTTTCCGACTCTGGGGTGACGTTGCTTTCACAACGTTTTCACGGCAGACTTTTTACGGGGTGGTTTGCCGTTGCCTTCCCCAGTTATCTACACTTTCCCCCCAGCAAGCTGGGTACTCATTTTACCAACCTCGGAAGGATGGGAGGCTGAGTCAACCTCGAGCCGGCTACCTGAAAACCCAGCTTCCACCGGGGATCGAACTCAGGTTGTGAGCAGAGCTTTGGACTGCAGTACTGCAGCTTTAACACTCTGCACCACGGGGCTCTTAAAAGGAGCAAGGTCCCTTTAAACCAGGGGTCGTTTTGTAGAAAAATAGGCACTGGAGCTCATTAGCATAATCATTAGCATATGCCGCCCCCACCATTGAACAAGTCCACTCTATAAAACAGAAGTCCTTCAAACAGAGTGCTGAACAGCTTCTCAGATTCCTAAATTGTAGGTCAGGGTGATCGCTTTGTAACTGTGGAAGGCGTTACCATTTCGTATGAACTACCTGCGAAGAGGAAATCCCAACCCTTGAAAGAGACCTTACTCCTGGTGGAAACGATCCTCAGGCAAGAAACCCCAGGAGCAAGGGACTTCAGGGTCTTTCTGAGAGTTTCATTGTCTTCCAGAGTTTTTTTGTCTTGTTTCAATAACCTCTGTTTGAAGGACTTTTGTTTTGTAGAGTGGACTTGTTTCATGAGATGTGGATTGAGTAACTCACCTGTACTTTGCTACTGCTGGAGACATAGGATTTTTTTTTTTTAAATTTAAAATTTTATTGCAATTCAAAGCTTAGTAACAGTTACAACTACAAGTAACTCAATAAAAAAAACTATGATACATGACATTGTTATTGCTCTATTTCAGGTGTCGGTAATATAAGAAAGTTACTATATATTAACATTCAGTTCTAAAGCACAGAAGTTACGTATCGTTATCTAAAAGCAAATCATATTTTTTATACAATAGGTTTTCTGGTATTATATTGTTTATAGTCATATCACTTAAAACCGGGAACCTTAATGCTACAACTTTTGATCCGTAATGTTCTAATGAAGCCTTTGATGTTTAATAAGAAATTTTACTCAAAATAAAATGTTCCCACAGTTTCGTTTGCCAAATGCTTCTAGTAGGCGGGGATTTGTCAACCCACTTTAAAGCAATAAGTTAATCTAGCAGTAGATATTAAGATGGATATCAGCTCTTTCGTTCTTTCCCTAAGGGCGTTTTCGCACTCACCTTCAGCCGGCGCGACCCCCCTCTTCACCGCGCAGGATCTGCGCGGATTTCGCACTAAATGCCGCGGAGCAGCCGGAAGAGCCGGAAACTCCCGGCGCAAAAGCCGCTCAAACGTAAACCGCCAAAAAGCAGTTTCCATTTGCGCGGCTTTTGCGACGGGAGTTTCCGGCTCTTCCGGCTGCTCCGCGGTATTTAGTGAGAAATCCGCGCAGATCCTGCGCGGTGAAGAGGGGTGTCGCGCCGGCTGAAGGTGAGTGCGAAAACGCCCTTACTCATGTCTAAGTCTAGCCACTTATCTAACAAGAAATTCTCTGGCAACATTGAAATTGTGTACCCTGTTATCTGTGATATTTGAAATGCAACTGGAGACATAGGATGTGAACGTTTTGTATTAAAGGAGTAATTGCATATAACTTCACATTGACTGTTGTACAATACATATAAAGTTCACCGTGATATAAAAAACTGAATTGTATGAGGAGTGCGTTCTCCTATGTTTTATATAGCTGTGTTCTTCTCAAAGCCTACAGTAATCTTTCTTCCGCCCCTCCCCGAGCTTGAAAGAAAAATTGTTTCCCTTTCCATTAAAAGAATGCATTTAAAAATTACAGAAGAATTCATCTGCTCACAAATGCATAGGCAATTAAAAATCCATGATCCTTATTATATTATTACTCACATTAGCCTCTTTCTTCTACATGATTATGATCTTGATCATTCACACTCTAAAAATAATGAGATTAGTCATTCTAACAATTTATAATCATGTTTATAGCTCTGAAGTTGCACATAACGCTCAAAATCTAGGCATTTTCTTTCATTCCCGGTTAAGAAAAATGCTTTTCTACTACGGTGGACCAGATCCAATATTACGTACGTCTGTACTGAATTTCTGCCCCAGAGAGGAATTCAGGTTGTCATGAGCATCTGCGAACGTTTATTTATTTATTTTAGTGTATTAATTCGATTTCTGATTCACCGGCCCCTGCTATAGGCCTCAGGGCAAGTACCAACGTGTTTAGAAGAAGAAGACTGCAGATTTATACCCTGCCCTTCTCTCTGAATCGGAGACTCAGAGCGGCTCACAATCTCCTATATCTTCTCCCCCCACAACAGACACCCTGTGAAGTGGGGGCAGATTTATACCCTGCCTTTCTCTCTGAATCGGAGACTCAGAGCGGCTCACAATCTCCTATATCTTCTCCCCCCACAACAGACACCCTGTGAGGTGGGAGGGGCTGAGAGAGCTCTCCCAGAAGCTACCCTTTCAAGGACAACTCCTGCGAGAGCTCTGACTGACCCAAGGCCATTCCAGCAGCTGTAAGTGGAGGAGTGGGGAATCAAACCCGGTTCTCCCAGAGAAGAGTCCGTGCCAAACTGGCTCTTATAAAACAATCATAAATAGTTATTCAAATTATTAAAAAATTAAAACCCATCACAGTACATCGATGGCACATATCATATAGTTTCATAAGAGAAAGGTATAATCATGATGAATTCCAGAGCCAGGAGGGAATATCAGGGGAAGGCCTTGGCCTCCATGCTTTACGCTATAAATAAATTGAATCAAATCAAATAAACATGCCTTGTTGTTGGCAGAGGAACTGGCTGGCCACTGTGTGAGACAGGATGCTGGACTAGACCGGGCAGGGCTCTTCCAATGTTCTTCTGAAGGCCTCAGCCTCTATGCCCTGTTGCTGGCCCTCCAGAGGAACTGGTCGGCCACTATGTGAAACAGGATGCTGGACTAGATGGGCCCTCACTGGTCTGATCCAGCAGGACTCTTCTGATGTTCTTCTGAAGGCCTCAGCCTCTATGCCCTGTTGTCGGCCCTCCAGAGGAACTGGTTGGCCAGTGAGTGAGACAGGATGCTGGACTAGATGGACTATTGGTCTGACTGGGCAGGGCTCTTCCGATGTTCTTCTGAAGGCCTCAGCCTCTATGCGCTGTTGTTGGTCTTCCAGAGGAAATGGTTGGCCACCGTGTGAGACAGGATGCTGAACTAGATGGACTATTGGTCTGACTGGGCAGGGCTCTTCCGATGTTCTTCTGAAGGCCTCAGCCTCTATGCCCTGTTGTTGGCCCTCCAGAGGAACTGGTTGGCCGTGTGAGACAGGATGCTGGACTAGATGGACCACTGGTCTGACCCAACAAGGCTCTTCTGATGTTCTTAGGAAGGCCTTGGCCTCTCTGCCCTGTAGTTGGCACTCCAGAGGAACTGGTTGAGACAGGATGCTGAACCAGATGGACCTCTGGTCTGATCTAGCAGGGCTCTTCTTATGTATTCTTATAAAAGTAAATTCTCACTGAACTCAGTGGTGGAAAGTGCTGCTAAGTCACAGCTGACTGATGGTGACTCTGTAGGGTTTTCAGGGCAAAAAGACGCCCCAGAGTGGTTTGCCATTTCCTGCCTCTGTGTCACGACTCTGGTATTCCTTGGTGGTTTCCCAACCCAGTACTAACAAGAGTTGACTCTGCTTATCTTCCAAGACCTGACAAGATCAGACTAGGCTGAGCCATCTAAGTCAGGGTAAGTGGGTCTCACTTGCCCATAAAAACGCCTACTATGGTTCAGAGTTGGTTCGGAAACAAGCCATGGCAAACCACCTCTGAACGTATCCTGCTTCAGAAAACCTGCAAGGTCACCGTAACTCATCTATGCCTTGACAGCATTTCCCACCACTGCTGCAAATCAAAAAAGCTGCCTGAACCTATAATGTGAATAAAATCTGACAAGCGTACAGTTGTGAATGATATCCAGGGTGCCGCTAACCAGTGTAGGTGGAAAAATAAATAGTTGGAAACCCTGTTGGATCAGACCAAAGGTCCGTCTAGCCCAGTATCCTAAGGAAATAAAAAGAGCCCTGCTGTATCAGACCAGTGGTCCATCTAGTCCACCATCCTAAGAACATGAGAAGAGCCATGCTGGATGGACCCCTGGTCTGATCTAGCAGGGCTCTTCTGATGTTCTTAGGATGCTGGACTAGATGGACCACTGGTCTGTTCCAGCAGGGTTCTTCTTGTGTTCTTAGCATGCTGGACTAGATGGACCCCTGGTCTGATCCAGCAGGGCTCTTCTTATGTTCTTAGGATGCTGGACTAGATGGACCACTGGTCTGTTCCAGCAGGGTTCTTCTTGTGTTCTTAGGATGCTGGACTAGATGGACCACTGGTCTGATCCAGCAGGGCTCTTCTTATGTTCTTAGGGTGCTGGACTAGATGGACCACTGGTCTGTTCCAGCAGGGTTCTTCTTGTGTTCTTAGCATGCTGGACTAGATGGACCACTGGTCTGATCCAGCAGGGCTCTTCTTATGTTCTTAGGATGCTGGACTAGATGGACCACTGGTCTGTTCCAGCAGGGTTCTTGTTGTGTTCTTAGCATGCTGGACTAGATGGACCACTGGTCTGATCCAGCAGGGCTCTTCTGATGTTCTTAGAGTGCTGGACTAGATGGACAACTGGTCTGTTCCAGCAGGGTTCTTCTTGTGTTCTTAGCATGCTGGACTAGATGGACCACTGGTCTGATCCAGCAAGGCTCTTCTTATGTTCTTAGGATGCTGGACTAGATGGACCACTGGTCTGTTCCAGCAGGGTTCTTCTTGTGTTCTTAGCATGCTGGACTAGATGGACCCCTGGTCTGATCCAGCAGGGCTCTTCTGATGTTCTTAGGATGCTGGACTCGATGGACCCCTGGTCTGATCCAGCAGGGCTCTTCTGATGTTCTTAGGATGCTGGACTAGATGGACCACTGGTCTGATCCAGCAGGGTTCTTCTTGTGTTCTTAGGATGCTGGACTAGATGGACCCCTGGTCTGATCCAGCAGGGCTCTTCTTATGTTCTTAGGATGCTGGACTAGACGTACCCCTGGTCTGATCCCGCAGGGCTCTTCTTATGTTCCTAGGATGCTGGACTAGATGGACCCCTGGTCTGATCCAGCAGGGCTCTTCTTATGTTCTTAGGATGCTGGACTAGACGGACCCCTGGTCTGATCCCGCAGGGCTCTTCTTATGTTCCTAGGATGCTGGACTAGATGGACCACTGGTCTGACCCAGCAGAGCTCTTCTTATGTTCCTAGGATGCTGGACTACATGGACCACTGGTCTGATCCAGCAGGGCTCTTCTTGTGTTCTTAGAATGCTGGACTACATGGACCACTGGTCTATTCCAGCAGGGCTCTTCTTGTGTTCTTAGGATGCTGGAATAGATGGACCACTGGTCTGATCCAGCAGAGCTCTTCTTATATTCCTAGGATGCTGGACTAGATGGACCACTGGTCTGATCCAGCAGAGCTCTTCTTATGTTCCTAGGATGCTGGACTAGATGGACCACTGGTCTGATCCAGCAGGGCTCTTATTTTCTTAAGTACATTTATAATGTTTATTTTTCTGTGAATTTATTAACTTGTCACTTTTATATTGATTATTATTCACAACTGTCGGCTGGTCACAATTTTTCATCTCAGGGTTTCAGGTTGCCAACCTCCTCGTGGGGCCTTGAGATCTCCTGGAACCCGCAGGGACCACATCCCCCAGGGGAAATGGGTGGGTAGACTCAATGACTCATACTCCAATGATTTCTCTCTTCTCCCCAAATTGGGTTGCCAGCTCTGGGTTGGGAAATTCCTGGAGCTCTTAGGGGTGGAGCTTGGGGAAGGCTGGGTTTGGGGAGGGATTTCAGCAGGACACTGTAGAGTCTACCCTCCAAAGCAGCCATGTTCTAGGGGAACTGATCTCTGTTCCCTAGAGACAAGCTGTAATTCCTAGCCTCCCCCTTTAACCTCCAGGTATTTCCCAACAGGGAGCTGTCAATCCATATTGATACTCCTTTTTGTGATATATCTTCTTGTTCTTGCGTACTTTGCTTCTGAAGACCTATGGGCACTATTCTGGGATTTAAGATGTGGCCACATCATCAACATCTGTTTAGGGCAGGGGTTGAAAAACTGCAATTCAGGAGCCACGTGTGGCTCTTTTACACATATTGCGTGGCTCTCAAAGCCCTCACCATCCCAATGGCCAGCTTGCAGAAGGCGTTTCTCTTTTAAAATCACTTTTCTAATGCTGGCAGCTTGGAAAATGCATTTAAAGTTGCTTTCCTTCCACTTCTCCCTTCCTCCCCATCTATTTTCCTTCCTTCCCTCCCTCCTTCCCTCCTTCTCTCAAAGATCTGACGTTTAGTCCATGTGGATCTTAGGTTAAGTAATTTTGGCCACCCCTGTGCTAGGGTAAACTCCATGGTGGCTTGTCAACAAACATGCTGGGGCAGTGGGAAGCACAACCCCCAAGCTAATTTAGGGTTACCAACCTCCAGATGGCACCTGCAGATTCCCCTGGAATTACAACTCATCTCCAGGCAACCAAGATCAACTGCCTTGGAGCAAATGAGTGCTTTGGAGGGTGGACATTTAGAAGAAGAAGATATTGGATTTATATCCCGCTCTCCACTCCAAAGAGTCTCAGAGCGGCTCACGATCTCCTTTACCTTCCCCCTCCCCACAACAGACACCCTGTGAAGTAGATGAAGATACTGGATTTATATCCCGCCCTCCACTCCGAAGAGTCTCAGAGTGGCTCACAATCTCCTTTACCTTCCTCCCCCCCACAACAGACACCCTGTGAGGTAGATGAAGATACTGGATTTATATCCTGCCCTCCACTCCGAAGAGTCTCAGAGCGGCTCACAATCTCCTGTACCTTCCCCTCCCCACACAACAGACACCCTGTGAGGTGGGTGGGTCTGAGAGGGCTCTCACAGCAGCTGCCCTTTCAAGGACAACCTCTGCCAGGGCTATGGCTGACCCAAGGCCATTCCAGCAGGTGCAAGTGGAGGAGTGGGGAATCAAACCCGGTTCTCCCAGATAAGAGTCCGCACACTACACCAAACTGACTTTAGGGTTGACAGGTTGATCCTCCCTGGCCAATGGGGGGGGGGGGCTGAGGCCTCAGTTGCCAGATCCAGGCTGGGAAACTCCTGGAGATTTGGGGATGAAGCCTGAAGAGGCCAGGGACCTCCGTGGGGTACAATGACATAGCCAGTGGGGTATAATGACACCGTCTAATGCATCTATTTTCTCCAGGGGATGTGATCCGTGCAGTCTAGATGTGAGCTGCAATTCCAGGAGATCCCGTCCCCCGGTTTCACCTGGAGGCTGGCAACCCGAACCCCACCGAGACTCTAGACTCTAACCCTCCTCCCCCAATTTCCCCCACGGCAGCCGGCGCCTCTAACTGCCCTGCTTTCCTGGAAAGCCAGCTCCATCGCACCCCGTGAGGTTTACTCGCGTGCAAGCGGCAGGAGCTTTGGGGGGGGGGAGGGGAGGGGGAGCTTGCTGGAGGCGGCGACACCCACGTCCACCCAGCCGGAGCAGAAAAAGTAAAAAAAACTGAGCGCCGGGCATGCGCACTGGGAGGATGCCATATTGGAATGAGTGTGTAGCGAGTGAGCCGGGGAGAGCGCCGCGGGAGGGTCGCGGGTTCGCGGCCGGACGGTGCAGTTTCGTCGTTGGGGCAGATCTGGGGCAGGTAAGAGGGGCGCGCGCGGAGCAGTCTCTGCTGGGCGCGGGTTCGAGTCCTGCGGGGTGAGTTGGAGAGGTTTGGGGTCCCTTTCTCCCCCCTCTTCTTTTTTTTTTTTGGCAGGTTTAGTAGCAGCCCTGGGGGGGGTGCATTTTTAAGACCTTGCCAAAAAAAAATTAAATTGCAAGTTTATTGCCAAAGTGCTTTCCGTCTGCGCGGCGTCCTTCGCATCCCGGAGCAAAAAAATCTCGTGTTCCGGGGCCCGATCCGGCGCCCGTTTACACGGGAGTAAGGCGCAAGAAATGCAAAAGGGGGGGTTCCAGAAAGAATGGGGGCGAGGCAGGCGGGCGGGCGTGGGATCGCGGGCTTGCGCACCGGCGCAACGCCTCTCTGGATCGCCGCGACGGGGTTTAGTTTTCAGTAGAGGAATGCACGTGAGCGGGATCGGGTTTTTTGTGTGTGTCCCCCCCGCCCCCTCCCCCCCCCGTCTGCGTTTTGCGTTTGCCAATTCCGAATTGACCAAAGGGGAGAAATATGCAGTTTCTACTTCATTTTAATCGGATCGATTTGGGAGGGAGGCGGGGGGAGGTGTTTGGAAACGCGCCGGAGTAACGGAGGAGCTCAAAGAAAGGGAAACGAAACCGAGGCATCTCTCTTTTATAGCCTCCTGTGTTCTTGTTTCCAAAATGCAAAGGATAATCTGTTTTTTGCAAGAGTTCACTTGAGAGGCGGGCTGCAGACGGGTTTGGGTTTTTTTCGGTTGGGCAGAGAGATCTAAGACAGGGGTGTCAAACTCATTTGCTATGAGGGCCGGATCTTGCATGAACGAGACCTTGTTGGGGCGGGCCATGTGGGTATCTATTTAAGATTAGGCAGCAGAGATATTAACATTATAAAGGACACAAACACCATTTAATGTATGTTTTAAACAAAAAACTTAAAACGTGCTTAAAACGTTAGCACTCTGTTGGTCCTAAAGGTGCTTTCTTTGTATCTCTCCCATGGGGCCCAGGAAACTGGGCAAAGGAAGCTCTGGCTCTTTCCTTCCTTTCCCAAGGGACCAGGAGGGGGAGGAGTCTCAGCCAAAAGATTGGCTTGGCTCAGTAGCTCCGCTGTGCGATTGAGAGAGAATAGAATGCAATCCGAGAGAGGTCACTATAATGGATAGCACAACAAAAAAATACAAACTAGTGACCAATTTACTAAGAAATATATAGAAACCAGTTAGTAAATTGGTCACTAGCTTATATTTTTTTGTTGTGCGATTGAGAAAGCCTGGCAAAGAAAGCTCTGCCTTCCTCCCCAAGGGAGGAGCCTCAGCCAATGGAGAAAATAGACTTTGCTCTGTAGCTCCCGTGCTATTGAGCAAGCCTTGCAAAGCAAACTATTATGCAGAAGGAAGCAAGAGAGAGGGAGGAGGAAGCAGTTGACAGCCAGTTGCTGGGGGGGGGGGGGGCTGATACGGCGGCTTGCAGGATTTCCGCCCACCCTCCTCCCCGCCGGCCCCTTCGCCTTAAATTTCATGTACGTATTTGCTTGGGGCGATTGGCTATTTCAAGAGCATGTCAGTTTCAACACGGCGGTTGGGGGCAGAGAAGACTCAACATTGCGGGGCGGGTCGGCGCGATCCTCAAACCCCTTCGGCGCGCCGGCTCGCAAGAAAGTCCCAGTTGCCGCCGGTGAGAATTTTAACTGCCGCTTAAACCTGTGTAGGATCGAGGCGGGCGAACCTGGATAGATGAGCGGCTTTGCAAGTTTAAACGCACCCGCAAAATCCTCTACCTCTCGCGTGTTTACTGGGCGGTGCATCCCAATGGTACTTCAATATAATTTACTCACGAGTAGTAAATAGGTGGGCAGCGGGACTCCGAATCAACCGTGCATGGGGTTGGCTTGGCGGTTCGGGGGGGGGGGCGGTTTGCGTCTGCATGCACAGGTTTTTGCAGCCTGCTTACTCGGAAGTAAGCCCGGGTTCGGCGGCATTTAAAGCCTGCGCGAGATTGCTGGGGAGAGGTTTAAAAAACAAAATCAAGGCTGCAATGAATCCTAAACACCCTTTTCTGGGAGTCAGCCCCGCTGAATAAAATGGGACTAGCTTATGAGTAGACTTCTTTAGGATTGCTTTGCGCATTTTCCCTGCAGGATCCATCGTGTGTGCCAAAAACGCGCCCAAACGGGTGCCACCGCCTGCAAAAAAAAAAGGGTTTGGTGGACTTTGACTTGCTGTTTGTAAGGCGTTTTGTTTTGCAACGGCGCGACCGCAGCCCAGATTGTGCAAAATTTGCAAATCGCTGGTCTTTGATGCGGATCGAAGGCGGGTTTTTAGGGGGTTTTTTGCTAGCCCTAAAGGCGAGCAGGGCTGCGATCACACATGCTAAATAATGCAGTTTTAATCCACTTGCAATGCACTTTCTAACTGGATTTTGCCAGTTCACACAGTAAAATCCAGTTGGAAAGTGCATTGAAAGTGAATTGAGACTGCATTGTTTTGCATGTGTGATCAGAGCCCAGGTGACTAGATTGGGTTCCCAGCGCCTTCCCCCGCCTTCGAGTTGCCCTGCGTTTGGCCCGCCCAGAGAGCCCTGTTCAGAGGTGCACTCTTCCGCAAAGATACGCGTTCAGGGTAAAACCAGGGCCGGGCACCTGGGTCGGTGTTTAAACAGCACGTTGAGCTGCGCATGCCTTGAATGTTTGGTATGAATTAATCGAGGTGCGTCAGTTGAATGTGTGATCCCCCAGAGCCCCAGATACCAGGAGATCAATTCTCCATTATACCCTATGGGAATCGGTCTCCGTAGGGAATAATGGAGTGCCCAGGAGTCGTTTCTTTCCTCCCCCCCTTTCTGATGACCCTGAAGCAGGGGTAGGCCCTCCAAACCGGGGATCCCCTGCCCGCACCTGGGGATTGGCAACCTTACTGCAGCTATATGCAGGTCATGAATGTGTTTTTGGTGTAACGTTGTGTGAGCAGGAATTGTGTGTGCAGGTGGTAGTGCGGGGTGAAAGGTTCTCTCCTACTCAGAAGTAAACCCTACCGCCTCCCATTGGGTTTGCTTCCAGTTAAAGTCGCCTACAATTACTGCTTCGCAGCGCGATTCGAATCCTAACTGGGAGGTTAAACCTGTTGGTTGGATCACACACGCACGAGTAATGCACTTCCAATCCGCTTTCCAGTTGAATTTTGCTGTCTGCCCTGCCAAAATCCAGTTGCAAAGTGCACTAATGTGGATTAAAAGTGCATTAAAAGTGCATTATTTAGTGTGTGTATGATTGCAACCTCAGTCTGATTAGGGTTGCCAAATCCAATTCAAGAAATATCTGGGGACTTTGGGGGTGGAGCCAGGAGCAACGTTGTGACAAGCCTGATTGAACGCCAAAGGGAGTTCTGGCTATCACATTTAAAGGGACGGCACACCTTTTAAATGCCTTCTCGCCAGTGGAAATAATGAAGGATAGGGGCACCTTCTTTGGGGGCTCATAGAATTGGACCCCCTGGTCCAATCTTTTTGAAACTTGGGTGGTATTTTGGGGAGAGGCATCGGATGCTATACGGAAACTTTGGTGCCTCTACCTCAAAAAAACAGCATCCCCAGAGCCCCGGATACCCGCAGATCAATTCTCCATTATTTCCTATGGGAATAAGTCTCCATAGGGAATAATAGAGTTCCCAGCAGACATTTCCCCCCCCCCCCGCTGCTTTCTGATGACCCTGAAGCGGGAGGAGGGCCTTCAGACGGGGGGCGGATCCCCTACCCCCACCTGGGGGTTGGCAACCCCATATCTGATTTGCTGAACTGCAGGCTTTACTAGCCAGCATACCCGGTTTTATGCAGCTTTCCTCTGACGCAAACGTGACGCTCTCCCAGCTGAGAAAGCGTCGCTCTCTGCAAACAAAGGCGAGCCCAGGCGTCCTTTTACTCTTCGAGAAATCCCGCCCGGTTCACACTTTCTCTCGAGTAAACATTCCCGGGATCGGGCCTGCCCGTTTCGCATGTTGCAGGGGCTGTTTGGCAAACGAGTGCAAAGATTGGAACACGCTTGCTCTCTCTGCGGCGTTCCGACGTGCGCTTGCTCAGGAGTCAGTAGTCACACAGAGCCAGACTTCGGGATGGTTATAGGGTTACCAGTCCCCAGATGGGGGCAGGGGATCCCCCGGTTTGGAGGCCCTCCCACCCCTTCAGGGTCATTAGAAAGCGGGGGCGGGGGAAAATTACCGCTGGGCACTCTATTATTTACCTATTGAGACCGATTCCCATAGTAGGGTATAATGGAGAATTAAGCTGCAGGTATCTGGGGCCCTGGAAGGGCTGTTTTTTGAGGCAGACGCACCAAATGTGCAGCATAGCATCTGGTGCCTTTCCTCAAAACACCCTCCACGTTTCGAAAGGATTGGGCCAGGGGGTCCAATTCTGTGAGCCCCCAGAGAAGGTGCCCCTATCCCTCATTATTTCTAGTGGAGGAAAGCAGAGTTCCCTCTAAGCTGAGCTGGCTCGCAGATTTTTAGCCTCCAGCTCACGCCTTTTTGTCTTAGCTCAGGAAGGAGGATCCCAGAGCACAATAATTTATGCAGGAGCTCACGACTTTAATACCAGCGGCTCACAATTTTTTGCTCTCAAGGTTCTGCAGCTCAGAGGGAACATTGGAGGGAAGGCGTTTAAAAGGTGTGCGGTCCCTTTAAATGTGATGACCACAACTCCCTTTGGAATTCAGTTATGCTTGTTGCAGCTTGCTCCTGGCTCCACCCCCAGTGTCTCCTAGCTCCACCCCCAAAATCCCCAAATATTTCTGAATTGGACCTGGCAACCCTAGGGTGGCTAGGAGGATAGGGGCCAAAAAGGCTACGGGGGGGTTGGAACTGGCAAAGTTTATTTGTGTGAGAGGCGGAGTCACTTTCTAACACCTGAGTGGAGGGAAGGAAGGAATTCAGAGTCCTCCTGAAGTTGGTGGGCTGTAGATTTCAGGGCAATGTCCGTCTTCAGGCAATCCTTAATTAGCATGTGGAACTCGCTGCCAATTGACAGCTATTAATCTACAGTTTAGCTGAAAGCACAGAGCGTTGGGATAGGAGCTCAGCTAGCCATCCCTCCTAGGGTTACCATCCTCCAGGTAGCAGCTGGAGATCTAGTTTGGTGCAGTGGTGAAGTGTGCGGACTGTTATCTGGGAGAACCGGGTTGGATTCCCCACTCCTCCACTTGCAGCTGCTGAGATGGCCTTGGGTCAGCCATAGCTCTCTCAGGGTTGTCCTCGAAAGGGCAGCTTCTGGGAGAGCCCTCTCAGCCCCACCTACCTCACAGGGTGTCTGTTGTGGGGGAGGAAGGGAAAGGAGTTTGTGAGCAGCTCTGAGATTTGGAGTTGAGGATGACCTATAAATCCAACTTCTCATCCTCCCGCCCCCCTTCCAGGCTTCACGCCCACCCCATATCTCCAGATATTTTCCAACCAAAAACTGGCAACCCTGACCCCACCCATAGAGGTAGGAAGTCAATCTCACTGGAAGAGCAACTTTCAGGGGGGGACTTTGCACATGAATGCGCTTTCCTCGATGTTTCTGTTGACACTGTGAGCGGCTCCTGTTTCATGTGCGTGCTTCTTGTGGCACCTAGCGATGCGAAGCCTTTGTTCCCAACGTGGTTTGGTGTGTGGTCGTTCACAGGTGTGAAGGATCACCTTTGTTATGAGATTAGGCAGGGGCCGTGTGGCTCAGTGGCAGAGCATCCGCTCGGCATGCGGAAGGTCCCTGGTTCGATCCCCAGCATCTCCGGTTAAAAAGACCAGGCAGTAACTGATGTGAAAGACCTCAGCCTGAGACCATAGAGAGCTGGTGGCAGAGAGAGTAGACAGTACAGACTTCGACAGAGCAAAGGTCTGACTCAGTATAAGGCAACTACATGTGAGAGTTCCATTCAGGGGAGGAGCCGTGGCTCGGTGGCAGAGCCTCTGCTTGGCATGCAGGAGGTCCCAGGTTCAATCCCCGGCGTCTGCGGTCAAAGGAGGAGGCAGGGAGATGATGTGAAAGACCTGTTAACCTGACCTGTGGCATCCACATGGAGGATAGGGGGACTTTGCAATGTGCGAATGAACATAGATGCTGGGCTAGGGTTAGGTAGGGGCCAGTACAGTGGTTGTAGTAGTTAAGAGCGTTGAATTACTATATCAGAAACCTGAGTTTGAATTTGTACTCACGCCAGCAACGCTCGTTGGGTGACCTTGGGCAGTCATGTGCTCTCAGCCTGACCTACCTCAGAGGGTTGTTGTGAGAATAAAAATGGAGGAGCAGAAAACGAAGTTAGACACTTTGGGTCCTCAATTGGGGAGAAAGATAGGGTATACAGGAATTAAAAATTGTCTTGCTCTAGCAACTCTGGGCTTTGTGGCTCACACACACACTGATTAATGCCCTTTCGATCCACTTTACAACTGGACTTTAAAATGTAAACGCCAGTTTGGTGCAGTGGTTAAGTGTGCAGACTCTGATCTGGGAGAAACGGGTTCGGTTCCCCACTCCTCCACTTGCAGCTGCTGGGATGGCCTTGGGTTAGCCACAGCTCTGGTTGTCCTTGAAAGGGCAGCTGCTGTGAGAGCCCTCTCAGCCCTACCCGCCTCACAGGGTGTCTGTTGTAGGGGAAGAAGTTATAGGAGATTGTAAGCCGCTCTGATTCAGAGGGAAGAGCGGGATATAAATCTGCAGTTGTCTTCTTCCAAAATGGCAAAATCCACTTGCGCTAAAGTGCACGGAAGGTAGATTGAACATGCGTTCTCTTGCCTGTGTGAAAGTTTAAGCCTGGTTGGTCTCAAATCTGAGTGATGTGAAAGAAAGCTGGAGGGGAAATAAAAGCTGGGGGGCCATAAAAGAGTTGTCTTGGTTTCTCTTCTTTCCCTGCCTAGGAAAATTGCATTCGAGGATGTATTAGAAAGCAGAGAGCCCTTTGGCTGTGCGATGGAGACCAGGGCGTCTGTGATCTTTAGCATACACGAAGCTCAGCACCTTTTGGAGGAGACGAATCCGAGCCCGACCAATGGGAATGCAGAGCAGTTGGAATCAGGTGGGCAAGACAGTGTCTGCTTGGGCTGTGTGGTGTAATGGCTAAAGTTTTGGACTAGGATCTGGGAAACTGACTCTCCTCTAGAACTTGTTGAGGGGTGGGGATTGGTTTCTTGGGTGGGCTTCAAAATGGGAAAGTATAAAGAGCCGTGGATGGAATGTTCTGTCTGGGACAGTGATGTTCTATATTCTTGGTACTTGGCGGGGGGGGGCACAGTGGAAGGGCTTCTGGAGTTCTGGCCCCACTGGTGGACCTCCTGATGGCACCTGGGTTTTGGCCACTGTCACACAGAATGTGGGACTGGATGGGCCATTGGCCTGATCCAACATGGCTTCCCTTATGTTCTTACATTCCTGTGTCTTGAAAATGTGACTAAGTGCAAACCTGTAGCCGCAGGGGGGGGGGGGCTGTGGGGGCACTGCCCCCTGACTTTCAGAGGGCTCTCTGGAGGCAGCCTGCTTCTCTGTTTCTTTCTCTCTCTCTTTGTGTCTCTCTGTCTGTCTCTCTCCGTTGACTTCCTTGACTAGGCCACTTTCAGAGCTTTCCGGCTTTTGCCCCTGTCCCAGAAAGCTTCTGAGAAGCGGCACGCCCTGCAGTGGATGGGAAAGGGTGCCCCTTGACTTTTTAAAAAGCTCCCCGACTTTTAAAATCCTGGCTACGGCCACGTGGTACAGAAGATGTAACTGCCTGCAGTAAGCCACTTTTTTTTTCTACGTTCTGTGTGGTTTTTAGATGCAAGCTCAAATTCGGAGGACCTTGATTTCAACTGGGACGAATACTTGGAAGAATCAGGAGCTACTGCCGCCCCTCACACTTCATTTAAGCATGTATGTACTCTGCCTGGGTTGTTCAGTCCTCAATATTCAAGGACAGAGCTTGAAAACAGGGAAGGCCAAGCCCTTGTCTTCTATTCAGTGTCGGGGTGAAGTGCGCGGACTCTTATCTGGGAGAACCGGGCTTGATTCCCCACTCCTCCACTTGCAGCTGCTGGGATGGCCTTGGGTCAGCCAGAGCTCTCTTATCTGGGACAACTGGGTTTGATTCCCCACTCCTCCTCTTGCAGCTGCTGGAATGGCCTGGGGTCAGCCATAGCTCTCTTATCTGGGAGAACCGGGTTGGATTCCCCTCTCCTCCACTTGCAGCTGATGGAATGGCCTTAGGTCAGCCAGAGCTCTCTTATCTGGGAGAACCGGGCTTGATTCCCCTCTCCTCCACTTGCAGCTGATGGAATGGCCTTGGGTCAGCCATAGCTCTCTTATCTGGGAGAACCGGGTTTGATTCTCCACTCCTCCACTTGCAGCTGCTGGAATGGCCTTGGGTCAGCCATAGCTCTGGCAGAGGTTGTCCTTGAAAGGGCAGCTGCTGGGAGAGCCCTCTCAGCACCACCCACCTCACAGGGTGTCTTGTGGGGGGAGAAGACATAGGAGACTGTAAGCCGCTCTGAGTCTCTGATTCAGGGAGAAGGGCGGGGTATAAATCTGCAATTCTTCTTTTTCTATTTCCTGGAGCATGGGGAAGGAGGGTGGGTTTTGGGAAATTTGGAGAGGAAAATCTTGTGTTTTTCAAAAAAAATTCAATCAAACTTTATTAAAAGAATAAATATCAAAATATGCATAACTGTATAGCTGAAATTGGCAAATATAAGAACAAAGTACATTTGAAGAGTGGTAAAACTGCAGTACTGCACTCTGAGCTCTCTGCTCACGACCTGAGTTCGATCCCAGCAGAAGCTGGGTTCAGGTAGCCGGCTCGAGGTTGACTCAGCCTTCCATCTTTCCAAGGCCGGTAAAAAGAGTACCCAGCTTGCTTGGGGGAAAGCGTAGATGACTGGGGAAGGCAATGGCAAACCACCCCGTTAAAAAGTGTGCTGTGAAAACGTCGCGATGCAACGTCACCCCAGAGTCGGAAATGACGGGTGCTTGCACAGGGGATTATCTTTTTTTTTCTTCCAAAATCTCGAAAAAAATGATTATCAATTCTGCTCACCATATAAATAGTGCTGGGTGCTCTCAGAAAAATACAAAGAGACAAACAAACACAAGGAAGGAAGGAAGAGGGGCAAGGGAGTTAAGAGAGGGGCATAGGAATGAAATGATAGAGATCAGTGCAATGGTAGTAGAGATGGATTATATGAACATATGAAGCTGCCTTATTCAGTAGAAGGACCCTCAGTCCATCGAAGTCAGTATTGTCCACTCAGACTGGCAGCGGCTCTCCAGGGTCTCAAGCTGAAGTTTTTCATGTCTACAGAGAAAGATAGTCCATGGATTATATCAAACCACATTGAACTGGAGAGCCCATATTCCACAAAAGGGAAGCTTTCCACTTGCGAAGAAAAAAAAGAATGGGGTCAGAAACCCTGCTTGAGAGGGGTCAGAAACAAATTTATTGTCGTTTATTTTGTCTAGCAAGAAATATTCCCTCAGCTTAAATAACCATGTTTTAATCAAAGGTGTTTTTGTTGAATCTGGAGGAGCTTTTCAAGGGAGCGGGGGGTGGGGGGGGTGGGCATAGACCTCTGGACCAGACCAGAGGCCTGTCTCGTCCGGCATTCTAAGTGTTGGGATATGGCAAGATCTAATTCAGGCATTATGGGGTCAGTGGCTTTGTTTTCACTCTAACACACTTGACCTTGGGGGATAATCTGGCCCGGAGCCAATCCTGTGTTAATCGGTGTGCCTGATGAAGTTGGGTGGTTTTATTTTAACAGTGTTGTAGGTGGCCAGTGGTCCGTTTTCTTCTGGCTTGGAATGTAGAGAAAGAGGCTAATTGTTTATTAGCCACCTGGCCTGCTTCCTAACCTCTTACACCTGCCTTGCTCTCAGCTTGTATGCTTCTTGTGGCAGCTGACACCCTATATTTTATGTAAGCTTACAGGGGTATCAAACATGCAGCTTGGGGGCTGAATCAGGCCCCATAGGGCTTCTATCAGCCCCCAAAGCAACTGACTATTGTCTGCTTCCTTCTCCCTCTCTCTTGCTTCCTTCTGCATCACAGCTTGCTTTGCAAGGCTTGCTCGATAGCACGGGAGCTACAGAGCAAAGCCTCTATTTTCTCCATTGGCTGAGGCTCCTCCCTTGGGGAGGAAGGAGAGGAGGAATAGCTTGTTTTGTCAGGCTCTCTCAAACGCACAGCAAAGGAGGGAGGGACGGTGGCTCAGTGGTAGAGCATCTGCTTGGGAAGCAGAGGGTCCCAGGTTCAATCCCCGGCATCTCCAAAAAAAGGGTCCAGGCAAATAGGTGTGAAAAACCTCAGCTTGAGGCCCTGGAGAGCCGCTGCCAGTCTGAGTAGACAAGACTGACTTTGATGGACCGAGGGTCTGATTCAGTATAAGGCAGCTTCATATGTCCAAAACTGCTGAGCCAAGTTTCCCCTCCTTCTATTGGCCGAGACTCCTCTCCCTCCTGGTCCCCTGGGGAAGGAAGGAAAGAGCCAGAGCTTCCTTCGCCCAGTTCCTTGGATCCCGTGGGAGAGATACAAAGAAAGCACCTTTAAGACCAACAAGTGCTAATGTTTTAAACATGTTTTATGTTAAGCTTTTTAAAAAAAAGTTGTTTCTGTATCCTTTATAAAGTTTATATCTCTGCTACCTGGCATTACATTTTATGCCACACAGGGCCTGGCCAGACAAGGTCTCGTTTATGACATATTTGGCCCTCCTAACAAATGAGTTTGACGCCCCTGATTATGATCCTACTTTCAGCAAGCTATGTATAGTAGCGTGGACCACAGTCCCTCACCGTTCACCCAAGTAACTAATTTTCTAAAACGTTCACTGCAGCAGAACTCTGTTGCCTACACAGAAAAGCCTACGGGACCTCCTCTCCCCATATATTCCCCAGAGAGCACTAAGATCTAGCTCCCAAAACCTCCTACAAATCCCTGGGCCAAGAGAGGCCAGACTGAAGATAACCCGGGAGCAAGCCTTTTCACTAATGGCCCCTCTTTGGTGGAACCAACTCCCAGAGATGGTGCGAGCCCTGCGGGACTTGAACCAGTTCCACAGGGCTTGCAAAACCTCTCTTTTTCAGCTCGCATTTAAAACAGGACCAGACCAAACTGATTAATTATTGTAACTTTAGCCACCTCATGTTGAAATTGGAACTGATGTATGATAATGTGTAAACTGTGACCGATAGAAGTACAGCACCTATTTCTATCTATTTTTATACTTTATATTTTATAATCTTCTATTTTTATATTTTTAAACTTTAATTAACTTATGTAATTGTACTATTTAAATTATTGTTTATCTATTTTAACCAAATCATGCTTGCCATGTCTGTGAGCCGCCCTGAGCCTGCCTTTGGCGGGGGAGGGCGGGATATAAGAATAAAATTTGCTTTGCTTTGCTTTGCTTCTGGAATATATCAGTGTTGCTTTTCTCCTTGCCCAAGGTGGAAACCAGCCTCCAGAGCAGTTTCCAGCCCGGGATGAAGCTCGAGGTGGCCAACAAGCACGACCCAGAGACTTACTGGGTGGCGACCATCATCACCACATGTGGCCAGCTGTTGCTGCTGCGTTACTGCGGCTACGGGGAGGACCGTCGGGCTGACTTCTGGTGCGACGTGATGACGGCTGACCTCCATTCCGTGGGCTGGTGCACCCAGAACGGCAAAGTTCTGATGCCCCCTAGCGGTGAGTGTGGCGCGTTTTCCCAAAGAGATGCGAAGTTGTTTTCTGCTGCCCCGGAAGGTCAAGAGCAGAACCAACAGGTTGAAATGAAATCAAAAGAGTTTTTGGCTAAACCGGGGGTGGCTGTTTACAAATTTTTCACCCACCTGTTGGAAAAAATGTCACGAAATCGGCTTTTATATACATTGTTGGGTCAAGAAGTCTGGTTGCTAATAATCCAAAGAATATTACTAGTTACCTTATAGCAGGGGTGGCCAAACTGACTTAACGTAAGAGCCACATAGAATAATCGTCAGATGTTTGGAAGCCACAAGACATGGATGTCCGATGTTGTAGGGAGGAAAGGAGGGGAGGAAGGGAGGAAAAATAGATGGGGCGAGAGGAGGGAACATATGAACATATGAAGCTGCCTTATACTGAATCAGACACTTGGTCCATCAAAGTCAGTATTGTCTTCTCAGACCGGCAGCGGCTCTCCAGGGTCTCAAGCTGAGGTTTTTCACACCTATTTGCCTGGACCCTTTTTTGGAGATGCCAGGGATTGAACCTGGGACCTTCTGCTTCCCAAGCAGATGCTCTACCACTGAGCCACCGTCCCTCTGTTGCAACAGAGAGGTAGAAAGAAAGCAACTTTAACTTTAAATACACTCTCCAAGCCACCAGCTGACTTGGCTTCGCAAAGTGATTTAAAGAGAGAAATGCCTTCTCCAAGCTGGCCAACAGAGCGGTGGGGGGCTTCGAGTGCCACGCAACATGTGTGAAAGAGCCTCGTGTGACTCCCGAGCCGCAGTTTGGCCACCGTTGCCCGATAGAAATCTCTCCAGAGCCATCATTGTTAAATCTAAGATCAGAGGAAATAATCCCACATACCACACGTAAAACCATAACGATATTACTATATGCTGTGAAATCGACAATTGCTCTCTTATGGAAAAGTGAATAGAAGTTTTCTATTACCCTCTGGCGGAAAAAAACTTTGGGACTTATACATTCTGAGGAAAATTTTTGCAGCTACAAAATCCTTATCAAACCAATCACAGGATACAACTTTTGAACTGGTATGGTATCCAATATAGCAGGGGTGGCCAACGGTAGCTCTCCAGATGTTTTTTGCCTACAACTCCCATCAGCCCCAGCCAGCATGGCCAATGGCTGGTGCTGACGGGAGTTGTTGGCAAAAACCATCTGGAGAGCTACTGTTGGCCACCCCTGCAATATAAGAATATCTAATCTCTCAAAATGAGGTTCCAGAAATTAGTAGGTTATATCTTCATTGAAACTTGCTTAATTGCATAAACAGTTTTTAAAATACGTTTTAATATTTATCTATTATATTATTGAATCGTCAGATTTGTATGGTCGTGTGTGTATACTATACCAATTTACCTGGTTTTTATTATTAATGTTAAAAGGAGCTCCATGGCACAGAGCGGTAAGCTGCAGTACTGCAGTCTAAGCTTTCTGCTCATGACCTGAGTTTGATCCTGGCGGAAGCTGGGTTCAGGTAGCTGGCTCCAGGTTGACTCATCCTTCCAAGGCCAGTAAAATGAGTACCCAGCTTGCTGGGGGGAAAGTGTAGAGGACTGGGGAAGGCAAGGGCAAACCACCGCACAGCAAAAAGTCTGCCAAGAAAACGTCATGATCCAAGCTCATCCCAGAGTTGGAAACGACTGGTGCTTGCGCAGGGAACTACCTTTACCTTTTCAATAAAATGTTATCACAAAAAATATTGAAGGTGCTACTATGTTCTTGCTCTTTTCTTCTGTTACAGACAAACTAACATGGCTGGTTATCTGTCTGTCTATAATTGTATGTGTTAAATTGGCTTAAACTGCAGTTTTGTGTGGTTTAATGGTTTTTAAATGCTGGGGGTTTTTTGTTGTTTTGTTTTGAGTCTTATGTGCCTCGGTGGCACTGATGAGGGATGTAAATTGTGTAAATTATTATTATTGAAATGTAGATACGATCAGGAAAACGACAGAAACCATTTCCAATGTCAATAATGGGCTTTCTGTAGTTTAGCAAAGCTGCTGAACAGCTGCATCAACTAATTAAATCCACCTCCTTGCAAAATGCAGTCCCAATTCCTTGATGAATTCCAACTTAACCCTTTCACGCTGGAGCCTCCCTTTGAAGCACGTTTGCCAGAGAATGGTTTCTGTGGTGTTTTATTAAGTTGCTGGGTTTTTAATATGCTTCTAGGGCAGTCGTTTCGTAGAAGCAAAGCATCAGGGTGCGGGGAGCAGAACCAGACTGTGAGTCTGTGAAAGGTTTGCGGCCTTGGCAGTAATGAATTTGACTGATTCGCATGGAGTTCAGACCTTGTTTTCCTTTTATTGGCCTCTCAAACTAAGCTTTTATGATGTGATTTCTAATTAATTCTGTTGGCTGAGAGGAAGACTGGGTGGCCGGGAATTCTGCCATGCTGTAAAGTAAACCGAGCCATAAAAGCGTGGGGTCAAAGGTCAAGAGATTTTTATCGAATGCCATGATAGAAACCAATGTCTGGTTTACAGCTGGAGGCTTCAGGTAGATGCTGAAATCTATTTAACTTCAGCTTGCAGGCGTATATGGAATGCAGGAATACTTGAAAACCCCCAACGTACAATGTGTGGGGAAACCAGAAGGCCAACGCCATGCTGGGAATTATTAGGAAGGGAACCAAAAACAAATCAGCCAGTATCATAATGCCACTGTATAAATTGATGATGCAGTATCATTTGGAATACTGTGTACAATTCTGGTCACCGCACCTCAAAAAAGGATATTATAGCATTGGAAAAAGTCCAGAAAAGGGCAACTAGAATGATTAAAGGTTTGGAACACTTCCCCTATGAAGAAAGATTGAAACGCTTGAGGCTCTTTAGCTTGGAGAGACATCGACTGCAGGGTGACATGATAGAGGTTTACAGGATTATTCATGGGATGGAGAAAGTAGAGAAGTCCTTTTCTCCCTTTCTCACAATACGAGAACTCGTGGGCATTCAATTAAATTGCTGAGCAATCCGGTTAGAATGGATAAAAGGAAGTCCTTCTTCACCCAAAGGGTGATTAACACGTGGAATTCACTGCCACAGGAGGTGGCGGCGGCTACAAGCATAGACAGCTTCAAGAGGGGATTGGATAAGCATATGGAGCAGAGGTCCACCATTGGCTATTAGCCACAGCTTATTGTTGGAACTTCTGTCTGGGGCAGTGATGCTCTGTATTCTTGTACTTGGAGGGGGGGGCACAGTGGAAGGGCATCTAGCCCCACTGGTGGACCTCTTGATGGCACTTGGGTTTTATGGCCACTCTGTGACACAGAGTGTTGGACTGGGTGGGCCACTGGCCTGATCCAACATGACTTCTCTTATGTTCTTATGTGTTCTGTGACCTTGTGGTCGACTTTGGGAAAGACCCAGGCCCGCTATGCACTTTGCAAAGATATGTTCTAGAGTTTCATAGCTCTCAGGCTTGCAGTTTGGGTTCAGAACAGGACCCCTGGGAGAAGTTGTTTGCCTGATATGAGAAACTTGCTTTTATGTATAAACAATTTTTATTAGTAACATATGGTAGTAGAACTATATCTACAACTTATTAAAAGCTTAAGATAAAAAAAAAACATCATTCTACCCCACATCTTACTTTTCTCCCACCCCTCCCCCCAATAATTGACCCCCGCCAGTGTTATTTTTTTTTTAAAAAAAAACAAATATTAAAGGTACCTTTAACTATCAAGAAAAAACAAAAATTGATTAAGAAAAAGATCCCCCCTTCAAAAGTTATATTCTTGTCTTAAAGGTCTTAATCTTCAAAAATTGTCCAATGTCCTTTTATTTTCCACTCTTTTTCTACATATCTTCTGAATTTCTTCCACTCCCGATTAAAAAGTTCTAAATCGCAGTCTCTTAGTTTTCTTGTTAGCTTGTCCATTTCACTCCATGACATAACTTTTATAGTCCAGTCCCATTTTTCTGGTATTTTTTCTTGCTTCCACAACTGCGCATACAATGTCCTAGCAGCTGAGAGCAAGTACCATATTAAAGTTCTATCTTCTTTTGGAAATTTTTCCATTTGTAATCCCAGCAGAAAAGTCTCTGCTTCTTTGTTAAATTCATATCCTAGGATCTTAGACATCAATACATATGTATGTTTTCCTACCAGGGCAAATAGTTGCTCCCCAGGGCCGCAGCAGGTTGAGAATGCAGCTCAGGGCAGCGGGAGGACGATTTAGGCCTTCATACAGGGCCTTCATACAGGGCCTGCTGTAAGCTCCAGGAGGACTGGCTACAACAGGGGTGTGTGTCCTAATGTGCAAAGGAGCTCCTGGTACAAAATGAGCCCTGCTCCTATTTAAAACTTTAAGCCGCCTCTTTGTTCTGATGCCTACCATTATTGAGCTAAGAAGTCACTCAGCAGGTATTCTTGGCCTAGTGGGAATTTGAACCAGGTCTCCTAAGCCCGTCTGGTGTAGTGGTTAAGTGCGCGGACTCTTATCTAGGAGACCCGGGTGTGATTCCCCACTCCTCCACTTGCAGCTGCTAGAATGGTCTTGGGTCAGTCGTAGCTCTCGCAGAGCTGTCCTTGAAAGGGCAACTTCTATCAGAGCTCTCTCAGCCCCACCCACCTCACCAGGCAGCTGTCCTTGAAAGGACAACTTCTATCAGAGCTCTCTCAGCCCCACCCACCTCACCAGGTATCTGTTGTGGGGAGGTAAAGGAGATTGTGAGCCGTCAGAATTAAGGGTGGGGTATAAATCCAATGTCATTATCATCTTCTCCTTCTCTTCCTCTATTTCTTCTTATTTTTTTCCTTCGGCTGCTTTAACATGTGAAATATGTGCAAATTGAATGAGCTGGTCATTGACTGTAACAATAAATTTGATTGGTTGATTGACACGGAAGGTGACAGGGGCCCACCATTGTGAAGCCGTTGCATCTTCATAGCTATCGATGTCCAAAGCAAACGTTGATGCATTTTACTTGGAAGGTTGTTCTATACATGCTTATCTAGCTTTTGTAGCTACTCTTCCAATTTCTACCCCCCACAAAACTTTGTAAGCTATTAAAAAAGCGGCTCACTCACATACATAAATAATTGAGTTTACATTCCATCCCTTTGCCGCTGAAAAATCACAGAAGAGTAAAATGTACTTCTCTTCTGCCTGTTCCTTAATGGTATACAGATACACACACAGTTTCTCATTTGCAAATTGGTGTCATTTGAATTGCAAAAGCAAGCTTCTCTGTTTACCCTGCGGAGCAAAATGAACTTTATTTAAATGAGGGAATATGTTCTTTGTTTGAATGAGCGGATGTTAATTGTAACGCCGGCTGTGGGAAAACGAGACGCCGTTCATCTTGGCCGTGCAAGCAGAAGCTTAAAGCTGCCAACTCTGATTTTGGAAAATGTCTGCGGATTTGGGGGCAGCTCCTCAAAAGGACAGAGTTTGGGAAGGGAAGAGAACCCAGCACGGGGGTGGCGCCATCATGCCCAGCTCCAAAACTGCCATGTCTTCAAAGATAACTGATATCTGGAGTTGATGAGTTGTAATTCCAGAACTCCAGGTATCAACTCGGATTTGGCAACACTAAACCTATTGCTGACGGTAGAACATAAGAGAAGCCATGTTGGATCAGGCCAATGGCCCATCCAGTCCAACACTCTGTGTCACATAAGAACATAAGAGAAGCCATGTTGGATCAGGCCAGTGGCCCATCCAGTCCAACACTCTGTGTCACATAAGAACATAAGAGAAGCCATGTTGGATCAGGCCAAAGGCCCATCCAGTCCAACACTCTGTGTCACATAAGAACATAAGAGAAGCCATGTTGGATCAGGCCAATGGCCCATCCAGTCTAACACTCTGTGTCACATAAGAACATAAGAGAAGCCATGCTGGATCAGGCCAAAGGCCCATCCAGTCCAACACTCTGTGTCACATAAGAACGTAAGAGAAGCCATGTTGGATCAGCCAGTGACCCATCCAGTCCAACACTCTGTGTCACATAAGAGAAGCCATGTTGGATCAGGCCAGTGGCCCATGCAGTCTGCCACTCTGTGTCACATAAGAACATAAGAGAAGCCATGTTGGCCTCTTATCATGCCAATGGCCCATGCAGTCCGACACTGGCACCATCAGGAAGTCTGGCCTCATCCAACATGGCTTCTCTTACGTTCTTATCCAGCAAGTATAGATGTTGCCAACCATCCATCTCTCATAGGGTTGCCAGATCCAGGCTGGGAAACTCCTGGAGATTTGGGAATGGAGCTTGGGAGGGATAGAGACCTCAATGGGGTAAGATGCCAAAGAATCTATTGTCCTGGCCCCACTGATAGCACCTGGTGTTTTTCTTTTTTTTTGCCACTGTGTGACACAGAGTGTTGGACTGGATAGGCCATTGGCCTGATCCAACATGGCTCCTTTTATGTTCTGAATTCTGCCTCCAAAGCATCCATTTTCTCCGGTGGATCTGATCTCTGTAGTCTGGAGATAAGTTGTAATCCTGGGAGTTCTCCAGGTCCTATCTGGAGGTTGGTATCCCTATGAAGCCCTGTGTTTCTTCCTCCTCCTTTCTAAACAAAACGTAAGCAGGATATTGTCTTTTACAGAAGGAAACAAGTTCGTCACAGTGGTTTTGAAACTCTGCTTCTAGCATCCAGGAAGTCTCCGTTAAGACCGATGGAATTAGGAGCGCAGCAATACTAGAGTTCTCTCGACACAGCAACCTTTTGTGTCTTTGGGCAGTTCGAGTGTGTAGAAGGTCTTGGCATCCGTCGAATAAGGACGTCTTGACCTTGATAAGAATGTGCTATTGCACTGAGTTTTAAAGGCTTCGACGCTGCCAAGGGAAAAGAGGCATCTTGTATCCCCCCGGCCTGCATTTCACAGCTGAAAACAGGAAAGCCCTTGTAGCGTGTAGTGTTTTGCAGCTGGGTTCTAACTCGACCTTGCAAGCAACCACACGTTTCTGAGTGCATCTGTTGCACCCATTCATTCCTGTTGCTTGCCTTGTGCTGGCTTGAGAGGGTGTTTCCTCTTTTTTGTTAATGATATGCTAGAAAAACACATGTCTTCTAATACGTTGCTCAGAAAAGACCAAGAGTCCAGTAGCACCTGAAAGACTGACAAAATTTGGGGCAGGGGACAAACACCCTGCCGCAAGTTTTGTTCGTCTTTAAATCTGGGGTGTCGAACTCATTTGTTATGAGGGCCAGATCTGACATAAATGAACATATATGAACATATGAAGCTGCCTTATACTGAATCAGACCCTCGGTCCATCAAAGTCAGTATTGTCTTCTCAGACTGGCAGCGGCTCTCCCGGGTCTCAAGCTGAGGCTTTTCACACCTATTTGCCTGGACCCTTTTTGGGAGATGCCAGGGATTGAACCTGGGACCTTCTGCTTCCCAAGCAGATGCTCCACCACTGAGCCGACCTTGTTGGGCTGGGCCATGTCAGGTTGGGTGGGGCGTGTCGAGCCGGGCCATGTGTGTACCTGTTGAAGATTAGGTAGCAGAGATCTAAATTTTACAAAGGACACAGACAAACACAAATATATATATTTTTTAAAAACTTAAAACAAGCTTAAAACGTTAGCACTCATTGGTCTTAAAGATGCTTTCACGCATGCTAAATCGGGGTGGCCAAAACGGTGGCTCAGGAGCCAAATGTGGCTCTTTCACACATATTTTTTGGGTTTTGAAGCCCCCACTGCCCAATCAGCCAGCTCAGAAGCATTTCGTCTTTAAATTGCTTCTCCAAGCCAGCCAAGTGGCTTGGAGAATGCACTTAAAGTTGCTTTCTTTCCAACTCTCCTTCCCCCCTCCCCACGTTTTATCTTCCTACCGTCCTCCCTTCCCTCAGACATCTGATGTTCAAGTTTCACGGCTCTCAAACATCTGACGTTCACGTCTTGAGGCTCTCAAACATCTGATGTTTATTCTGTGTGGCTCTTACATTAACCAAGATTGGCCACCCCGGTGCTGAATAATGCAGTTCCGATCCACTTCAAGCAACAGTTTGCAAATGAATTTGGCCATTTCGCACAGTGAAGTCCAGTGGCAAAGTAGATTTGAAAGTGCGTTATTTAGTGTATGGGAAAGCGCTACTGGCTGTTGCCATGGCAATGTGAAAATGTCTGTCAGCTAAGGGAAGATATACAGGTTTCCTGCCAATCCCATGGTTTTCACACAAACCTGAATTCTCTGAATGATCGAAGTTGGGAAACCCTGAGTTTCTGATACAGCCTGCTCTCCTCGTTAGAAGCCCATTTTTATTTTGAAGCGACATCCTTCTGGCAGGATACATATGGGCAGTGTGTGTGGTAAAATAAAGAGAGTGGGATTTATGGGTCTGTAAAACTGAATAACTCATGCTGGGATGTCGTGGAACATTTTGTAATGCAACGATCCTGTGCCGTGTTTGCGAAAATATCTTCTCCGCCTTTATTATGGCTGGGAAATGAAGGAAGTAGAGGAAGGAAAGGATTTTTCGTGTGCTTCTCTTTAACAAGCGAGGACAAGTCAAGCCCTGAGGTGCTTTCAACCTAGGTGACTAGGGCTGCCAACCTCCTGGTACTGCCTGGAGATCTCTTGCTGTTACAACTGATCTCCAGTTGTCAGAGATCAGTTCCCCTGGAGAAAATGGCTGCTCTGGAGGGTGGACTCTGGCATTATAGAGGTCCTGTCCTGTCTCATTCCAAACTCCACCATAGCCAGACTCCACCCCCCCCCCCCCAAAATCCAGGAAATTCCCACCCAGAGCTGGCAACCCTAGAGATGCCACAGAGTAAGCAGTGAAGTGTCTAAGTTTGTGGATGACACTAAATTGTTCAGGGTGGTGGGAACCAGAGAGGATTGTAAGGCACTCCAAAGGGATCTGTCAAGGCTGGGTGAGTGGGTGTCAACATGGCAAATGAGGTTCAACGTGGCCAAGTGCAAGGTAATGCACACTGGGTCAAATATCCGAGCCAGTTTGGTGTAGTGGTTAAGTGTGCGGACTCTTATCTGGGAGAACCAGGTTTGATTCCCCACTCCTCCACTTGCGCCTGCTGGAATGGCCTTGGGTCAGCCATCGCTCTGGCAGAGGTTGTCCTTGAAAGGGCAGCTGCTGTGAGAGCCCTCTCCAGCCCCACCCACCTCACAGGCTGTCTGTTGTGGGGGAGGAAGGTAAAGGAGATTGTGAGCCGCTCTGAGACTCTTCGGAGTGGAGGGCGGGATATAAATCCAATATCTTCATCTTCTTCTTCTATAAATACAAGGATGTGAACTGGCGGAGACTGACCAAGAGAGAGATCTTGGGGTCGTGGTAGATAACTCGCCGAAAATGTCGAGATAGTGTACGATGGCAATAAAAAAGGCCATCGCCCTGGTGGGAATTATTAGGAAGGGGACTGAAAACAAATCAGCCAGTATCATAATGCCCCTGTATAAATCGATGGTGAAGCCTCATTTGGAATACTGTGTACAATTCTCAGAATCTGTCCAGGTCTGAATTTTCAGTCCTAATTCCTTTTGAAGCAGCTTAAATCCAGCCTTCGCAAACAAAAAGCACCCTTTGCTTCTCTCCTCTTGCAAATATTGTTTTAATTAACTTCTTGTTGTATTCTGAGGGTGATATATGGAAAACACATTTATTTTTCTTAAACAGCCCAGTAAGCAAAGCGGTCTTTGAGGAGACGGAGCTGGGGAGACAAAATCGGTAGGGAAGAGAAGGAGTCATTTCCTCACGCAAACCCTCCAGGCGGCTAATGCTGCTCTTTATTATAAGGGCCATAAATTTGCTAATTCCTCCAGAGACGTTATTCAAAGATAGCGTTATGTAATACTTAGTGGTTAGTTACTTAGTGGTTAGTTACTTCGTTTTTTTCCACCAGCGACAGCTCAGTCGCCTTTTAATTCTGCTAGTTTACATAGATTTGTGCGGAGCTATAAAATCAAAATAAGGAGCCCCATGGCGCAGAGTGGTAAAGCTGCAGTACTGCAGTCTGAGCTCTCTGCTCACGACCTGAGTTCGATCCCGGCAGAAGCTGGGTTCAGGAAGCCAGCTCAAGGTTGACTCAGCCTTCCATCCTTCCCCACTGATGGACCTCCTGATGGCACCTGGGTTAAGAACATAAGAGAAACCATGTTGGATCAGGCCAATGGCCCATCCAGTCCAACACTCTGTGTCACACAGTGGCCAAATACACACACATACTGTGGCTAATAGCCATTGATGGACCTCTGCTCCATGTTTTTATCTAACCCCCTCTTGAAGCTGGCTATGCTTGTAGCCGCCACCACCTCCTGTGGCAGTGAATTCCACATGTTAATCTCCCTTTGGGTGAAGAAGTACTTCCTTCTATCCATTTTAAAGTGGGTTTTTTGACCACTGTGTGACACAGAGTGTTGGACTGGACGGGCGATTGGTCTGATCCAGCATGGCTTCTCTTACGTTCTTCTGAAGTTGGTCAAATGAGTACCCAGCTTGCTGGGGGGAAAGCGTAGATGACTGGGGAAGGCAATGCCAAACCACCCCGTAAAAAAGTCTGCCATGAAAACATTGCGATGTGACGTCACTCCAGAGTCGGAAACGACTGGTGATTGTACAGGGGACTACCTCTACCTTTACCTTTATAAAACCAAAGATGTAAGAATGGGTGTGTTTCGGAGGAGGTAAATTTAGATTGGGTGACGTTAGGTAGATCGCAGCTTGGAGTCCCGAATGCAGCAAGGACAGTTGCCAACTCTGGGTTGGGAAATTCCTGGAGATGGGGAGGGGCTGCAGCCTGGAAGGACAGAGCTCTTGTGGAGAAAGGGACAGCAAAGAAAGAAAGAAAGAAAGATATTGGATTTATATCCCGCCCTCCACTCCGAAGAGTCTCAAAGCGGCTCACAATCTCCTTTACCTTCCTCCCCCACAACAGACACCCTGTGAGGTAGATGAAGATATTGGATTTATATCCCGCCCTCCACTCCAAAGAGTCTCAGAGCGGCTCACAATCTCCTTTACCTTCCTCCCCCACAACAGACACCCTGTGAGGTGGGTGGGGCTGGAGAGGGCTCTCACAGCAGCTGCCCTTTCAAGGACAACCTCTGCCAGGGCTATGGCTGACCCAAGGCCATGCTAGCAGGTGCAAGTGGAGGAGCGGGGAATCAAACCCGGTTCTCCCAGATAAGAGTCCGTACACTTAACCACTACACCAAACTGGCTCTGGGATATAATGTCATAGAGCCCACTCTGCAAATCAGTAATTTCTCATCTCTGACACCTGGAGGTCAACTGTAATTAGGGTTGCCTAGTCCAATTGAAGAAATATCTGGGGACTTTGGGGGTGGAGCCAGGAGCAAGAATGTGAGAAGCATAACTGAACTCCAAAGGGAGTTCTAGCCATCACATTTAAAGGGACCGCTCACCTTTTAAATGCCTTCCCTCCGTTGGAAATAATGAAGAATAGGGGCATCTTCCTTGGGGGCTCATAGAATTGGACCCCCCTGATCTAATTGCTTTGAAACCTGGAGGGTGTTTTGAGGAGAGGAAAATTTGGTTCCTCTACTTCAAAACATAGCCCTCCAGAGCCCCAGATACCCACAGATCAATTCTCCATTATACTCTGGGAACTGGTCTCCATAAGGAATAACGGAGGGGCCAGCAGACATTTCCCTCTCTTCCCCCCCCCCTGATGAGGCTGAAGCAGGGGGAGGGGCTCCAGACTAGGGGATCTTCCTATGTTGTCCCATTTCGTAAGGGTATGTTTAGAAGAGTATAGGTTTGAGGAGAGTGTGAGATTATATTTGATATATTTGTAAGTTTCTGGCGGAATTGATTTATTTGCCTGAGGCTGGTTTTCACGAAAACCTGCGGTTTTTCTCCAGTCACCCACCTGGAAGTTGGCAACCGTAGGCAGACTGGCTTTGGCGTGATGGTAGCAGCCTCATCACATTTTCTCTCCACCAACCAGCAGGTGGTCTTTCTGCCTCGAGGACGGGAGGACTGGGAGTTAATTAAATAGCTAATTTAGAATAGTTCCATTGTGCGGCTTCATTAGGTTTTGTCACGGCCCTGGTCGTCTCCTCCCCAGCACGCAAGAGATATGATCGATTGGTTTTTCTTTTTTGCGGGTCAGGTTTTGCAGCCTTTGACAACTGTCGTTTGCGTGATGGATTTGCCGGTAGTGACCAGCGCCAGATCTCGCTGTGGACTGTAAATCTTTTTGTGGGTTGTAAATCTTTTTGTTGTTCTTCTTTTTTAAAGCGGCCCCGTGGCGCAGGGTGGTAAAGCAGCAGTACTGCAGTACTGTGGTCTGAACTCTCTGCTCACGACCTGAGTTCGATCCCAGCGGAAGCTGGTTCAGGTAGCCAGCCCAAGATTGACTCAGCCTTCCATCCTTCCGAGGTCGGCCAAATGAGTCCCCAGCTTGCTGGGGGGAAAGTGTAGAGGACTGGGGAAGGCAATGGCAAAGCACCCCGTAAAAAGTCTACTGTGAAAATGTTGTGAAAGCAACGTCACCCCAGAGTCGGAAACGACTGGTGCTTGCACAGGGGACCTTTCCTTTCTTTTCTCATTGTAAATGGCAACTCAAGAAAGCTTACAAAATGAGTCACACCAAAATGTTATGATCCAAAGGAACGATATAGGCCTCAGCGCGTTAAGAAACATGAAGCCCCGTGGCGCAGTGTGGTAAAGCAGCAGTACTGTGGTCTGAACTCTCTGCTCACGACCTGAGTTCGATCCCAGCGGAAGCTGGTTCAGGTAGCCAGCCCAAAGTTGACTCAGCCTTCCATCCTTCCGAGGTCGGTCAAATGAATACCCGGCTTGCTGGGGGGAAGTGTAAAAGACTGGGGAAGGCAATGGCAAACCACCTCGTAAAAAGTCTGCTATGAAAACGTTGTGAAAACAAAATCACCCCAGAGTCGGAAACGACTGGTGCTTGCCCAGGGGACCTTTCCTTTCCCCATGCATTACCCACACCATTTCAGGAAGGGCTAGGGTTTCCAAGTCTGATTCAAAAAATATCTGGGGACTTTGGGGGTGGAGCCAGGAGACACTGGGGGTGGAGCCAGGAGCAAGGTTGTGACAAGCATAATTAAACTCCAAGGGGAGTCCTGGCCATCACATTGAAAGGGACCGCACACCATTTAAATGCCCTCCCTCCACTGGAAATAATGAAGGATAAGGGCACCTTCTTTGGGGTCTCATAGAATTGGAGCCCCTGGTCCAATCTTTTTGAAACTTGTAGGGTACTTTGAGGAGAGGCACTGGATACTATGCTGAAAATCTGGTGGCACTACCTCAAAACATAGCTCCCCCAGAGTTTCAGATACCCAAAGATCAGTTCTCCATTATATCCTATGGCAGGGGTGGCCAACGGTAGCTCTCCAGATTTTTTATTTGCCTACAACTCCCATCAGCCCCAGCCAGCATGGCCATTGGCTGGGGCTGATGGGAGCTGTAGGCAAAAAACATCTGGATAGCTACCGTTGGCCACCCCTGTCCTATGGGAATCGATCTCCATAGGGAATCATGGAGTGCCCAGCAGACATTTCCACCCCCCCACCCCATGCTTTCTGATGACCCTGAAGCGGGGGGAGGGCTGCCAAATCGGGGGATCCCCTGCCCCCACCTGGGGATTGGCAACCCTAGGAAGGATACCCTATTTTCACATGCTTGCTGGTGTTTAGTTCTGGATGTTTGGAAAGCTGGTGTGATGTATGTCCCCCAGAGAGTACTGCGATCTGGCTCTCAAAGTCTGTTCGTAATCCCCGGGCCAAAGGAGTCCCGCTTGAAGTCAACCAGGGACAGGGCCTTCTCAATCACAGCCCCCTTGCTGGTGGAACCAGTTACCGGAAGAGGTCAGGGCCCTGCGGGATATTGGACAGTTCTGCAAGGCCTGTAAGACAGCCCTCTTCCGGTTGGCTTATAACTGACCGGCACCAAAATACTGAAAGAAGTCTATAGATAGCACACTGTTGGATTGATGTATTGATATTAACGTTTTAATTATGTAAATTGCTATTGTGTTTTTTTTGTATTTTAATGCTATTGTATTTTAATTCTGACTTTTATTGTTAGAACTTTTACGCTGTGAGCCGCCCTGAGCCCGCTTCGGTGGGGTAGGGCGGGATATAAATCAAATCAAATCAAATAATAAATAAATAAATGTAGTGGTTAAGGCTATCAGTCTAGTATAGGGATGCTGAACTAATTTGTTATGAGGGCTGGATCTAACATAAATGAGACCTTGTTGGGCCGGATCCTGTTGGGTTGGGCTGAGCCACGTCGGGCTGGGCCCTGTGTGTACCTATTTAAGATTAGGCAGCAGAGATATAAATTTTATAAAGAACACAGACAAACACAAAATCACACTTTAAAAAAAACTTCAATTGAGAGAGCCTGTCAAAGCAAGGTATTCCTCCCCCCCCCTTCCCCAAGGGAGGAGCCTCAGCCAATGGAGAAAATAGAGGTTTTGCTCTGTAGCTCCTGTGCAGTTGAGCAAGGCTCGCAAAGCAAGCTGTGATGCAGAAGAAAGCGAGAGAGAGGGAGAAGGAAGCGGATGGCAGCCAGTCGCTTGGGGGCCTGATAGGAGCCCTCTGGGGGTCTGATTAGGCCCCCGAACTGCATGTTTGACACCCCTGGTCTAGTATCTGGAGCACCTAGGCTCAGATTCCCCCTCATGGTGTGCACGCTTGTTGGGTGACCTTGGGCTAGCCGTATTCTTTCAGTCTAAACTACCTCACAGGGTTGTTGTTAGGATAAAATGGAGGAGAAGAGAACAGCGTAAGCTGACTTGGGTTCCTATTGGGAGAAAGGCAAGGTACAGCTGAAGTAAATAAATATCTCTTCCCTATCCCCACGCAAAGGTTTTAAAAAATTTTAGCCACTAAGTAATTGGCTACGTCATATTGCCCGTCATGGAAACTAGGCACAAGGTATAGATGGAACCCTCTGTCTGGGGCAGTGATGGTCTGTATTCTTGGTGCTTGGGGGGGCAACAGTAGGAGAGCTTCCAGACTTCTGACAGTGCTGGGGGGCCTCCTGATGGCACCTGGGTTCTGGGTACTGTGTGACTCAGGGTGTTGGACTGGATGGGCCTTTGGCCTGATCCAACATGGTTTCTGTTTTGTTCTTATATCTGGGGCAGTGATGCTCTGCATTCTTGGTGCTTCGGGGAAGGCAACAGTAGGAGGGCTTCTGGACTTCTGACCCCGCTGGTGGACCTCCTGATGGCCCCTGGGTTCTGGCCACTGTGTGACACAGAGTGTTGGACTGGATGGCCTGTTGGCCTGATCCATCATGGCTTCTCTCTTATGTTCTTATGGCCCTGCTGGTGGGCCTCCTGATGGCACCTGGGTTTTGGCCACTGTGTGACACAGTGTTGGACTGGATGAGCCATTGGCCTGATCCAACATGGCTTCTCTTATGTTCTGATGGCCCTGCTGGTGGACCTCCTGATGGCACCTGGGTTTTGGCCACTGTGTGACACAGAGTGTTGGACTGCATGGGCCGTTGACCTAATCCAACATGGCTTCTCTCTTATGTTCTGATGGCTCTTGCTTTGCTTCCCATGAATTCTGGGAATTGTAGTTTGGGGGGTTGCTGAAATTTCTCCCTTAGCGCAACTGCTCGGAGCTCAGAACTGCCGGGGGCGAAAATACCTAAGTAGAATGGCATTGTGATGTGGAGAGATTGCAGAAATGCTCTCTGGAAATGAAAAAGAGCCGGTGTTGCGTAGTGGTTAGCATTGGACTAGCATGGTGGGAGACCCTTCTTCGAATCCCTGTTCTGCCAAGGAAGCTCACTGAGGAACCTTGGGCCAGTCGTACGGTCTGCCTAACCTACCTACCAGGGTTGTTGTGTGGATGTAGGGAAGGGGAGTGATGTCAACTGCTCTTCGTCCCCCCGGGGGAGAATGGTGGGGTGTAAATACATTTTTTAAATTAAGAACAGTCTTATAGAAATTTGAAAGGTATCGTGCATGCTCTGTCCCTGGATATCACCGCTCAGCCAATCGGGATTGTGGTCCTCAGCCAATTGCCCCTTTGTCTCGTTTCAGCCATTAAAGAAAAGTACGCAGACTGGACGGACTTTCTCATACGTGACTTGACAGGCTCACGAACGGCGCCTGCGAATTTACTGGAAGGCGTATGTATCCCGTTAATTTCTTCCCCATGTTTTGTTTTGGTTTCGGCGATATTTTTGGTGTGAAAATTAAGACTCTGGGGTTGGCTTTCCCACCCCCTAACCTGAAGGGGAAAGGCCCTGGGATCTTTTGCGTAGCATCCTATAAAAATAGAGAAATGTTTGTGTGTCAAAAGTAGAAAAGAGAAAGGGTCTAGTAGTGCCTAGTAGAGCCAGTTTGGTGTAGTGGTTACATGTGTGGACTCTTATCTGGGAGAGCCGGGTTTGATTCCCCACTCCACCACTTGCAGCTGCTGGAATGGCCTTGGGTCGGCCAGAGCTCTGGCAGACGTTGTCCTTGAAAGGGCAGTTTCTGTCAGAGCCCTCTCAGAAGGCTCAGAGAAGCGCGGGGTATAAATCTGTAGTCGTCTTCTTCTTAAAGACTAACCAAATGGATGGCTGGGTACCAGCTTTTGTGAATCACTGCTCAGCTTCCTCAGATTTCTGTGAGTCATAAAAGCTCCTGCCCTTCCGCAAATTTGGATAGGCTTTAAGGTGATACTGGACTCCTACTCTTTTCTACTGCTACAGATGGGCTAACATGACTACGGATTTCAATCTTTCTCCATGACGACAGATTCCGAAGAAGCAGGGGTGGAATTCTACTAGGAGCTCCTTTGCATATTAGGCCACAACCCCCTGACGTAGCCAATCCTCCAAGAGCTTACAAAAAAGAACCTTGTAAGCTCTTGGAGGATTGGCTACATTATGGGGGTGTGGCCTAATATGCAAAGGAGCTCCTGCTAGAATTCCACCCCTGCTAAGAAGTGATATTCTACAGTAGTGGGAACAGAGACACAGATCTGTGGCGCAGGTTTGGCTCTCTTGATGACCTCTTGAAAGCATGGATGCAGATTCTTCTCTGGGGGGTTACTTGGGAAGAGGTTCTTGGGTTACCAACCACAGTTGGCCACCCGCTGGGAGGAATTGAGGGGCGGGGTCTGGGATAGGCGCTGCCATGTGACATCTGGGTGACGCTCTCGGATTCACCTCAAACTCTGTGGTTAAACCATAGAAATGGGGGTGAATTCTAGAGAGTCACCCAAGCCCCATACACACACACCGTTTCCCTCCTCTGTTTTTTGTCCTGGTGGGAACTGGGGGGTCATCACCAGGAGATCAGCCCATGTGGGGAGGGGTCCTTCCCACCAGCATTTGGAATAGTTGTTCGGAGTGGGGAATTCTGGGAGAGGTCAACCATTTTCTTTCTCCGCCTTCTCTGGAGATGGGAAAACCATCCCCGTCACCCTCAGCGAATGAGTAACTTGTGATTTGTGAATTACACTTTAGCTAGCAAGGCAAATGCCGGTGGGTATTTAGAGCATTTGCAAAGCGGATAATTCACCTATTACTGATTAGACTGTGGAAAGAAGTTAATGGAGTGTACAAAGGACTTAATGGACTTTGGCTCTTTCACAAAGCCAAATAAATATCTCCTTTTCTCTCTCTTTCACAGTCATGACAAAAGTCAAAAAACATTTGAAATGGCCTTTTTGCCCTGTGGGCACCTTTGGGAATCTGGCATGGTGTAGTGAGAGCAGCCACAAAATGGCTACCGCAGGGAGTAGAGTCAAGCACAAAATGGCCGCCATGAGAGGCAGAGCGAGTCCCAGAACTGCTGCTGCAGCTTGTCTTCAGTCACACAACAAAGATCCTTGTTCTGTTGTGACCATTGCTGCCAAAGCAATGTTTTTACAAATCCACTCACCCAATCAGATCGCTAGTGGCTGATCAGGTGACTTGCTGGGGAAAAGCCCCGCCTGGCCCTGCCCACTTTCAGAAAACCCACACAGCACAAGGAAAGTTAATTGATGGGTGCCGTGGCACGCACAGGCACCATGTTGTACCCAAGCAGTGAACAAGATATAAACTTGCACTGCTTCCTGGAGCTGTGGCCAGTGAGTGCAAAGGCCTTGGGATGTTCGAGAGGCACGGGGCCCTCCAAACTGTCACTTCGATGAAATGAGAATGTATTTTATTGAATGATCCAGTTAAGGCTATCAGTAGATCGGGGGGGGGGGGGGAATCCTCCCCCTACATTGCTGGCGTGATGACATCACTCGCAGTGACATCATGCCAGCAACGTTGCGTGCAGGCCGCTCTAGGACCATAGTTTCCCCGGATGCTCTAGCAATTTGGGAGGGAAAACTCTATGGTACCATAGAGTTTTCTCTCCCAAGTTGCTAGAGCGTCTGTGGAAAACCATAGAGTTTTCCTTTTTGTTTAAAATAACAAGATTTATTAATTTTTTTCTACATACTACACACAGTAAGGGAAAAGGTTGTGGGATACATGATAGGACAAGAGCATTATAAGTTCTACATATAAGTATCTTTTCTTTTAAAATCTTCACCAGTAAGTCTTAAACATATCATTATTAATTTTGCATACATTTTCAATATTTAGTAAAACATCTATATCTCAAGTTCTACTATTTCTTCTGGACCTCAGATATATTTACAATCAATATATGTTTTTCTTCTGTTAAAGATTTTATTATAAAATCTTGGCATATTGGTCCATAAAAATAATTCACCAAGAAAATATTACTTCTTTTTTTTCTAATAAATCATATTCTTATCTTAATCTTATTGATTCAATATATTTCTCACTTTAAACTATTTACTAAATATCTTCACCAAGCAATGCATATTCAACAATCATCCCAGGGATATTTCAAAAATATAATGCCCCCCCCAATAAATCTATTACATACTTCCAATAAATTTAAACTTCCTCCATATTTAATTTTTGTACCTCTTATCACCAAGATTTCATTCCAACATTTATTTCTTGACCCTACAATTTTAATCTGAGCCTCTTCCCAATAATACCTCTAAGAATTTCAAATTCTTCCTTTCTACCATTCCAGCAATTTCACCCCAACAATATCTTTGTTATTCATTCCTTTCTTATTTTCAAGCACCCTTTTATATATTTTCTCCGCCAGCCAAATAATCTAAATAAATCTCTCCCAATGCCACAGTCTTTTATTTCTTTCTCCAAACTGTCCAATTTTAATCGAAGCTTACAATTTTTTAACTGCATCTCTAATAATCCATTTTTCACAAAGTCTAAGGCTATATTAATTTCTTCTCCATTTTTGAAAATTCGAAATTTATTCGTCTCTTTCTCTTTTTTTAAAGGTCTTCCAATTTTTAGTCAGTCCTAATAATATACGTCTGTTAAGATTTCCCGGGCTGTTGTGGTTTTTTTTTTCTCTTTTGGGATCTTTGAGGGAGGCTCCTCCTCCTCTCTGATAAGGTGTTCTTTCTCCTTCACCTCCTTCTTTCTCCTTCACCATCGACTCCATTTTTAAAATAGTTCTCATATTGCTGGGCTTCTTCTTTTCTCCCCGTAATCTCTATCTTCTGGTCTTCTGATATAATCTGGTTTGTTACATCTTGTGGCTCATTTATACTGTCAGTAGAATCACTAGCTGACGGGTCACGTATCAGATTGAGGCATTCATGCAAAGACTTTTGCAAAGCTTGCATTCCATTTATTCCCCACATTTTAAGAAGGATATAGACAAGCTGGAACAGGTCTAGAGGAGGGTGACAAAGATGGTGAGGGGTCTGGAGACCAAGTCCTATGAGGAAAGGTTGAAGGAGCTGGGGATGTTTAGCCTGGAGAGGAGGCGGCTGAGAGGTGATATGATCACCATCTTCAAGTCCTTGAAGGGCCGTCATACAGAGGATGGTGTGGAATTGTTTTCTGTGGCCCCGGAAGGTAGGACCAGAACCAATGGGTTGAAATTTAATCAAGAGAGTTTCCGGCTCAACATTAGGAAGAACTTCCTGACCGTTAGAGCGATTCCTCGGGAGGTGGTGGGCTCTCCTTCCTTGGAGGTTTTTAAACAGAGGCTAGATGGCCATCTGACAGCAATGAAGATGCTGTGAATTTAGGGGGAAGTGTTTGTAAGTTTCCTGCATTGTGCAGAGGGTTGGACTAGATGACCCTAGAGGTCCCTTCCAACTCTATGATTCTATGAAATTGTTCTGAAGAATTTCTAGAGCCACATTTATATCCCAATCTGATTCTCTCTTCGACCCCTTCATGCCCATTCAATAAAGAAAGGGAGCTGTAAAAGTTTGTATCACTCTAAGAACCTTCTGCCAGTTTCTTCTCTTTTACAATATTTCCACTTTTCACTTTTATTTCACTTTAAGTCTTTAAATCAGTCCACTTTATATTCTCCAATCAAAATCCAATGTTTCACTTTATTTTTTCCTCCAGTCACCAAAAAGGATTTTTATTTTTCTTCAATCTCAAGCCCCGTTTTCGATTTTTAAGTCTTTTAACACTGAGAAGGGGGGAGGGGTTGAGGGGGACTAATGATGTCACTCCTCCCCTCCTTTTCTTAACTTTTTTCCCCGAGTTTTCTTTCTTGCAAAAAGAGAGCTACTTCAGTGACTTACTAGTAGATGTTTCATTCAGCGTAGAATATCACTATTTAATCTTCATTGCTCTTGGACTATCGAGCGGTTCACTTCTAGTGCCATTGCGAAAATGGCGACTGCGCGATGAAGCCGGAGGCAAAGAAGGTGCTATGAATTCTGCACACGTCAAAATCCTGTGCCACCCTCGCGCCGCTTGGTGCCAGAGATCCTTACCGGGTCTCCGGTAGAGCCCCCCTTAAAGGGGCCCCTCAGTTCACGCAGTTCAGAAGAGCTGCCGGGGAGCACTTGGCGAGGTGCTTCCGATCTGGATGCCAACATAACCCGGAAGCCAAAACCGTAGAGTTTTCCCAGAAGCTCCTAGAGCGGCCGGTGCGCGATGTCGCCGGTGCGATGATGTCACTCGCAAGTGACATCATCATGCCATGCCCGTGAAAACAGTCCCCCCCGCCGGAGGCTGCGGTGGACTTGGCAACCCTTGATCCAGTGCAATGAAATAGCTTTGATTTACACGCGCCGGATTGCTCGCATTTTAAGTCCTTGCCCTTCTGCCCATGACTTAACTCCCCCTCCTCTTATTTATCACTCTCGGCCTCTTGTAGCTTAGTTGCTAATGGCCCATAGTGTTTAATCAATAAGCAAGAATGAGGGACGGCCCGCTTCCCTGCCAGCTGTCAGACATAACGTTAATTTTTCTTTTTTGTAAAGAAAAAAATTATAATCACTGCTTATTGATTTAGTCATCAGGCTGCCCAGACTGGAGCACTTCTTTTGCTCCAAAAACTAATATTTGGCGCAAAGCCCTGTTGTAAGACATGAACATACAAAATTGCCTTACGCTGAATCTATACAACAATTAGAGAGTCATGGAAAAAGAGAGTAACCAGCAGACATCAAACATATCCCTTTGACCGTATTTTCTAGGAATATTTACAAACCTGTCAAATCTAATTCATAAACCATTTAATAATATATATTCCACTGAACACATACAAACCCGAATATATATTGCTTCAAGTTCAAATACGTAAGTCCGTGACAAAATTGTCTTCCACAGTATCATGATGGTTCTTCTCTCTTGGAAATGAATTGATTTGAAGTTACAACTTGGAAAGTTCTCACCCTCCGGTTTATTTCTTCAATGACATTCTGGTTACACAAATTTACACAAATTTAAATCTCAGTTCCAGCAATGTTCTGTAGTCCAGGGGTCCCCATCCCGCAGTCCATGGACCCTTACCGGTCCGTGGCCTGTTAGCAACCGAGCCATGAGTTGTATAATTGTTTCATTATATATTACAATAATCTTCCTGGGGTTTACAATATAGTAATAATAATAAGACGACAATGACTTTGGATTTCTGTCCTGCCCTCTACTCCAAATCTCAGAGTGGCTCACAATCTCCTTTATTTTCCTCCCTTCCAACAGACACCCTGTGAGGTGGGTGAAGTTGAGAGAGCTTTCCCAGAAGCTGCCCTTTCAAGGACAACTCCTATGAGAGCTATGGCTGACCAAAGGCCATCCCAGCAGCTGCTAGTGGAGGAGTGAGGAATCAAATCCGGTTCTCCCAGATAAGAGTCCGCTCACTTAACCACCACACCAAAATAAAGTGCACAATTGTATCATTCTGAAACCACCACCCCGCCCCGTCCCGGTCCATGGAAAAATTATCTTCCACAAAACCAGTCTCTGGTGTCAAAAAGGTTGGGGACCACTGCTGTAGGCCATGGCTGCACTCATAAAATCCACAGTAAATACAAGTACGTATAGACTAGGGGACAGGGGAGGAAGGATTCTCAGCCAATAGAAGGTAGAGAGGCTTGGCTCAGTAGCTCTACTGTGTGATTGAGATTGCTCTGCTTCCTTAAGGTGGTCAAGTCTGAAGTGGCCAGAGAAGAATACAGTTGGCTGAGCCACACTTTTGGAGTGGCTTGATATCTATTTGTTAAGAGCAGCCTGCATTTGTACTGAGTTACTGCACTGTGTGATTGAGAGAGCCTGGAAAAAGAAGCTCTCCCTCTCCCCCCTTCCTCCCCAAGGGAGGAGCCTCAGCCAATGGAGGAAACAGAGTTTTTGCTCTGTAGCCCCTGTGCAATTGAGCAAGCCTTGCAAAGCAAGCTGTTATGCAGAAGGAAGCAAGAGAGAGGGAGAAGGAAGCAGACGATAGCCAGTTGCTCGGGGGGCCTGATCCAGCCCCCAGGCCGCATGTTTGACACCCCTGCTTTAGAGGTCTGAGAGCACTAATGGAATTTCTGTCTTTAACAGAACTAAAAAGGATAAGTTTGCATTACAGTTGACATTGATCCACTGGTGAAAACCCATGGTTTGACAAATTTGGTCACGCTACACGTTCTGTCTCAAGGGTGGTCATTCTTGTGCTAGAACTCCAAACTTGGCCACAAAAAAATGTGCTCCATCTTGCACCGCAAAATACTGCTGTTAACCTTAAAATAAGTCCTGGAAATTAATTGCAGTATCTGAATTTGTGTGTCTACTGGAGAATTTCGCCCTGTCGAAGTCCCCCCGATTTCCAGCCTTACGCTTTTTTTCATTTTACAAAACGAATTTATTGTTCAGAAATTCAGCACCGCTGTTTATCTCCCTGTGTTTATTTTCCTTTTGCTTTCTGTGCCTTGAATGCATGTCTGGGTTAAAATCAGGAGGAAGGCGAGACGGCCGCTCTAGATGGGATGAGGAAAGCCGAAGAAATCGACAATTTTTTTTTAAAAAAGAAACACAAAAATCTGCTGCTGTCTCTATTGCCGTGCGAAGACTTGGAATAAAAGTTTAAAATAAGGAGTTTTGCTTCTATTCAAACAGCCTCTGCGAGGGAAAAATCCTGTAGACCTCATTACAGTTGATTCCTTAATAGAGCTGCAGGATTCCCAGAATCCCTTTCAATACTGGATAGTTAGCGTTCTTGAGAATGTTGGAGGAAGATTACGTCTTCGCTATGTGGGAGTGGAGGAGACTGAATCCTATGACCAGTGGTTGTTTTACTTGGATTACAGACTGCGACCCGTTGGTTGGTGTCAAGAGAACGCATACAGACTGGCTCCCCCTGCAGGTAAGGAGAGGAACTTCCAGAAGTCTCTCTCTTTTTTTTCTAGGATGTTTGTTTACGAGACTAAGGTTGCCACGTCTGAGTTGGAAAATACCTGGAGATGTTGGGGGTGGATCCAGAAGAGGGTGGGGTTTGGGGGGGGAGGGACTTCAGCATAGATTCCACCCTCCCAAGCAGCCATTTTCTCCAGGGGAAAAATCACCAAAATAAGGAAAGGAGAAGGAAAGGTCCCCTGTGTAAGCACCGGTCGTTTCCGACTCTGGGGTGACGTTGCTTTCACAGCGTTTTCACGGCAGACTTTTTACGGGGTGCTTTGCCCTTGCCTTCCCCAGTCATCTACACTTTCCCCCCAGCAAGCTGGGTCCTCATTTTACCGACCTCGGAAGTATGGAAGGCTGAGTCGACCTGGAGCTGGCTACCTGAAACCAGCTCCCGCTGGGATTGAACTCAGGTCGTGAGCAGAGAGTTCAGATTGCAGTACTGCAGCTTTAACGCTCTGCACCACGGGGCTCTCATAAAGCTCTGCTCATGACCCGAGTTCGATCCCCGGCAGAAGCAGAGTTTTCAGGTAGCCGGGCTCGAGGTTGACTCAGCCTTCCATCCTTCTGAGGTCGGTCAAATGAGCACCCAGCTTGCTGGGGGGAAAGTGTAGATGACTGGGGAAGGCAAGGGCGAACCACTCCGTAAAAAGTCTGCTGTGAAAATGTTGTGAAAGCAACGTCACCCCAGAGTCGGAAACGACTGGTGCTTGCACAGGAGACCTTTCCTTTCCTTGTTTATGAGACTAAGGTTGCCATGTCTGGGTTGGAAAATACCTGGAGATGTTGGGGGTGGAGCCAGGAGATGCCGGGGTTTGGGGGGGGGGGGAAGGGGTCTCAGCATAATACAGTGCCATAGAGTCCACCCTTCCAAGTGGCTATTTTCTCCAGGGGGCAAAAAATCACCGAAATAGACAATACTTTAAATGATAAACAAGTTGTCTTAATTTGATTTATAGGAATACCTTCTCACGCCATAAGACATACACCAAGTACAGCTTTTAAAAAGTCTGTGACAAATAGCTTCCGTAGTCCTGTGGCAAAAGGAGTAATAAGAGCCCCGTGGTGCAGAGTTGATTTCTTCGGTGTGACCCTTAATCTGTGAGCCACCCTGAGCCTGCCTTCGGTGGGGAGGGTGGGATATAAATGAAATAAATAAATAAATGAAGCTGCAGTCCTAAGCTCTGCTCACAACCTGAGTTCGATCCCAGCAGAAGCTGGGTTCAGGTAGCCGGCTCGAGGTTGACTCAGCCTTCCATCCTTCCGAGGTCGGTCAAATGAGTCCCCAGCTTGCTAGGGGGAAAGCGTAGAGGACTGGGGAAGGCAAGGGCAAACCACCCCGTAAAAAGTCTGCTGTGAAAACATTGTGAAAGCGACGTCACCCCTGAGTCGGAAACGACTGGTGCATTCACAGGGGACTACCTTTACCTTTTTTTTTTTTTTAGTCCTATGGTATACTGAAGTAGACGGTCTCTTTCAACTGAAAAGTTTTTAAACGATGCCCTGCACATAATGAAGGGAAAAGACATTTCCGATGTTCTTCTGGCGGTCCCTGGAAATTCCAGACCAGTAGAAAAAGACAGTAATTCCACAAGAAAGGATCGCAGGAGAGGATGAGAACTTGCCAAACCTAGGCCTTTGTGGCAGTTTCCCAGCCTTCGTCTGCTCGCTCTCTTGCACACAGTTCCTTTCACGGAGCCACAGTGTGAAGTTTTTCTACGTAGGTTCAACGCATACGTCTTATCATTCTGTCCTTGGCAGAATAGCAGAATTGGCCCAAACCTGGTGGTGGTGGCGGTTCTTTTTCTTGAACATACGAACATATGAAGCTGCCTTCTACTGAACCAGACCCTGGGTCCATCGAAGTCAGTATTGTCTTCTCAGACTGGCAGCGGCTCTCCAGGGTCTCAAGCTGAGGATTTTCACACCTATTTGCCCGGACCCTTTTTAGTTGGAGATTCTGGGGATTGAACCTGGGACCTTCTGCTTCCCAAGCAGATGCTCTACCACTGAGCCACCGTCCCTCCTTCTACTTGTCCTACTTACCTGTCCTTCCATCCAACCTTTCTGCTGTCAGACTGGATTCTTGTTTTTGTTGTTGTTGGCCTGTTGAACCATCTATTACAGGTGTGTTTGGTATATTGGGCATACTCTGAGAAAGTGTATGCCTAGCTTTGCAAATGTAGCTTTTGGGACCAGCTTTTGTGGTCTGTCCCCTCAGCCTTTGCAAATGATGCCGGTGATTGTTTAGGTTTGCCATCCCATGCTTGAGGTGGGCCTGGCAATCTGCCTGAATTACAGTTGTTCTCCACAGGACTTTTTTGCATATTAGGCCACACCCCCTGACATCACCATTGGTTCACACAGGGCTTGTCTGTGGCAAAAGCCCAGCAGGAACTCATGTGCTTATTAGTCCACAGCCCCTAACATCACCATTGTTTCACACAGGGCTTTTTTATGGGAAAAGCCCAACAGGAACTCATTTGCATATTAGACCACACCCCAACCTCATTATTATTTCATGCAGGGCTTGTCTGTGGGGAAAGTCCAGCAGGAACTCATTTGCATATTAGACCACACCCCCAACATCATTATTATTTCACATAGGGCTTGTCTGTGAGAAAAGCCCAGCAGAATCTCATTTGCATATTAGGCCACAGCCCCTGACGTCACCATTGTTTCACGCAGGGCTTTTCTGTGAGAATAGCCCGGTAGGAACTCATTTGCATATTAGGCCACACCCCCGACATCAACATTATTTCACACATGGCTTGTCTGTGGGAAAAGTCCAGCAGGAACTCATTTGCATATTAGGTCACCTCCCCCCCCCCCCAACATAACCATTATTTCACACAGGGCTTGTCTGTGGGGAAAGTCCAGCAGGAACTTATTTGCATATTAGGCCACAGCCCCTGACATCACCATTGTTTCACACAAGGCTTGTCTGTGGGAAAAGTCCAGCAGGAACTCATTTACATATTAGGCCACACCCCCGACATCACCATTATTTCGCACAGGGCTTGTCTGTGGGGAAAGTCCATCAGGAACTTATTTGCATATTAGGCCACATTCCCGACCTCACTATTATTTCACACAGGGCTTATCTGTGGAAAAAGCCCAGCAGGAACTCATTTGCATATTAGGTCACATCCCCTGACATCACCATTGTTTCACACAGGACTTTTCTGTGGTGAAAACCCAACAGGAACTCATTTGCATATTAGGCCACACCCCCTGACATCACCATTATTTCACACAGGGCTTATCTGTGGGGAAAGCCCAGTCGGAACTCATTTGCATACTAGGCCACACCCCCGACCTCACAATTATTTCGCGCAGGGCTTTTTTCATAGGAAAAGCCCAGGAGGGACACATTTATTTCAATTTGTGTCCCGCCCTCCCCGCCGAGGCAGACTCAGGGCAGCTCACAGGGTCATGCAGATGCATGAATATAAACAAACAATAAAACAGTAAAAACAATTTAAAACATAGAAAATGGACATTTCAGGTGCTGTGACGTTAAGTGTGTTGTCTTGCAATTCCAGCTAGGTATTTTCCGTAAGGCAGATCTCAATGGTCCAGATGTTCTATATGGAGCCGATGGCAAGAGGTGGTCCAGATATTTTTCGGCGACTTCAGTAGCCAGTGATCTAACTCGTAAATGCCTGGTGGAAGAGCGTCGTCTTACAGGCCCTGCGGAACTGTATGAGCTCTCGCAGGGCCCTGACCTCCTGCAGGAGCTCATTCCACCAGTGTGGGGCTGCTACAGAAAAGGCCCTACCTCTAGTTGTCGTGAGCCTGGCCTCTTTACGGCCGGGGATTGACCAAAGTACATATTTGCATATTACACCACACACCCCGACATCACCATTGTTTTGCACAGGGCTTTTTTTGTGGAAAAAGGCCAGCAGGAGCTCACTTTCTTAATAGACCGCGACGGCAAGCCAGCCGGAACTGCGTTTCTGTGTGATCTTCTTCGTGGTCTCTGTGCATCACACTGATGGGATTAAGGCGCCTGCGCCAATCACGATCGGTAACTTCAAAAGCTGCGGATTTCCGCGCCCCAGGCCCGGTGCGCATGCGCACAGCCCCCACTGCGCATGCTCACCGCGCCCGGAGCGGACATCCCGCCAGTTCTCTTCTGACCGCCGCTCGGATCAGTCGATCTTTTCGCTACGGTCGGTATTTTTTCCTATCTATATTTAGATTGTGGATTTCCAGAGTTTCTTATTTTCTTTCTTATTTTAGTTTATTATTTTCGATACAAAGAAGGGAACAAAATTGGATTCGTCGTTCCAGTTCCCAATTTTTCCTCGCCCTCCCCCCCCCCTCACCCCTTCCCGCCACGGATGGAAAGGCGCTGGGGATTTTTCCGGAGGTGCACGAGGTGTGGCAGCAAGATAGCCCCTCCAGACGGACACTCCCTCTGCCTACTTTGCCTTGGGGAGTCCCATATTCCTGACTCTTGCATACATTGCTCGAGATTTTCAAAGCAAACCAGGAAAAATCGCGCAGCCCGGCTGGCCGCCACTTTAATGGAGAGGGCACTTTCGCCGAAGAAGATGTCGACCACTCCAAAACCGTCGACATCCGAGTCGGTCGGTACCGACAGGGCCCTTACCGACGCCGATCGCCCCAGCAAGAAAGCGGGCTCGGCACCGAAGTCGGACTCCTCTACGCCCACAAAACGGCCTAGAGAGGAGAAGGTCGCCCACACCGGAGCAAAGAAGAAGAAGGCAGACAAACCCAAACCCAGTGGACACTCTGCCTCTTCTGCCCCGACATCGCCATCGGTGCAGGCGACGGGGAAGGTTCCACCACTCAGGCTATTCGCCTCGCCTAGCCGTCGTCACAGCTCACCGACGCTCTCAGCCATGTCGACGCAGATAGCGATTTCATCGGACTCTGACATCGAACTCGCCCAACGCTCGGGAACGGAGCAGAGTCCTGCGGATGAGCACCGCCCTCGAACCCCATCCCCGCAACCTAAAGGAGATGACCGGGCTACTCCCCCTAGGGGTCGGTCGCGAAGCCCACGGAGACCTCTCACCCCCCGCCATCGCTCCCGTAGCAGACGTCGGGACCGATCACATAGCCGCTCCAGGAGCCCTAGACGTCGGCACCGATCGCGTGAGTCGACCAAGGCCAGATCACCGGTAGATCGCTCACCGAGATCGAAGCCCAGGGACAGTTCACCACTTCGGAAACCACCACCCCCGATACCCTGGGACCAGAGACAATGGCAATACTTATACGGCTCTTACCAGATGCCCTCAGTTTTTCCCTGGATGCCCCCCAGACAATTGGACTGGGACCAGCAATCTGAGGCGTCAGTGAGATCCAGAACCTCCTATCATACACCGAGGCATACATCATCGGCGGCACTGGCGAAGCCCCCGAGCATCGAAAAGCCCCAAAGCAAAGCTCTCCTCGACCTCGAGGACAGGAAAAGGTGACCCCGGAACCAACTACGACCCCGGAACCTCATCCTAGGTCAGAGCACTCAGAATCGCCAGACGACTCGAAATCAGGGGAGGAGTCTGCTTCAGAAGAACAGGGCACCCCTTCCTCCCCGGAGGAACCTTCACCTTCGGAGAAAGTCGGGGAAGAACAACCGATATCGCCATCTGAAGATCTCAAATCCTACGGAGATCTTATTAAACGCATGGCCCAGACACTGGCTCTGACTACAGTTCAGCCCAAACCGATAGTAACGGACAATGTGTTCGATGTGGTGCAACTGGATACCTCCACAGCAGTAGCACTCCCTCTAACGTCGGTCATGCTACACACGGCCAAATCCGCATGGGACAAACCTGCGTCGACACCAATATCATCACGCAGGCTTGACCACATGTATAGAATTCAGGAATCGACCGCTGAATTTCTATTTAACCACCCTAAGCCGAACTCGGTGGTGGTCGCCTCCTCTTCCAAAGCTAGGAAGACCCACTCGACCCCCCCTGACAGGGAGGGTAAGAAGTTGGACAATCTGGGGAGGCGGTTTTATACGGCGGGTTCACTTGGCGTGAAAATGGCGAACTACACAGCATGCATGGGGCGATACCAATATGCGTTATGGGACCAACTCTCCTCTATTTTACCTACTCTCCCAGAACAAGCAAAGACAGCAGTCAGGAAATTGCAAAAGGAGGGAACCCTACTAGCGAAACAACAAATCAGTTCCGCAAAACACGTCGGCGATATAGGGGCAAAAACCATCTCCTCGGCTGTGACACTCAGGAGGCATTCATGGCTAAGGTCAATGGCCCTCCAACCGGATACCCAGTCGTATATAGAAGATTTACCATTCGATGGCAGCGGGTTGTTCAGTGCAAACACCGACACCGCTTTACAAGAATTGGATAAAAGCATCAAAACATCAAGAAACCTAGGGGTATCCACTTCATCTAAAACACAGTCCAAACGCCCTTGGTCAAAGACTTGGAACAAGAAACCGTTCTCAAAACAGCAAGGGGACCAGCAGTGGAGACCTAAAAGCTCGGGCTCTTTCTCCAAATCTCAGTATGGTGCAAAGACGAAGTACTCACCGACTTCTACGCAGACCCCTCGCCAAAAGGGGAATCGGCAACCCAAACAGAGCCTTTGACTGCCTCCCCCTATGTTCTGCCCTATCCCCGTCCCCTGGGAACCAGACAAGACTCTACCCCTTCTTCCCAGCTTGGGCCAAAATTACTACAGACAAATGGGTCCTCTCTATTATTCGGATAGGCTACCAAATAGAGTTTCAACAACACCCCACTGTCCCTACAGTCGTCTATACCACACACTCTCCAATACTAAAAGAGGAAGTACAAGCCCTTCTGCACAAGAATGCAATAGAGGCAGTCCCACAGTGTCAGGAAAAGCAGGGATTCTACTCCCGATATTTTATAATCCCCAAGCGGGATGGTGGCCTCCGGCCTATCATGGACCTGAGAGCTCTCAACATTTTCATCGCTCATCACAGGTTCAGGATGACCTCTCTGCAAAACATTCTGCCTTTGCTCAACCAGGGAGACTGGATGGCCACATTAGACCTGCAGGACGCATACTTCCACATAAGTATCCACCCAGACCACCGGAAGTTCCTCAGGTTTACCATCGGGAAATCCCATTTCCAATACCGGGCATTGCCATTCGGACTTTCGACGGCCCCAAGGGTCTTTACGAAGACCATGGCAGTAGTGGCAGCACATCTGAGACTGCAAGGGATAGTGATATTTCCCTATATAGACGATTGGCTCCTGGTGGCAAACTCCAAGGACCGTCTACGGCACCACATCCAGATAACCTTAGCCCTTCTACAGGAACTGGGTTTACAAGTCAACAACAAAAAATCACATCTCCAACCATGCCAGAGGACACAATTCATAGGAGCGATCCTAGATACAAGGAAATGCAAAGCGTTTCTCCCACCAAGCAGAGCAAACGACATCATCTCGCTTGTGTCAGAATTTTTCCACAACCCAACGGTGAGAGCGAGACAGATACAGCGCCTTCTGGGACTGATGGCCGCAACCACTGCAGTCATCACGTTTGCCAGGTTCCACATGCGGATGCTCCAACTGTGGTTCATCAATGCATTCAACTGCCTGAGGGACCCCCCGTCACGCCGGATGCGCATTCCGGAACCAGTCCTACTCTCTCTAACGTGGTGGCACCAGAGACAACATCTAACGGAAGGTGCCCCATTTCACAGAAAGGCCCCTTCTCTGACGATAACCACAGATGCATCCCTGTGGGGCTGGGGAGCTCATCTGGATGGCATGTGCGTCGGGGACAGATGGCCTCCATGCCACCTACAATTTCACATAAACTTTCTGGAGTTGCTGGCAATCCACCACGCCATCATCTCATTCCGGAAACTACTCACCAACAGATCGGTGGCAATCCTTACAGACAACACGACGGCCCTAGCATACATAAACAGGCAGGGGGGCACAGTGTCCCGGAAGCTTTGCCTGCTAGCCTTACGCATTTGGGAGATATGCAGAGAGACGCGAACAACCCTAACTGCAGCACATCTCCCGGGGACTCTCAACTCTTGTGCGGACTCTCTAAGCAGAGGAGGTGCCATACTCCACGAATGGGAAATGAACTGGAAATTCCTTCAACCAGTCTTTCAGCAGTGGGGGACACCGGAAATAGACGTGTTTGCGACTCGCGAAAATTCAAAGTGCAGGAAGTTCTGCTGCAGGGGGGGAGCAGACCCGAGGTCGCTAGGAGACGGCCTGATATTTCCATGGAAGGGCCAGCACGTCTACCTGTTCCCTCCCATCCCGCTCATAACCAAGGTGGTCCACAAAGTTCACAAAGAAAGGCCACGAGGGATCCTAGTCACCCCGTGGTGGCCGAGACAACATTGGTTTGCCCCAATCCTAAGCATATCCGACGGGATCTACCATCGGTTCCCGCCAGCCGCAGACCTACTAGTATCGCATCAGGGGAAGGTGACTCATCACAATGTACCGCACCTAAAATTGACGGCGTGGCGGCTGTAACTGCCCCGTTATCGGCCAGGGCACAAGAGGTTATTCTGAACTGTAGGAAGTTGTCCACTCGTAGGTCATATGACTACAAGTGGTCTAAGTTTGTGGACTTCGCTTCGTCGGAGGGAGCAGACCCCACCACAGCGGGCCTCTCCATGGTGTTGGACTTCATCCTCGCCCTAATCGACAAGGGACTAGCAGTATCATCAGCTAGAGTGTACTTGGCTGCCATATCAGCCAATCATGTAAACATTGAAGGCTACTCGGTGTTCTCACACCCGGACTCTAAGAAATTCCTTCGTGGCCTTGCCAGGCTGTACCCTGTGGTAAAGATTCCAGCCCCTGCATGGGACCTCCCTGGAGTCCTACACGCCTTATCGGGGAAACCTTTTGAACCTATGGCGTCCTGCCCCCTTCAGTTGCTAACGTGGAAGACAGCTTTTCTCCTAGCCATTACGTCAGCCAGAAGAGTGGGCGAGCTGGCCGCTCTCCGCTGTGACAACCCATACTTACGATTTAGCGCAGATGGTGTCTGGTTGAGACCAGATATCAGATTCCTCCCCAAAGTGGTATCCTCATTCCACTTAAATAAGGAAATATACCTGCCGGTGTATTTTCCGAACCCCATGACAGATGGGGAGCGCAGACTCCATGCACTAGACGTAAAAAGGGCATTATCCTTTTACCTACACAGAATGAGGCCCTTCCGTAGGGACTCAAGACTTTTTCTGTCCTATGCCCCGGCGTCTCAAGGGAGCAAAGTTTCAGCTCAGAGGATCTCAAAATGGATCTCAGAAACCATAAAACTGTGCTACTTAATAAATAAGAGGCCTTTGCCTGGCCCCATTAAAGCGCACTCCACGAGGGCTATAGCCACGTCAGCAGCCTTCATGAAAGGGGTGCCCCTGAGTGACATTTGTGCAGCAGCCACGTGGTCCTCACCGCATACCTTCGTCAGACATTATGCGTTAGACCTGAGATGGCATCAGGGCACTTCGGTGGGCCAGGCGGTACTGCAGTCGCTGTCTTACTGATGAACCGGAGCACCCTCCTCCAGGTAGGACATTGGCTTGCTAGTCTCCCATCAGTGTGATGCACAGAGACCACGAAGAAGATAAACAGGTTGCTTACCTGTAACTTATGATCTTCGAGTGGTCATCTGTGCAGTCACACTACCCGCCCTCCTTCCCCTCTGCTGCCGGTCCATCAGTGGATTGTGCAGCGGTCAGAAGGAACTGGCGGGATGTCCGCTCCAGGCGCGGTGAGCATGCGCAGTGGGGGCTGTGCGCATGCGCACCGGGCCTGGGGCGCGGAAATCCGCAGCTTTTGAAGTTACCGATCGTGATCGGCGCAGGCGCCTTAATCCCATCAGTGTGACTGCACAGATGACCACTCGAAGATCATAAGTTACAGGTAAGCAACCTGTTTTTCCTGCGCAAAAAAAAAAGCCCTGGGTGGGAAAGGAGAGGTTTAGTAGGAGGATTCAAAAAAGATGCATTTACGAAATGATTTCAGCACAGAGTGCTTTGAAAATGACCAGAATTGTATTATAAAGATGTTGACGAGCGCAGCCTTTTCAGAAAGATGCTAGCAATACCGCGTTGGTCATGTGACTTTTTTTTTGCCGTTATAAAAACATTGAAAATGTCCTTAATTCGTTAGAGAACTCCTTCGTGTTGCCTAAACATCCACATCACTTTTTGGCATTTCTTGTAGAAATCTATTCTCTGAAGACCGTATCTCATTGGAAATCGGCTCTGGAAAAATGCCTTATGGAAGCCGCAAAGTTTCCCCTCCCCATGGAGGTGTTTAAGGTAAAATCTACTTACTCTTTCCTCAGCTGAGATCTTCCTGCATCAATTTCTAGTTCTGATCTACCTGGGTTGGGAGAACGAGGCTGTGCTTGTTTCCCCTAGAATTCAGGGGTGTCGGATCGGAAATAGTGGTGTAGTGGTTAAGTGTGTGGATTCTCATCTGGAAGAACCGGGTTTGATTCCCCACACCTCCACTTGCAGCTGCTGGAATGGCCTTGGGTCAGCCAGAGCTTTCTTATCTGGAAGAACCGGGTTTGATTCCCCACACCTCCACTTGCAGCTGCTGGAATGGCCTTGGGTCAGCCAGAGCTTTCTTATCTGGGAGAACCGGGTTTGATTCCCCACACCTCCACTTGCAGCTGCTGGAATGGCCTTGGGTCAGCCAGAGCTTTCTTATCTGGGAGAACCGGGTTTGATTCCCCACACCTCCACTTGCAGCTGCTGGAATGGCCTTGGGTCAGCCAGAGCTCTCTTATCTGGGAGAACCGGGTTTGATTCCCCACTCCTCCACTTGCAGCTGCTGGAATTGCCTTGGGTCAGCCAGAGCTCTCTTACCTGGGAGAACTGGGTTTGATTCCCCACTCCTCCACTTGCAACTGCTGGAATGGCCTTGGGTCAGCCAGAGCTCTCTTATCTGGGAGACCCGGGTTTGATTCCCCACACCTCCACGTGCAGCTTCTGGGATGGCCTCGGGTCAGCCAGAGCTCTCTTATCTGGGAGAACTGGGTTTGATTCCCCACACCTCCACTTGCAGCTGCTGGAATGGCTTTGGGTCAGCCATAGCTATCGCAGGTGTTGTCCCAAGGCATTCTCCTTGAAACAGCAGCTGTTGTGAAAGCTCTCTCAGCCCCACTCATCTCACAGGGTGTCTGTTGTGGGTAAGGAAGATAAAGGAGATTGTGAGCCACTCTGAGATTCAGAGTGGAGGGCGGCATATAAATCCAATATCCTCTTCTTCAGCTTCTTCTCTTGTTGGTCCTCCAGAGGAACTGGTTGGCCACTTTGTGTGACAAGGTGTTGGAGTAGATGGACCATTGGTCTGAACCAGTAGGACACCTTTGATGTTCTTACGAAGGCCTCGGCCTTTCTCCCTTTCTGGTTGGCCACTGTGTGAAACAGGATGCTGGACTAGATGGACTTTCGCTGGTCTGATCCAGCAGGGCTCTTCTGATATTCTTATGTCAAGTAACCATTAAAAGGTAACCCCCACTGTGAATAAAGATCACCACCCTGATGAAGATTGAGCATGCTCAGGGAGACACAGAATGTTGAAATCAGCTGAGAGTCAGGTAAAGGGGGAAAGCAGGGAAGAAGAGGCCCTGAGCGTAAGGACAATCTTCAGGTTTGTCTAGAGAGGAACAGTCCAACCCTCTGTGTCACACAGTGGCCAAAAAAACCAGGCACCATCATGAGTTCCATCCATCCCCCTCTCCAAGCACCAAGAATACAGAGCATCACTTGCCACAGACAGAAAGTTCCAACAATAGCCACTGGTTTACAAATTGTGCCTCTCTTCGGTCATTCTTTTTAGCGCCTCCTGCTTGACATTTTTAATTGAAAGTTGTTGGTTTTTTAATGGCTGTTAGAGAACATTGACTGATGACATAACCATTCCTTTAAAACTCCATTGTGGTTGTCTGCTGTTTCTTCTGTTGCTCATCTGTTCAGCATGTTGTATTCTCCTTAACTGTAAAATTGTTCACTACATGGTGGAAGTGTTTCATGTCTACAGTGTGGGATGTGTTCGGAATGTGATAAATTATACCAGTACTGGGCTTTTGAGGGCTGGATGCATGAACGGACGACTGTCTTGTAGTGACACAGTATATTCCCTGTTGGAAGTTTTGGTTCATTTTTTTTTTCATGAATGGTGGAACTGGTCTTCTGAGAGAGCCTGTTTGGTGTAGTGGTTAAGTGCGTGGATTCTTATCTGGGAGAACCGAGATTGATTCCCCACTCCTCCACTTGCAGCTGCTGGAATGGCCTTGGGTCAGCCATAGCTCTGGTAGGAGTTGTCTTTGAAAGGGCAGCTGCTGTGAGAACCCTCTCCAGCCCCACCCACCTTACAGGGTGTCTGTTGTGGGGGGGGGGGGTAAAGGAGATTGTGAGCCGCTCTGAGACTCTTTGGAGTGGAGGGCGGGATATAAATCCAATATCTTCATCTACCTCACAGGTTGTCTGTTGTGGGGGAGGAAGATAAAGGAGAATGTGAGCCGCTCTGAGACTCTTCGGAGTGGAGGGCGGGATATAAATTCAATATCTTCATCTATCTAACAGGGTGTCTGTTGTGGGGGGGGGAGGTAAAGGAGATTGTGAGCCGCTCTGAGACTCTTCGGAGTGGAGGGCGGGATATAAATCGAATATCATCTACCTCACAGGGTGTCTATTGTGGGGGGGGGGGAGGTAAAGGAGATTGTGATCCGCTCTGAGACTCTTTGGAGTGGAAGGCAAGATATAAATCCAATATCTTCATCTACCTCACAGGGTGTCTGTTGGGGGGGGGGAGGTAAAGGAGATTGTGATCCACTCTGAGACTCTTCGGAGTTGAGGGCAGGATATAAATCGAATATCTTCATCTACCTCACAGGGTGTCTGTTGGGGGGGGGAGGTAAAGGAGATTGTGATCCACTCTGAGACTCTTCGGAGTTGAGGGTGGGATATAAATCGAATATCTTCATCTATCTAACAGGGTGTCTGTTGTGGGGGGGGGAGGTAAAGGAGATTGTGAGCCGCTCTGAGACTCTTCGGAGTGGAGGGCGGGATATAAATCGAATATCATCTACCTCACAGGGTGTCTATTGTGGGGGGGGGGGGGAGGTAAAGGAGATTGTGATCCGCTCTGAGACTCTTTGGAGTGGAAGGCAGGATATAAATCCAATATCTTCATCTACCTCACAGGGTGTCTGTTGTGGGGGGGGGGAGGTAAAGGAGATTGTGATCCACTCTGAGACTCTTCGGAGTGGAGGGCGGGATATAAATCGAATATCATCTACCTCACAGGGTGTCTGTTGTGGGGGGGGGAAGGTAAAGGAGACTGTGAGCCGCTCTGAGACTCTTTGGAGTGCAGGGCGGGATATAAATCCAATATCTTCATCTACCTCACAGGGTGTCTGTTGGGGGGGGGGAGGTAAAGGAGATTGTGATCCACTCTGAGACTCTTCGGAGTTGAGGGTGGGATATAAATCGAATATCTTCATCTACCTCACAGGGTGTCTGTTGTGGGGGAGGGAAGGTAAAGGAGATTGTGAGCTGCTCTGAGACTCTTTGGAGTGCAGGGCGGGATATAAATCCAATATCTTCATCTACCTCACAGGGTGTCTGTTGTGGGAGAGGAAGGTGAAGAAGATTGTGAGCCCCTCTCTCTGATTCAGAGAGAAGGGTGGGGTATAAATCTGCAATTCTTCTTCTTCTGATTGCATTATTATTTGTATATTGATATGAGCTGCTTTGAAGCAGATAGCAAAGCAATGGTGTATTATTAATTATTATCTGATTCAAAGACAGTAAAGCTATTATGTATTGTGTATTATTATTAGATTTGAGTCCAGCAGCACTTTAGAGAAGCACAAGATTTTCAGGTCACAAGCTAGAAGTGGCCAAACTTGCTTAATGTAAGAGGCACATAGAATAAACGTCAGATGTTTGAGAACCGCAAGATAGGAGGGAGGGAGAAAAATACATGGGAGGGGGGAGGGAGAGGTGGAAAGAAAGCAACTTTGACTTTAAATACATTCTGCAAGCCAGCTGATGGGGTGGTAGAGGCTTCAAGAGCCACACAATAACCGATTTCCCACCACCCTTACGCCGCTCTCACGCTCCTCTTCTCCGCAGGGCTTCCCTCGGATTTCACACTATCCGCCCCGGGGCTGCAGCTAGCTCTGCCTTTTTCGTGCAGCAAACGGAAACTGGTTTTTGGAGGATCTTGTTTGCCGCATGAAAGAGGCGGAGCAAGTTGGAGCCCCGGGGCATATTGTGAAATCCAACGGAAGCCCCGCAGGGAAGAGAAGAGTGAGAACGGCATACGGCTAGTGGGAATTAGGTCAATATGTGTGAAAGAGCCACATGGGTATAAGCATTTGTTTCCCCGGTTTCCTTGGATCCCCTAATCCCGTATCCTAGCATCACATAGGTGTGGGTTTTTTGATCTGTACAGTAGAGTCATCTTTGGAAATTAGTTACATGATGCAAATACTCCCCCGTGTTCTCCACCAGGGCAGTATCTCCATGGGGGCTTCTCTTGACTTCCCAGTGCTAAAATTTTAGTCTTCTGCCAGCAGCGTTTTGTCAGAGCAGTAACGTCTCCGTTGAGTCGTCTTGCTTGTAAATTCTGGTTTCTCTGCGGCAGGGATATGTCAGCATGGAAAACGCTGCAGGTTTAATAAAAAAAAAAAAAAAGATGTTGGATTGCAGAACAAGCCTGGAATATTTTTAACATGTGTCCTGTAATGTACCAGGGAGTGGGGATTTGTTGTTAACTGCTTTCAAAAACATGCTTGGCTCCTGTGGAGAGTGAGTAGTGGATTTATTAACTATCATAGTCGTGTCTAAAGCCGTAAACCGCTGTGGGGACAAGGTATTTAAAGAACCACCTTCCCATATTTGGGCCAACCTGTCATAGAATCATAGGGTTGGAAGGGACCTCCAGGGTCATCTAGTCCAACCCCCTGCACAATACAGGAAACTCACAAATACCTCCCTCTAAATTCACAGCATCTTCATCGTTGTCAGAGGGCCATCTAGCCTCTGCTTCAAAACTTCCAAGGAAGGATAACCCACCACCTCCTGAGGAAGCCTGTTCCACTGAGGAACCGCTCTAACGGTCAGGAAGTTCTTCCTAATGTTGAGCTGGAAACTCTCTTGATTTAATTTCAATCCATTGGTTCTGGTCCTGTCTTCCGGGGCCACAGAAAACAATTCCACACCATCCTCTGTATGACAGCCCTTCAAGTACTTGAAGATGGTGATCCTATCACCTCTCAGCCACCTCCAGGCTAAACACCCCAGCTCCTTCAACCTGTCTTCATAGGACTTGGTCTCCAGACCCCTCTCCATCTTTGTCATACTCTTCTGGACCTGTTCCAGCTTGTCTACATCCTTCTTAAAATGTGGTGCTCAAAACTGAACACTAAACTCCAGGTGAGGTCTTCCCAGAGCCTAATTTACAAAAAAAATGCCCTGGAAACAACTCATGTTAGTTGAGTCCACTAATGTGTCTTGGACAGGGCTTTTTTTTTTTGTAGCAGGAGCTCCTTTGCATATTAGGCCACTCCTCCCTGATGTAGCCAGTTCTCTGGAGCTTACAGTAGGCCTTGTACTTAGAGCCCTGTAAGCTCTTGGAGGATTGGCTACTTCAGGGGGTGTGGCCTAATACGCACAGGAGTTCCTGCTACAAAAAAGCCATGGTCTTGGATAGGGTTGCCAGTTCTGGGTTGGGAAATACCTGGAGGTTTGTGGGATGGAGCCTGAAGAGGGCGGAGTTTAGGGAAGGGAGGGATTTCAGTGGGTTATAATGCCATAGAATCCATCCTCCAAAGCAGCCATTTTCTCCAGGGAAACTGATCTTGATCTTCTGGAGATGAGCTGTCATAGCAGGAGATGTTGCCACCAAGAGCACGGCAGCCCTAATCTTGGAGGATGATTAAGGCATAGAATCCTTTAGGTGGGCCAGAATTCTGAAAATGCTGCCGATTTTCCTTGCTCTCGTGATTGTAGAAAGCAGGGACCGGAAGCATGGACAGAGTTTCTCCTGAGGTTAAGGGATTGATCCTGTAGAGCCAGGATCTGCATTATGGGAGTCCAATCTTCCCAACATTGCAATCATCCCCCGTGACGGTTCTGGCACTGGCCAATAGGTCTTATGCACTCAGCAGGGTTCAGCTGGTGTTCCACGCTGCATTGAGAGCAGTGGTGTAGTGGTTAAGAGTCTCGGAGTAGTATCTGGGAGACCCACGTTCGAAAGAAACAAACATCAGGGACAAAATACTGTGGTTTGCAGCTAGGAAAAGGAAATTTGTGTTACATAGGAATTTTTTTTTTTTGGTCTGCCTCAGCTTTAAATTCAGAAGGTGGGGGGTGGGAGAGAGTTCTTTTGCTTGTTTTGATTTTGCCCTTCATAGATAGCAGCCTGTCTGAAAAGGGGCATGCAGCTTTATTGTATGTAAACATAAAAATTATTTCTGAAAGTTGCAAGGAAAATGTGGAATGGATTTTTCCATTAAGGTATTTGGGCCCAGATAGACTACTCTGGGACTAGAATGACAGCCCTCAGAATGAAATGACAGTCTCTGGTAGTAGCAGAAGCATTCTGGGATTGGATTGAGGGTCCAAGAGTGGAATTCCATTCCCAAAATGCTGCTGCTGCTCCCAGGGAATGTCATTCCACTCTGTGCCCTGTCATTCCAGTCCCAGATCACTGTTTCTATTGCTAGAATCAATAGAATATACTCTTGGTGCAACTGATTGTTATTTGTGTTTGTACTCTTTTATATATAAATATGTGTGTGTGTGTGTGTATTGCTAGAAACAGTCCTAGAGTGGTCGATCTGGGCACATTTTCTTTCCCCACTGGTGGACCTTCTGATAGCAGCTGGGTTTGGGTCACTGTGTAACACAGAGCGTTGGAATGGATGGGCCATTGGCCTGATCCAACATGGCTTCTCTTATGTTTTTATGGCCCTGCTGATGGACCTCCTGATGACACCTGGGTTTTGGCCACTGTTTTGGACTGGATGGGCCATTGGCTGGATCCAGCATGGCTTCTCTTATGTTGTTATTGCCCTGCTGGTGGACCTCTCGATGGCACCTGAGTTTCGGCCACTGTGTGAAACAGAGTGTTGGACTGGATGGGCCATTGGCCCAATCCAACATGGCTTCTCTTATGTTCTTAGGGCCCTGCTGATGGACCTTCTGATGGCACCTGGGTTTTGGCCACTGTGTGACACAGAATGTTGGACTGGATGACACAGAATGTTGGACTGGATGAATGTTGGACTGGCTTGATCCACCATGACTTTTTATGTTCTTAGGGTCCTGCTGGTGGACCTCCTGATGGCACCTGGCCTTTTTGGCCACTGTGTGACACAGAGTGTTGGACTGGATGGGCCGCTGGCCTCATCCAACATGGCTTCTCTCATGTTCTTACGGTCAGATAAGGTAGCAGATATGTTGTCTGTTAGAGAACCTGCCATTTCCTTAATTTGTCTAGTGGGCAGTTTGACAGCATTTAGGTACTTGTACCCTGTGTTTTAGGGAGCCCTGGACTTCAGAGGATTAGCGCCTCTGAATGTGGAGGTTCTCCTCAGTCACAATGGCTAGAAGCCTTTGGTAGACCTCTTTCTATGACTCTGTCTAAACCCCTGTGAAAGCTGTTTATTCCTGCGGCCACCACTACATCTTCTGTCAGCAAATTCCAGATGAGAAGTGATCTGATCACCGTCATCAAGTACTTGAAGGGCTGTCATGTAGAGGATGGTGTGGAATTGTTTTCTGTGGCCCCGGAAGGTAGGACCAGAACCAATGGGTTGAAATTAAATCAAAAGAGTTTCTGGCTCAACATTAGGAAGAACTTCCTGACCGTTAGAGCGGTTCCTCAGTGGAACAGGCTTCCTCGGGAGGTGGTGGGCTCTCCTTCCTTGGAGCTTTTTCAACAGAGGCTAGATGGCCCTCTGACAGCGATGAGGATCCTGTGACTTTAAGGGGAGATGTTTGTGAGTTTCCTGCATTGTGCAGGGGGTTGGACTAGATGACCCTGGATGTCCCTTCCAACTCTATGATTCTATGATTGCACATGAAGTTGGAACCACCAACAAGATGAATCAATGGGTTCTTGATCAAACGAAGCCCGAAGGCTCCAAGCTAAAATGATTAAACTGAGGCTGTCGTGCTTTAATTACATTATGAGAAGACAAGACTCATTGGAAAAGACAATGACGTTGGGGAAAGTTAACAGGCAGCCCGAAAAGAAGGCCAAGCCAGAGATGCATTGACTCAATCAAGAAAGCCATGGTTCTCAAATTGCAAAGATGTTCATGGTAGGACATTTTGGAAAGCCACTTTGATGTAGTGGTTAAGTACGCAGACACTTATCCGGGTTTGAATCCCTGTTCTTCCTGCACCTGCTGGTGTGACCTTGGGCCAACCTCAAGTTCTCACAGAAAAAACAGAACCAGTCCAATTTCATTTCAGCTGTACTATCCTTCCTCAAGGGACCGCCTTGTCATATATATTGGAGCAGTAGACATGAAGTGCCAACATTTCCGAGCTTCCTTAAGTTATTTATTTTTTTTAAGTTATTTTTTGAAGTTCTTATTTATTATTACTATTTTTAAAGTTCTTTTTTTTATTTTATTTGTTTTTTTTATCCGTGGAACGCCTCTACCAGTTTGTATCCATCAGCATTCAGAATTATTCCTTGAATATAAATCTCTCTCTCGGCTTGACTTCGCGAACGAAGATTTAAGAAAGGTCAAGCCGAGAGAGAGATTTATATTCAAGGAATAATTCTGAATGCTGATGGATACAAGCTGGTAGAGGCGTTCCACGGATAAAAAAAAAAACAAATAAAATAAAAAAAGAACTTTAAAAATAGTAAGAATAAATAAGAATAAATAAATACTTAAGGAAGCCAGGAAATGTTGGCACTTCAGGTCTCCTGCTCCAATATATGTGACAAGATGGTCCCTTGAGGAAGGATAGTACATCCGAAACGAAATTGGACCGGTTCTGGGTTTTTTTTCCGTCAGACTCATCATAAACTATTATGAATTCTGGACAGTACCCATGTTGTGCAAGTTTCGGTTTTGCAACTGCATTCGTATATTGCGTATTCACGGTGTTTTGGTGAATGCAGTTTGTATTACGCACTGTTACTATTTTTGTAGAGAGTGCGTTTCTTTCTAAGATTCTGTACCTCCGTGGTTCCGATCATTTCTGACAAGTTCTCACAGAGCTGTTATGCTCAAGAGCGGTTTCTGTCAGAGCTCTCTCATCCCCACCTACCTCACAGAGTGTTTGCTGTCTGGAGGGGAAGGGAAAGGAGATTGTAAGCTGCTCTGAGACTTCTTCGGGTAATGAAGAGTGGGGTATAAATCCGATCTCTTCTTAATGCATAGAGTCACCATAAATTGGAAGCAACCTGACAGTACTTTCAACGCACACACCAGGTGGCACTCTTCCCCCCCCCCCCCTTCATAGAATCATAGAGTTGGAAGGGACCTCCAGGGTAATCTAGTCCAACCCCCTGTACAATGCAGGAAATTCACAAATTCCGTCCTTTGTTACAGTTGTTTTAAGCCTGATGCCGTAAGAGACGTTAAATATACCATTGCATAAAATGCAGGAAATTCACAAATTCCCTCCTTTGTTACAGTTGTTTTAAGCCTGATGCCATGAAAGATGTTAAATACACCATTGCGTAAAACCCTAGGTCACCTTTAAAGAAAGAAACCTGATGCCCTGATTAGCAAGAATAAGCATTTTCTTTGTCGTTTCTACATTTTCTTTGTCTTTTTTTAAAAAAATAAATAAATCCCAAAATCTTGGCTCATCTCCCAAGAATGAGCACAAAGGAATTGGGGAACAATTCATCATAACAGTGTGTCAGGTTGAGCCTAATGCCAATTAAAAGCTTTCCTTTCACTCCAGTGGAAATTTGCCCTTAGAAATTATGTAAATTAATTGGCAACTTGAAGGGGAAGCATATGTTGAAATCTCCCAAATTCCCTCTGAACTCAGGCAGCAGTTACAACAGCCTGGAGAGGTAGAAGAAAAAGAAGACATTGGGTTTATATTTCGCCCTCCACTCAAGAGTCTCAGAGCGGCTCACAATCTCCTTTATCTCCCTCCCCCACAACAGACATCCTGTGCGGTAGATGAAGATATTGGATTTATATCCCGCCCTCCACTCCGAAGAGTCTCAGAGCGGCTCACAATCTCCTTTATCTTCCTCCCCCACAACAGACACCCTGTGAGGTGGGTGGGGCTGAGAGGACTCTCACAGCAGCTGCCCTGTCAAGGACAACCTCTGCCAGAGCTATGGCTGACCCACGGCCATTCCAGCAGGTGCAAGTGGAGGAGAGGGGAATCAAACCTGGTTCTCCCAGATAAGAGTCCGCACACTTAACCACTACACCAAACTGGCTCACTACAGTGTGTGGGGGGAGGTTGGGGGGGGTTACATGGATGTTTCCTTCTCATCTCCATCTCTCCTGCAAAATCTGATAGGGAGCCCCCTTCCAAACCCTGCCAAAGCATCCCCTGGAACAGGGATGGGGAACCTCCATCCCGAAGGCCGTATGCAGCCCTCGAGGTCACTTGGTGCGGCCCTCGGGGATTGCTGGGCCAAACCGAGCCATGTGGCAGCCTCCCTGGGGGCTGGCTGGCCAGTGAGGATCGTGGGGCCCAGCCGCACTGTGCAGCAGCCTCCCCAGGGCCAGGCAGGGATCACAATGCCCAGATGTACCGTGCGGCAGCCTCCCTGGGGCCTGGCTGGCTGGCCAGAATTGCTGCAGGGCCTAGAAAAGTGACAGTCACAGTTCAGTTTGCACTTGATAATCCCAGACGGTGTGGCCTAATATGCTAATATTAGGGGATGTGGTCTAATCTCTCTCTCTCGGCTTGTTCCTGCTAGGCTTTGTCTACAAAAAAGCCCTGGACCTATGCATTTGCCTAGGGCGGCGGGCCAGGTGTGTGTGTGTGTGTGTGCCAGATTAGGCTCTCCCCACATGACTTCAAATAGAAAAACAATTATTTGCATTAATTTCGCCGGCCTGATTCGTTCTCCCTCGGCGGAGCACTGTTTTTTAAGTTGATAATTTTTTATGGCCCGCGAATGATGTTATAAATATCTGTATGGCCTTTGGGAGAAAAAAGGTTCCCCACCCCTGCCCTAGAACATGTCACCCCTGAGTCGACGTTTCCCCAAGCTAAAGAGTCCCAAGCGCATTAGCCTTTCCTCATAGGGAAAGTGTTCCAATCCTTCAATCATTCTAGTTGCCCTTTTCTGCACTTTTTCCAGTGCTTTTTTGAGGTGTGGTGACCCGAATTGTACACAGTACTGCAAATGAGGCCTCGCCATCGATTTGTAATACTGATACTGATTTATAATAGTGATACATTATGATACTGGCTGATTTGTTTTCAGTTCTTTTCTACTACTTTAAAACAAAACAAAACCCTCTTCCATTCTTTCCATAACATCCTTCACTGCTGGTTGACAACAGCAATGATCGTCTCCAAGGGTGAGATTCCAGCAGGAGTTGTATTGCATATTAGGCCACGCCCCACTGATGTAGCCAGTCCTCCAAGAGCTTACAAAAAAGAGTCCCGTAAGTTCTTCAAGGATTGGCTACATCCGGGGTGTGCGGCCTAATATGCAGAGGAGCTCCTGCTAGAATTCCACCCCTGATATTAGGCCACGCCCCCTGATGTAGCCAATCCTCCAAGAGCTTAGAGGGCTCTTAGTACAGGGCCTACTGTAAGCTCCAGGAGGATTGGCTACATCAGGGGTGTGTGGCCTAATAGGCAAAGGAGATCCTGCTAGAATTCCTTACAGGGCTCTTCGTACAGGGCCTACTGTAAGTTCCAGGATTGGCTACATCAGGGGTGTGTGGCCTAATATGCAAAGGAGGTCCTGCTAGAATTCCTTACAGGGCTCTCAGTACAGGGCCTACTGGAAGCTCCAGGAGGATTGGCTGCATCAGGGGTGTGTGGCCTAATAGGCAAAGGAGATCCTGCTAGAATTCCTTACAGGGCTCTTCGTACAGGGCCTGCTGTAAGCTCCAGGAGGATTGGCTACATCAGGAGGGTGTGGCCTAATATTCAAAGGAGGTCCTGCTAGAATTCCGTACAGGGCTCTCAGTACAGGGCCTACTGGAAGCTCCAGGAGGATTGGCTACATCAGGGGTGTGTGGCCTAATAGGCAAAGGAGGTCCTGCTAGAATTCCTTACAGGGCTCTTCCTACAGGGCCTGCTGTAAGCTCCAGGAGGATTGGCTACATCAGGGGGTGGGGCCTAATAGGCAAAAGAGGTCCTGCTAGAATTCCTTACAGGGCTCTTCATACAGGGCCTACTGAGAGCTCCAGGAGGATTGGCTACATCAGGGGGTGGGGCCTAATAGGCAAAGGAGGTCCTGCTAGAATTCCTTAGAGGGCTCTTCGTACAGGGCCTGCTGGAAGCTCCAGGAGGATTGGCTACATCAGGGGTGTGTGGCCTAATAGGCAAAAGAGGTCCTGCTAGAATTCCTTACAGGGCTCTTCGTACAGGGCCTGCTGTAAGCTCCAGGAGGATTGGCTACATCAGGGGTGTGCGGCCTAATAGGCAAAGGAGGTCCTGCTAGAATTCCTTACAGGGCTCTTCGTACAGGGCCTGCTGTAAGCTCTTGAAGGATTGGCTACATCAGGGGTGTGTGGCCTAATAGGCAAAGGAGGTCCTGCTAGAATTCCACCCCCTGATTCTTCTGGTGATCATACCATTAAGTGAGGGAAACGGGATTACACTGGGACATTCCATGGTAGCAAGAATTCACTAACACGTAAACGTAAAGTTGCGGTTTCCCGTAACTTTTCTGAAGACACCCTTGGTACGGATCTTAATCTTTTATTTCATAGGATCACGCTGACTTGAGGAACCACTCGTTCACCGTGGGGATGAAAATGGAGGTGGTGGATACAAACGAGCCATGCAAGATTTGCCCTGCAACAGTAACTAAGGTGAGAAAACGGAAAGGGAATGGCGAGAGAGTGCTGGAATCCATCGGGTGGGACCGAAATGGATGCATTGCATGAGCTTTTTGTGAGTGCTTGACACCCACACACATACACACACACACACACAAAAAGCAGTCCTGGTTTACTGATTTTTTTTTCAAGGATGGGGCTGGAAAATGAGCAAAAGTGTTTACCAGACAAGGACAGGAAACGTGGTGTTGCCTAGCAACCTGTAGCAGCTCTGGGGGGGAGGGACTAAGGAGGCTGCAGCATCTTGTACACCGCAGCGTCACTTCCAGGAACAACTTGGAAGTGACGACTGGTAGCTCTAGGAATTGCCAGAAAATCTATGGTAAACTATCGTTTTGGTACAGCCTGTGTCTCCTAGCACAAGAAACGTGGACACGGCAGGAGTTGGTACCTATTTTCTCAGCCCTTTGGATTGGACCGTTCCGTCAAATATTCATTTCTGAGGGACTTTGAATTGTATTAAGGGATATAAAGTCTGTATTAGTGAAGATGGACGATTACAATTGGCTGTGTATAAGAGAAGCTGTCAGGCACGGTTATTTGAAATGCTTTGTACACAGTGGGTTCTGTAAGTTTCAAATTATCTGTACACTGTGGTTTCCTGTAGTGTTTAACTCTGCTCAGCGTGGTGGCAAGCAACGAGGGCTATCGGTGAGAGACTTGGTAGTCTTTAGTAGCAGGACTGATTTGTGAGGCGCATTGAGGGGGCTTTGGGTGGTGATGTGTGAAGAATTCAAAGACCCTCATTTTCTTGCACTGCTTTAGCATGTCTCTGTGGCATCAACCAAGGGGAGGAGAACTTGACATCTCCAATGAGGCTCTGTGCCCGCATAGGACTGGATGGTGCCCCTCATATTGAATGAGAAGAACAGGAGACCAAATGAGAGAGGAGAATGCTTGACTAAGCATTGAGAGCCAGTTTGGTGTAGTGGTTTTAAGTGCGCAGACTCTTATCTGGGAGAACCGGATTTGATTCCCCACTCCTCCACTTGCAGCTGCTGGAATGGCCTTGGGTTAGCCACAGCTCTCTTATCTGGGAGAACCGGGTTTGATTCCCCACTCCTCCCCTTGCAGCTGCTGGAATGGCCTTGGCTCAGCCATGGCTCTCTTATCTGGGAGAACCGGGTTTGATTCCCCACTCCTCCACTTGCAGCTGCTGGAATGGCCTTGGGTTAGCCACAGCTCTCTTATCTGGGAGAACCGGGTTTGATTCCCCACTCCTCCACTTGCAGCTGCTGGCATGGCCTCGGGTCAGCCAGAGCTCTGGCAGAGGTTGTCCTTGAAAGGGCAGCTGCTGTGAGAGCCCTCTCAGCCCCACCCACCTCACAGGGTATCTGTTGTGGGGGAGGAAGCTAAAGGAGATTGTGAGCCACTCTGAGACTCTTCAGAGTGGAGGGCGGGATATTTTTCGGACCATAAGACGCACTTTTCCCCAAAAAAATTGGGGGGGGAAGTGTGTGCGTCTTATGGAGCGAAGGGATGATAGGACGTACCTTCCTCCGGGGTGGGGGGGCGATCCGCTGCCTCCGCCTCCAATCCCGGCGCTTCCCCCGCGCCTGCCTGCCTGGCTCCAGCTCTGTTTCCAGCAAGCACTGAGATCGCTCCACGCTGCCCCCACCGCAAACCCAGCGCTTCGCGAGCGCCGACTGTGGAGGGGGCAGCGTGCTTCCTCCGTGCCTGTCTGCCTGGCTCCAGCTCTGATGCTTAAAGCAAGCGCCAGGATCGGAGGGCGGAGGGAGCGATCCTGGCACTTGCTGGAAGCGTCAGAGCTGGAGCCAGGCAGACAGGCACGGAGGAAGCACGCTGCCCCCTCCGCAGCCGGCGCTCGCAAAGCACTGGGTTTGCGGAGGGGACGGGTGCTTCGTCTGTGCCTGTCTGCCTGGCTCCAGCTCTGATGCTTAAAGCAAGCGCCGGGATCGGAGGGCGGAGGGAGCGATCCTGGCGCTTGCTATAAGCGTCAGAGCTGGAGCCAGGCAGACAGGCACGGAGGAAGCACGCTGCCCCCTCCGCAGCCGGCACTCGCGAAGCGCTGGGTTTGTGGTGGGGGCAGCGTGGAGCGATCCCAGCGCTTGCTGGAAGCAGAGATGGAGCCAGGCAGGCAGGCGCGGAGGAAGCGTCAGGATCGGAGGCAGCGGATCGCCCCCCAGGAGGAAGGTGCGTCCTATGGTCCGGAGCGCCTTATGGACCGAAAAATACGGTAAATCCAATATCTTCTTCTTTCACATGCTGTTTAGTCACATGCAAAGTCAAATATGCACCTTTAAGAAGAGGAGCCTAAACTTGTCCAGTGGCCTGATTGCACATGTGGACGATTTGGACGTTTACAAAAAACAGCACATTCCTCAATGGTTCTTCCCCTGTCTCGTTAAAAAGTAGTTTAACTATCCATGTTCGAAATCATGTATGAATCAGCCTGGAAACTTCTTTGTTCAAACATCACTGGTGTAGTTAAGTAATTTTAGACTCTGGACTTTAAAGGCCTTATGCGGGGGAGGCAAGCCTTTAAATAGCTAATGCCTACTTAAAATGCCCAGCTACCCCCTTGCTGAGCCCACGATGCAAAGTCCTGGACTTCCACCCTACAGCCTCTCTCCTGCTAGCACCACTGTCAAAGAGGGATCGTACTTATTTCTTGAAACTTCCATGAACAGTAGAACAAAGCAGTAGACAAGCGCACCTTTAAGACCAGCTAAGTGTTATTCAGAATGTAAGCTTTCATATGCTCTTCAGCAGACTTCATCAGACAAAATGGGAATGGCAGGCAGCAGTTCTTAATATAAGTGGGCTGTGAGTTGGTACGTAGAACCATGGGAATGTTTTTAGCAGATTAAAAGAATCACAAATAGGGATCTGTGTTAAGAACATAAGAGAAGCCATGTTGGATCAGGCCAATGACCCATCCAGTCCAACACTCTGTGTCACACAGTGGCCAAAAAAACCTCCCCAAGTGCCATCAGAAGGTTCACAAGTGGGGCTAGAAGCCCTTCCACTTTGCCCCCGCAAGCACCAAGAATGCAGAGCATGACTGCCCCAGACAGTTCCAATGATATACTGTGGCTAATAGCCACTGATGGACCTCTTTGTTAGTGTTAGAACAAAGCAGGGCTGAAACAACACTGGAGGGGTGATAAAAAGCAGACTGCTGTTGTCGGTGCGAAGTGCCATAAATCTTTGTGATTCTTTTAATCTGCTAAAAACATTCCCAGGATTCTACGTGCCAACTCACTGCCCACTTCTATTAAGAATCGCTGCTTGCCATTCCCATTTTGTCTGATGAAGTCTGATGAAGAGCATACGAAAGCTTACATTCTGAACAAAACTTAGTTGGTCTTAAAGATGCACTTGTCTACGGTTTTGTTCTATTGCTTCAGACCAACACGGCTGCCTACTGGGATCTATTTACATGAACAGTGTTACTCCAGAACATTATAGCAAATGCCTAAAAGAGGGGTGTCGAACTCATTTGTTATGAGGGCTGGATCTGACAAATGAAACCTTTTTTGGGCTGGGCCATCTCGGGTTGGGCCAAGTCATGTCGAGCCAGGCCATGTGTGTACCTATTTAAGATTAGGTAGTAGAGATATAAATTTTAGAAAGAACACTGACAAACAGAAATATATATATTAAAAACTTAAAACGTGCTTAAAACGTTAGCAGTAGTTGGTCTTAAAGATGCTTTCTTTGTATTTCTCCCATGGGATCCAGGGAACTGGGCAAAGGAAGCTCTGGCTCTTTCCTTCCTTCCCCAGGGAAGGGGGGGGGAGCCTCAGCCAATAGAAGGAAGAGAGGCTTGGTTCAGTAACTCTGCTGTGCGATTGAGAGCGCTTGGCAAACCAAGCTATTCCCCCCTTCCTCCCCAAGGGAGGAGCTTTAAGCAATGGAAAAAAACAAAGGTTTTGCTCTGTAGCTCCTGTGCAACTGAGCAAGCCTGGCAAAGCAAGCTTTTATGAGAAGGAAGCAGAGGACAGCCAGTTGCTCAGGGGCCTGATAGGGGTGTCGAACTCATTTGTTATGAGGGCTGGATCTGACATAAATGAGACCTTGTTGGGCTGGGCCTGCTTCAGCCCCTGAACTGCATGTTTGACATCCCTGGCCTAAAACCTCTGAGATCACTGCCCAGCTTGGCAAACAGGGGGAATGCATTTAAAGTTGCTTTCTTTCTACTTTCCCGCATCTTTTTCTTTCTTTCTTTCCTTCCTTCCTTCCATTTATCTTGTGGCTCTCAAACCTCTGGCGTTCATGTCTTGCGGTTCTCAAACATCTGACATTTATTCTATGTGGCTCTTACATTAAGCAAGTTTGGCCACCCCTGGTCTAGGCTGATCCTGCACTGAGCAGGGAGGTTGGACTAGATGGCCTTCATGGCCCCTTCCAACTCGTGATTCTGTGGTCCTGGGCTTCTGTGGTGGTCTCCCATCTAAGTATTAACTAGGGGCGCCCCTTCTTAGCTTCTGAGATCTCACAAGATCAGGCAATTCTGAACCGTCCAGGTCAGCATTTTATCACCTGCTTTTCTGGAATGAAAACTGAAGTTGAAGGTAGTTCTATTTAGGGCTGTATTGGACTGATTTTATTTATTGGCAGATGTATTTATTTATTTAGCCTGCCCTTCCCGTAGAACAGGCTCGGGGCGGGTTACATCATAAAAACAGTCAACAGTAAAGACAGCGAAAGACCAATTTAAAATATTTAAAATCACAAAGACTATGATGGCAGATTCCGCCTCACAGACGTGACCTGTTGTCCAGATCCAGCAGATCATGTAGCGCTGGGATGGAATGAGGGGGGGAGGCCGGTAACAAGTGACGCCCACTGCATCAGCTGAAAGCCTGGTGAAAGAGCTCCGTTTTACAGGCCCTGCGGAATTGAAGCAGATCCCGCAGGGCCCGGATCTCCAGGGGAGCTCATTCCACCAGGCAGGGGCCAAGGCTGAAAAGGCCCTGGCCCTCGTTGAAGCCAGATGGACGTCTCTGGGGCCGGGAATTACCAAAAGTTGTTGGATCGTTGATCGTAAGGACCTACGGGGCTCATACAGGGAGAGGCGGTCCTGAAGGTATGTTGGCCCCTAGCTGTATAGGAGAGTGTTTAAAATGTGGCCTTTTGTGTGTTTCTGTCGGTTTTTATTCACACTGTTTTACTTTGTTTTTTTAAATAAATCTGTCATTTGCATCTTAAGCCTAAAGCTCCCCAAGGGAGCAAGGCAGCTGATGAATGTTTTAAAGAAATAAAAATGTCAAATAAATAAATAAACGAGCTAGGGCTGAGAGACAGTTTAGTGTAGTGGTTAAGAGCAGTAGACTCTAATCTGCAAGAACCAGGTTTGATTCCCCACTCCACGTGCAGCTGCTGGGTAACCTTGGGCCAGTCACAGTTCTCTTAGAGCTGTTCTCTCAAGAGCAGTTCTCTCAGCCCCACCTACCTCACAGGGTGTCTGTTGTGCGGAAAGGAAGGAAAGAAGATTGTAAGCCACTTTGAGACTCTTGAGTGAAGGGCAGGGTATAAATCCAATCTCTCCTCCTTCTTCCCTCCCCCTCATTGGCAGCCATTTTGTGGTTGTGCGTACCACCTTGTGTCAGAATTCCAGAGTAGGTTTGCCAATCCGCAGGTCCCAGCGGGGGTTCTTCCGCTTTCCCAGGCTCCTTCCCACCCCCAGTCAGCTGACCGGCGGGGGGAAGCCCCGCCCTCAGAGGACCATGTGCCTTTCCACCTCCGGAGGCTTCAGTCTCCGATTGAAAAGCTTCCTCTTGGGATGGTGTGTCTGTGTTACTTTGAAGAAGTTGGCAGCAACTCGTGAGTAGAGAGGCCAATCCCTCGCTTCAGAGTCCCCAGAAATGGGGGGGGGAGAGGGAAACATCTGCTGAGCACTTCATTATTCCCTATGTGGAGATCAATTCTCAGAGGGTATAATGGGGAATTGATCTGGAGGTTTCGGGGCTCTGGGGGAGCTGTTTTTTGAGATAGAGGCACCACATGTTCAGTATAGTATCTAGTGCCTCTCCCCAAAGTACCCCCCCCAAGTTTCAAAACGATTGTAGGGGGTCCAATTTTATGAGCCCCAAAAGAAGGTGCCCCTATCCTTCATTATTTCCTATGGAAGGAAGACATTTAAAAAGGTGTGCTGTCCCTTTAAATGTGATGGCAAGAACTCTCTTGGAGTTCAATTATGCTTGTCACAACCTTGCTCCTGGCTCCACCCCCAAAGTCTTCTGGCTCCACCCCCAAAGTCCCCAGATATTTCTTGAATTGGACTTGGCAACCCTATTCCAGAGGTGCCCCCAGATTCAAACCGGCTGGGGGCTCTTGATCCAAACCATACAGCATTCTGGAAAGTGAAAAGGTCCGTGAAAATAAAGGATAGCTTTCAAATAGTCCTGTTGGTGTTTAGAGCAAAAGGCAAACATAGTGGGAAAAGGAGCTTAGAAACCTGAAGTCGTGTATGTTGCCGCAGGAACTCTTACTCAAGCAGTTAATGGTGTGTCATTTGGTTCAGGTTTTTAACAGTCATTTTGTTCAAGTCACCGTCGACGACCTCCACCCCAAAGCCAGCAAAACATCAATCGTCTGCCACGCCGATTCCTTGGGGATCCTGCCAGTCCAATGGTGCCTTAAAAATGGAGTCCATCTCACACCTCCCAAAGGTATGTCTTTCTGCACAGTCTTCAAAAGTGCCGTGTTGGTTAGATAAGATTTCCCACCCTGGCCATTGATCTCATTTTTAGGGCTTTGTAGTCGAGGACGAGAGACTGCCAGTGTTCTGGTAGTGCTAGAAAAAGGCAGTCGGCTCTTCCACATTCTCATTCTCATCTAGGGCAACTAGAATGATTAAATGGCTGGAACACCTTCCCTATGAAGAAAGGTTGAAACGCTTAGGGCTCTTTAGCTTGGAGAAACGTCGACTGAGGGGTGACATGATAGAGGTTTACAAGATAATGCATGGGATGGAGAAAGTAGAGAAAGAAGTACTTTTCTCCCTTTCTCACAATACAAGAACTCGTGGGCATTCGATGAAATTGCTGAGCAGACAGGTTAAAACGGATAAAAGGAAGTACTTCTTCACCCAAAGGGTGATTAACATGTGGAATTCACTGCCACAGGAGGTGGTGGCGGCCACAAGCATGGCCACCTTCAAGAGGGGGTTAGATAAAAATATGGAGCAGAGGTCCATCAGTGGCTATTAGCCACAGTGTGTGTGTGTGTGTGTGTGTGTGTGTGTGTGTGTGTATTTGGCCGCTGTGTGACACAGAATGTTGGACTGGATGGGCCATTGGCCTGATCTAACATGGCTTCCCTTATGTTCTTATGTTCATTTTTGTCACTTGAACGTCTTTATTGCTTCATTGGGTGGGGGGGGGGCTTTGTTTTCTTTTTCACACTTGTTTTGCTCCTTCTAATAGTCAGTAGTATGATGTTTACATGGTTGTGTCTCCGACATAAAAACCTGCAGTTTTAATCTGTAGCGAATGCTCCCCAAAACATCTTGCAATGTGGAAGCCAAGGTGGAGCAAGACATCCATGGGGTTATAGCCTAAGTTTCTAGGTCGGTTGGTCTGTCTGTCTATCTATCTAATTAGTCTTCTTTCTTTCTTTCTTTCTTTCTTTCTTTCTTTCTTTCTTTCTTTCTTTCTTTCTTTCTTTCTTTCTTTCTTTCTTTCTTTCTTTCTTTCTTTCTTTCTTTCTTTCTTTCTTCCTTCCTTCCTTCCTTCCTTCCTTCCTTCCTTCCTTCTTTCCTTTCTTTCTTTCTTTCTTTCTTTCTTTCTTTCTTTCTTTCTTTCTTTCTTTCTTTCTTTCTTTCTTTCTTTCTTTCTTTCTTTCTTTCTTTCTTTCTTTCTTTCTTTCTTTCTTTCTTTCTCTCTCTCTCTCTCTCTCTCTCTACTTGTAAGAGAGAAATTAAAACAAAACTTTGAGGAGACAAAGAACATGCAGATTTCCCCAGACTTGATTCCTGTTTGGTGCCAGCCAACAAATGAATATCCATTAACGGCTGCCATGTATAAGCAAGGAAGGAGCACTGTTTATATGTATTAAGCTGGATTTATAGACCTCTTTCCTTCAGCGTAATGGCAGCGCTGCTCTTTTGCACGCTATTAAGGGGAGAGAATTTTTCCATTTGCTTAAAAGAACCATCACATTTCATGTGGCGTTCTGCCACAATCGTGCGCCCTTTGACTACAAGTGCCAACACCTAGAATCTATAAACGAGTCCACGTAACAAAAGCATGGTAGTGACTTTTTTACTTTCAACTGTAATAAATCCATTATTCATTGGTACAAAGTTCATGGTTTGGGGTTGCTGAAATACGGACTGCGATAAAATATTGACATGATGAATATACCTTGCCGATGTTTGAAGTTGGCTGCCACCCAAAGAAGCAATATGCACATGTTTGGTAGAAGAAGAAGATATTGGATTTATATCCCGCCCGTCACTCTGAATCTCCTTTACCGTCCTCCCCGACAACAGACACCCTGTGAGGTGGGTGGGGCTGAGAGAGCTCTGACAGAAGCTGCCCTTTCAAGGACAACCTCTGCCAGAGCTATGGCTGATCCAAGGCCATTCCAGCAGCTGCAAGTGGAGGAGTAGGGGAATCAATCCCGGTTCTCCCAGATAAGAGTCTCTGAGGTGCTATTGGACTCAAATTAGCTAAAAAATTAACGAGTTACAGGGTTGTTTTCAGGCTTGGGTTCTCTGCAGAGAGAAAATGGTGCGTGGCTGTACTTCAGGGACAGCGTTTACTAATGCGTGGGTGACAATACTGTTTGCTAAACGGGCACACCAGGCTTTTGCCCACCCCCCAGTTGTTGCTATGGTTGGAGGTGCCCCCCCCCAAAAAAAAATATCCCTAACCCAGTTTCCTGCAGTGGCCATTTCATCCCCACCATGGAGGGCTTTGTTTAAAATGTCAGTTAACATAAATGAGCAGAGAGTTATCCTGCTATAGCTATCTGTCTTTCAAGTTCACTGAATCTTCAGCTTTTTTTTAAAAAAGTAAGTCTCTAGTGCCTTTCGTTGCAGAGACAGGAAGGTCGTGTGGATCATCCTGCCCACATGAATGGCAGATTTCTTGCAATCTTTCGCAAAACACCACAGCAAAAACTATTCCCAGCTTTTTTTTTCTTTTTTAAAGTAAGTCTAGTTTTGGGTTGAAATTAAATCGAAAGCGTTTCCGGCTCAACATTAGGAAGAACTTCCTGACCGTTCGAGCGGTTCCTCAGTGGAACAGGCTCCTTCGGGAGGTGGTGGACTCTCCTTCCTTGGAGGTTTTTAAACAGAGATGGCCATCTGACAGCAATGAAGATCCTGTGAATTTAGGGGGAGGTCTTTGTGAGGTTCCTGCATTGTGCAGGGGGTTCCTCGGGAGGTGGTGGACTCTCCTTCCTTGGAGGTTTTTCAACAGAGGCTAGATGGCCCTCTGACAGCAATGAAGATCCTGTGAATTTAGGGGGAGGTCTTTGTGAGGTTCCTGCATTGTGCAGGGGTTTGGACTAGATGCCTCTGGAGGTCCCTTCCAACTCTTATGATTCTAGTCGCTTTCACTGCTGAGATAGGAAGGTCATGTGGATCTTCCTGTGCACGTGGCTGCTAGCCCAGCTTTCCTTGCAGACTTTCTCAAAACCTCACAGTTGGGGGAAACATCATAGGAAATGTGTTTATTTACTTCATTTCTACCCCGCATTTCTCCCCATTGGGACCCCAAATTGGCTTATCTTCTTCTCCCCTCCTCCATTTTATCCTCACAACAACCCTGTGAGCAGGACTTTTTTTGTACCAGGAACTCCTTTGCATATTAGGCCATACCCCCTGATATTAGCCAGTCCTCCTGGAGCATACAGGGCTCTTCGTACAGGGCCTACTGAGAGCTCCAGAAGGATTGGCTACATCAGGAGGGTGTGGCCTAATAGGCAAAGGAGGTCCTGCTAGAATTCCTTACAGGGCTCTTCGTACAGGGCCTACTGAGAGCTCCAGGAGGATTGGCTACATCAGGGGTGTGTGGCCTAATATGCAAAGGAGGTCCTGCTAGAATTCCTTACAGGGCTCTTCATACAGGGCCTACTGAGAGCTCCAGGAGGATTGGCTGCATCAGGAGGGTGTGGCCTAATATGCAAAGGAGGTCCTGCTAGAATTCCTTACAGGGCTCTTCGTACAGGGCCTACTGAGAGCTCCAGGAGGATTGGCTGCATCAGGGGTGTGTGGCCTAATATGCAAAGGAGGTCCTGCTAGAATTCCTTACAGGGCTCTTTGTACAGGGCCTGCTGAGAGTTCCAGAAGGATTGGCTACATCAGTGGTATGTGGCCTAATATGCAAAGGAGTTCCTGCTACAAAAAAAGCCCTGCCTGTGAGGTACGTTAAGCTGAAAAGTGCGTGACTAGCCCTGGGTCACCCAGCAAGCTTCCATGGACAGAGTGGGGAATTTGAACCTGGGTGTCCTAGACAGTCGTCCGCTCTAGCCACTACATCACCCTGACGTTTTTAAAATCAGCTGATTTATGGAAGACCTACATACTGCAGGGGTGGCCAACGGTAGCTCTCCAGATGTTTTTTTTTGCCTACAACTCCCATCAGCCCCAGCCAGCATGGCCAATGGCTGGGGCTGATGGGAGTTGTAGGCAAAAGAACATCAGGAGAGCTACCATTGACCACCGCTGACATACTGTTATTTTTAATTTAATTTAATGTTTAGGATTTATATCCCGCCCTATCCATCAAGCAGGCTCAAGGCGGCTTGCAACAATAAAACAACCGAGTTAAAATAATGCCATTTTAAAAACAAAAAAACCCAGAAATTACGAAACCGGAGCAGCACAGTAAACAGTCTTACGGACATAGGCGGTAAACAGCATGTGGCTGATAGCGGACAGCATAACATGACACCATAATGGTAAAATGTTGGGGGAAGTGTTGACTTTCAAAGGACGCCCGCTAGATTAATTAAAAACCTGACGCAAGAGTTCCGTCTTACAGGCCCCGAAGAACCTTGATAAGTTTCACATAGCCCGGATCTCCAGCGGGAGCTCATTCCACCAGGCAGGGGCCCGGACCAAAAAGGCCCTGGCCCTCGTTGAAGCCAGCCAGGCGTCCTTAGGACCAGGGACTATGAGGAGATGTTGAGCAGCAGGGGGGTGGGCGGGGGTTCATATGGGGAGAGGCAGTCCCGAAGATATGGCTGTAAAGGGCCTTAAAGGTAACGACAAACACCTTGAACCGGATCCGGTATTTGAGAGTGAGCCAGTGCAATCCTTATCTGGACCTTATGTCTTCATGGGAAACCATTGTTTTGTTTTGTGAAGCCCCTTTTATTATATTTCATTGCACTGCAGACAGATAACAGTCTAGTGAAGTTTTTTGTATTCTGGGTGTTCCCACAGGTTATCCCAGCCAAGATTTTGACTGGGCAGATTACCAGAAGCAGTGCGGAGCGGAAGCGGCACCGGAATTCTGCTTTAAAAATGTAAGGTTCTTTTTCTTTTTTGCATCCAGTACGCAGCTTTATCCCTGCCACCTGCGGCCATCTTGCTTTTCCAGCTTTCTTCAGCTTTTGCTTCTCGGCGCTAGAAAACAAGAGAGCCAGGTCTGCTTTAACAATGAAAGGGAAACGTGATATGCAACTTGGACCACCCCATTGTTCTGCACGGCGAGAAAATCTGTGCAGAGGAAAGAAGACAAAACCTATGCTCAAATAGGGCCTTGGAAACCATACAAACCCTGGAAGATCTGTTTGTCCCCAGGTGAAAATGAGAGAACAAGAGCAGCAGATCTTCCTTGAAAACCACTTTCCGTTCTTTTGAATAAAACAAAACTCCTCCAAACTTTACATCTGAGAAAGGATGCAAAGCTAAACCTAGAGGGAATGTGGGCCTTCATTTCTGCCACCCTGCCTCTTGTTTTTTAGGTCTCCTTCAGCCGCGGCTTTACGAAAAACATGAAGCTGGAGGCTGTGAACCCCAGGAACCCAGCCGAAATCTGCGTGGCGTCTGTCACGTCAGTGAAGGGGAGATTGATATGGCTCCACTTGGAAGGTAAGCTATGGTCATGACTGGAGCACATGGAATTGATGGTTTAGGATTCAATATTTGCAGATTAAAATTTGAAATGAATTGTTGAAGATTTCAGGCTGGCGCATGCAAAAACCTCAGGGCTTTTTTTGGGGGGGTAGCAATTGTTGCATATTAGGCCACACCCCCTGATGTCGCCAATCCTCTTGGAGCTTATGGTAGGCCCTATACTAAGAGGGAACATGGAGGGGGCTTTGTAGAGCAGCAACATTATATCTCTTCCAAGGGAAACCCAGAAGTGGTGTGAAGCCACTCTAGACTATGTCAGAACTCTATGGAAACCACAGAGCTGGTGATTCCTAGAGTGTTTGGGCATCACTGCCAGGTTTCCCGGGATGTGATGTAGCACTATCACACCGACAGCGATTTTTTTTATTATTCTCCCACCAGAGTGATGACAGATAACAGAGCTTAGGGGTAAGATATCTCCCACGCACAGCAGGTGAATAGTAGGCATATCTTTGACAGTCTATCCAGACGAAGACTCTGGCTGCCCTAGGTATTCCTGACTTTGTGTTATCAACAGGGCTTTTTTTTTTTTGAGCAGGAACACAGTTCTGGCTGGCGTGGTGTCAGGGGGTGTGGCTTAAGATGCAAATTAGTTCCTGCTGGGCCTTTTTTCCCCTACGCAAAAAGCCCTGTGTGAAACAATGGTGATCTCAGGGGGTGTGGCCTGATATGTAAAAGAGTTCCTGCTGGGCTTTCTCTACCAAAAAAAAAAGCCCTAGTTATCAATATGAATTTTCCCGGTAACCTGTAAAAATGTAAACCTAACCCGTAAAACGAATTAGTTCAAACAAATAGACGGGAATGGGGATTTCTGCTTCAGTGGCCGCCTTTTGCACGCAGTAATCTGATCATATTTATTTCTTTTATTCGGTTTTTAGCCCACCCTTCCCGTAGGACAGGCTCAGGGCGGGTTACATCATAAAAAACAATCAACAGTATAAAACGGGTGGCCAGCGGTAGCTCTCCAGATGTTTTTTTGCCTACAACTCCCATCAGCCCCAGCCAGCATGGCCAATGGATGGGACTGATGGGAGTTGTAGGCAAAAAAAGTCTGGATTTGCATCATTACCCACCAGTCTAGTTTTATCCCTAAGGCTTCTAAAGCCTCTTTCTTTCTCAGGTCGCTGAACTGGACGTTTTAACTAATTTAGTTAGAGGGATGCCAAAAAGTGAAGCTTTGGAAAAATGGGAAAAATTCTACAATTGGTTGGGAAAAAAATGATGCAACTGTTGTATCTATGAAAATATTTTTGTTATATTACTGATTTTATTTAAGTAGGAGATGTTATTAAGACTGGAGTTAACCACAATCAACCTCTTTTAATATGAGTTTAAACAGTATAAGTGGATAACAGATGTAGATAATTTGTTTTATTCTTTATTGTTGTGTTCCCAAATATGTCCAAAATAAATGTTAAAAATTTAAAAAAAAAACCCAAACGTCTGGAGAGCTACCGTTGGCCACCCCTGATATAAAACAATAAAAGACCAATTTAAAATATATAAAATCTAAGACTACAGGGTGACAATAGAGACTAAAATGGCAGGTTCTGCCTCACAGATAAGGCCTATTGTCCAGGTCCAGGTTTCCTTTTGAAACCTAGCCAGGTTTTTCTTGGGGGGGGGGGGGAGGCGTTTTGAATTTGTGCCAAATTAAATGAGGACGACACATAATTACTCCTTTTGTCCTGCTTTGTTTTTGCTCTGCGGGCCGTCAGGACGGAGCTGTACGTTATCTCCTCTCGAAAGAAGGAGAGGCTTATTCTACATACGCACACGCTCCCCGGCCCTGGTGATGGCGCCGTAGAGAGTAATAATTCAGCCGAGGAAAACTAATGACGCTTCAGTTCATTTCCAGTTTGTCGCTGCTAATAATCTCTCGGAACGAGGAGTTGATGAGGTGCTTACAGGCCCCATCTCTCCAACGCTTAGCTGAGTAGATGTTTGTCATTAAGCCTGCTTAGTTGAAAGCAGGACTAGTTTAAAGAGAGAGAGAGAGAGAGACACACACACACACACACACAGCGTGTTGCTAGACTACCTGCTGCATTTGGGGATTTTTTTTAACTCCCTCTTCTCCCCCCCCCTCCCAGTTTTCTAATACACAGCATGGACTTCTCATGATAGCGATAGCCAGGGGTCATTTTGTAGAAAAATAGGTGGTGGAGCTCATTAGCACATGCCGCACCCCCTCCAAAAGCAACCTGATGCAAGAAAGGAGAGTCCCGGGGGAGCAAGGCCTGCTTGGGCAGGCTAGAGATTCAGCCAGCCCAAGCAGGCCTCGCTTGCCTGGGGCTCTCCTGGGCCGCCACACCCCAGTCAAAAGGCCAGCAAGCCACCTGCCTCCCAAAATTACATAAGAAGTGGAGAAAGGGTGGTGCGGGCTTCTCCAGGGGTTAACGAGGGCTGCTGGGGACATGGCAAAGCCCCTGGTGGCTGGCTGGCTGCCCCCTCTCCTAATCCAGTGATTGTGATGCAGCTGCACCTACTATTCAATGGACAAGGTTGGTGGGGAGGAGGAGGGGGAACCCTCAGAAAGGTTCAGGAACTGCACTCCTGTGAGCTCCAGCTGAATCTGAGGCCCAGGGATAGCGCTTCAGTCTCCGCACTGCCGCCTTGCCGAATACAGCTGATGTTGGCTGTTCTGTCTTTTTAAAAATCAGAGTTACAGGACAGTTAGGATAGTCACAGGATAACCTTGAATCAGAACGGTCATAAGATCACCATTTGCCATCTCGTCTCGATACCTGTACTCGGGTGGAATTCTAGCAGGAGCTCCTTTGCATATTAGGCCACACACCCCTGAAGTAGCCAATCCTCCAAGAGCTTACAAAAAAGAGCCTTGTAAGCTCTTGGAGGATTGGCTCCATCAGGGGGGTGTGACCTAATATGCAAAGGAGCTCCTGCTAGCATTCCTTACAGGGCTCTTCGTACAGGGCCTGCTGTAAGCTCCAGGGGGATTGGCTACATCAGGAGTATGTGGCCGAATAGGCAAAGAAGGTCCTGCTAGAATTCCTTACAGGGCTCTTCATACAGGGCCTGCTGTAAGCTCCAGGTGGATTGGTTACATCAGGGGCATGTGGCCTAATATGCAAAGGAGTCCTGCTAGAATTCCTTACAGAGCTCTTCATACAGGGCCTGCTGTAAGCTCCAGAGGGATTGGCTACATCAGGGGGGTGTGGCCTAATAGGCAAAGAAGGTCCTGCTAGAATTCCACCCCTGCCTGTACTAATGTATTCTGAGGCTCCGGATGACTGTGGTAGATGTCTGTTGTGAACAGACATCTACTTGCACCTGCTGGAATGGCCTTGGGTCAGCCATAGCTCTGGCAGAGGTTGTCCTTGAAAGGGCAGCTGCTGTGAGAGCCCTCTCCAGCCCCACCCACCTCACAGGGTGTCTGTTGGGGGGGAGGAAGGTAAAGGAGATTGTGAGCCGCTCTGAGACTCTTTGGAGTGGAGGGCGGGATATAAATCCAATATCTTCATCTACCTCACAGGGGGTCTGTTGTGGGGGAGGAAGGTAAAGGAGATTGTGAGCTGCTCTGAGACTCTTCGGAGTGGAGGGCGGGATATAAATCCAATATCTTCATCTACCTCACAGGGTGTCTGTTGTGGGGGAGGAAGGTAAAGGGGATTGTGAGCCGCTCTGAGACTCTTCGGAGTGGAGGGCGGGATATAAATCCAATATCTTCATCTACCTCACAGGGTGTCTGTTGTGGGGGGGGGGGGAAGTAAAGGAGATTGTGAGCCCCTCTGAGACTCTTTGGAGTGGAGGACGGGATATAAATCCAATATCTTCATCTACCTCACAGGGTGTCTGTTGTGTGGGGGGGAAGGTAAAGGAGATTGTGTGAGCCGCTCTGAGACTCTTCGGAGTGGAGGGCGGGATATAAATCCAATATCTTCATCTACCTCACAGGGTGTCTGTTGTGGGGGGGGGAGGTAAAGGAGATTGTGAGCCGCTTCTGGGAGAGCCCTCTCAGCCCCATCCACCTCACAGGGTGTCTGTTGTGGGGGAGGAAGATAAAGGAAATTGTGAGTCGCTCTGAGACTCTGAGATTCGGAGTGGAGGGCGGGATATAAATCCAATATCATCTTCTTCTTCTCTTCTTCTTCAAGTTAGCAGGTGTGCATGCCTTGCCCCAGTTCTTGCTGTGCTGCGTTGTTTGTTTGCTGTGCCGTGTTGCTTCACTCGTGTTCTGTAGCGTTAGCTTTTACTCGGTTGCTTTAGTGTTTAATATCAAGTTTTAGGCCTTGCATTTTCTTAAGGGAATAGCTTTTGCCCTTGGTACGCACACAGCAAAACTGCGTTATTTCGCCATTGGTAAAAAAAAAAATAAAAATAAAATTCTGAGAGTGTGAGCTGCTGTTATATGTGCATTTTTTTTATTTCATACATAAATCCACATTCATACAAGGGGCCCAGAGGCAGAGGTCTGCTTGCAGAAAGCTGATGTTATTCTGTTGTATCGTGATTCTTCTTTTTCTGCTAGAGCGTCCATCCTGGTTTTAGAAATCATATTTTATATTTGTTTTTTATAGGATTACAAGGACCTGCCTCAGAATACATAGTTGATGTAGACTCGATGGACATATTCCCAGTTGGCTGGTGTGAGGCGAATTCTTATAATCTGTCGGCACCGCGTAAAGCACTTAGTAAGTCATGTGAGCAGTGACTACGGCATTCCCTTGTTTAATTCTTACCCCATGGGAAGCATTGAGAACATTAAAAGAGCCCTGCTGGATCGGACCAGTGGTCCATCTAGTCCAGCATCCCGAGAACATCAGAAGAGCCCTGCTGGATCGGTCCAGGGGTCCATCTAGTCCAGCATCCCGAGAACATAAGAAGAGCCCTGCTGGATTGGACCAGTGGTCCATCTAGTCCAGCATCCCGAGAACATCAGAAGAGCCCTGCTGGATCAGACCAGTGGTCCATCTAGTCCAGCATCCCGAGAACATCAGAACAGCCCTGCTGGATCAGACCAGTGGTCCATCTAGTCCAGCATCCTGAGAACATCAGAAGAGCCCTGCTGGATCAGACCAGTGGTCCGTCTAGTCCAGCATCCCGAGAACATCAGAACAGCCCTGCTGGATCAGACCAGTGGTCCATCTAGTCCAGCATCCCAAGAACATCAGAAGAGCCCTGCTGGATCAGACCAGTGGTCCATCTAGTCCAGCATCCCGAGAACATCAGAAGAGCCCTGCTGGATCAGACCAGTGGTCCATCTAGTCCAGCATCCCGAGAACATCAGAAGAGCCCTGCTGGATCAGACCAGTGGTCCATCTAGTCCAGCATCCCAAGAACATCAGAAGAGCCCTGCTGGATCAGACCAGTGGCCCATCTATTCCTGCATCCTAAGAACATCAGAAGAGCCCTGCTGGATCAGGCCAGTGGTCCATCTAGTCCAGCATCCCGAGAACATCAGAAGAGCCCTGCTGGATCAGACCAGGGGTCCATCTAGTCCAGCATCCCGAGAACATCAGAAGAGCCCTGCTGGATCAGACCAGTGGTCCATCTAGTCCAGCATCCCAAGAACATCAGAAGAGCCCTGCTGGATCAGACCAGTGGCCCATCTATTCCTGCATCCTAAGAAAATCAGAAGAGCCCTGCTGGATCAAACCAGTGGTCCATCTAGTCCAGCATCCTGAGAACATCAGAAGAGCCCTGCTGGATCAGACCAGTGGTCCATCTAGTCTAGCATCCTGAGTACATCAGAAGAGCCCTGCTGGATCAGACCAGTGGTCCACCTTTTCCAGCATCCTAAGAACATCAGAAGAGCCCTGCTGGATCAGATCAGTGGTCGTATATGAACATATGAAGCTGCCTTCTATTGAATCAGACCCTTGGTCCATCAAAGTCAGTATTGTCTACTCAGACTGGCAGCAGCTCTCCAGCGTCTTAAGCTGAGGATTTTCACACCTATTTGCCTGGACCGTTTTTAGTTGGAGATGCTGGGGATTGAACCTGGAACTTTCTGCTTACCAAGCAGATGCTCTACCACTGAGCCACCATAGCTCCCCATCTAGTCCAGCATCCTATGAATGCAAGAAAAGTGCCTACTACCTTCCCAACCTCCTGCTCAAGACATGGGTAGCTAATACTACTTCCCCAACATCAGGCACCATTATGCAATCAGAATGTCGGAACTCCATTTCTTACCCTCCACCCCGTGACTGCATCTGTACAAATACCATTCTTCAAGTTTTGTGTTTTGCCGCAAATGGATGGATTTTTCTCCCCATCTGAGCCGCTGGGTTTGCAGAACCCTAATTTGCAGCTGTGGTTGACCCCATTGTGTAATTTTGATCTTCACAGGGATCATCCCTTGGCTGTTAGGAAAAGCGTAATCTGGATAAACCCGTCTTCAGGGATGCAAAAAGAGAAATAACCAGCTGATCTCTTTGTGTTCCCGAGCTCTTTAATTTTGATGACGATTCAGCCGGCCGAGGTTGTTTTTTTTTTTTTTTGGCTGCCTGGTGAATATAAAACATCCTCCCAAAAAACACACAGCGCGAGGGGCAGCGTCACCTGTCTTATTTGCATTTAGATCTGCAAGTCAGATTTGAAAACACGCTGCTCCTTTTTAAAAGAGTGAACTATGCTTGATTGTAAAATCAGGGGGCCGTGCCTAATTTCAGAGGCTGCAAACTGAAGCCTTGCTGTGCGTTGGCGGTATTAAGGGAGTAGGAAAAAATGCCGTGGGTAATCAGGCTTGCAAAATTTAATCACCCACTACGTTCTTTTTCTACATGCAAAAATGAATCGTATTGTGTTTTTTCTATTTTCTAAATTAAATATGGATTCCATAAAAGCAAGATTAGCAAATGCAAGGTCTTGAGGCCTTATATTTTTCATAGCAGGGCAGTGTGGTCAGTTTTTGTTTACATGCATTTCCTTACAACACCGGAAAAAGAGCGAGTGAGGATTTGCTGCCCCAATGAGAAGAAGCTCCTTCCTCCTTCTGTTGTCTGAAGCAGTCCAGTCTATTCTAAAGAACGTCTTCATCCAAAGAAGCGCTTTTTCACTCAAAGACTAATTTAACTCATCAGATTCACTGCTGCAGGAAGTTGTGGTGGATACAAGCATAGGCAGCTTCAAGAGGGGATTGGATAAACATCTGGAGCAGCGGTCTGTGAGTGGCTTTTTGCCACAAGGTATAGATGGAACTCTCTGTCTGGGGCAGTGATGCTCTGTATCCTTGGTGCTTAGGGGGCAACAGTAGGAGAGCATGTGGAGTTCTGGCCCTGCTGGTGGACCTTCTGATGGCCCCTGGGTTTCGGCCAATGTGTGACGCAGGATGGGCAATTTGGCCTGTTCCAACATGGCTTCTTATGTTCTTATTTTGAGCAGAGGTTCATCAGTAACAATAGCCACAAGGTACAGATGGAACTTCTGTCTGAGGCAGTGATGCTCTGTATTCTTGGTGCTTGGGGAGGCAACAGCGGGAGGGCTTCTGGAGTTCTGGTCCCACTGGTGGACCTCCTGATGGCACCTGGGTTTCAGCCACTGTGTGACACAGAGTGTTGGACTGGATGGGCCATTGGCTTGATCCAGCATGGCTTCTCTTATGCTCTTATATGACACAGAGTGTTGGACTGGATGGGCCATTGGACTGATCCAACATGGCTTCTCTTATGTTCTTCTGTGACACAGAGTGTTGGACTGGATGGGCCATTGGATTGATCCAACATGGCTTCTCTTATGTGACACAGAGTGTTGGACTGGATGGGCCATTGGCTTGATCCAGCATGGCTTCTCTTATGCTCTTATATGACACAGAGTGTTGGACTGGATGGGCCATTGGACTGATCCAACATGGCTTCTCTTATGTTCTTCTGTGACACAGAGTGTTGGACTGGATGGGCCATTGGATTGATCCAACATGGCTTCTCTTATGTGACACAGAGTGTTGGACTGGATGGGCCATTGGCTTGATCCAGCATGGCTTCTCTTATGCTCTTATTCTACCACCTCAGCACTCTTATCACCCTGGCATCATCTCATCCTGCTGCACGATGGAGATCAAGCTTTGGTCTGCAGTTGTCCAATCTATAAGAGATAGTAGTAAGCTGCAGTTGTCCCAATATTACCATGCTTGACTGATGCATGAGCCCCCTATGACTGGCAGAGAGCCATTTGCAGGTCTCAGATTCACACAGCTCCTGGACCTTTCTGAGGGTTCCCCCTCCTCCTCCCCACCTACCTACCTTGTCCATTGAATAGGAGGTGCAGCTGCATAACAATCCCTGGAGTAGGAGAGCGGGCGGCCAGCCAGCCACCAGGAGCTTTGCCACGCCCCATCAGCCCTCATTAATCGCTGGAGAAGCCCATACCAACCTTTCTGCACTTATATGATTTTGAGTGCCAGCTGGCTTGCTGGCGTTTTGACTGGGGGAGCAGCCCAGGAGAGCCCCTGGTGAGCAAGATCTGCTTGGACTGGCTGGATCTCTAGCCAGCCCAAGCAGGCCTCACTCACCCGGGGCTCTCCTTTCTTGCGTCGGGTTGCTTTTGGCTGGGGGGGGGCATATGCTAATGAGTTGTGCTGATGAGCTCCGCCACCTATTTTTCTACAAAACGGCCCCTGGCCATTTGTAATATTAACAGCCTAAGCAGGGGCATGGAGCCTCCGTGTTCAAAAGAAGTGTACCTCTAACTAGCAGACTCTGGCAGCAAACACAGGGAAGGCTATCCCCACCACACCCTTCTTGTAAACCTCTACCTGGTTGGAGAGGAAATGCCAAGCCAAGCGCCTCTTCCGCCTGATGCAATAAGGCATGTATGGAATGCTTACGAAAAGGCGAGAAGGTCTGATCTAGTTTACTGTTCCCATCTCGACGGGGAGACCCGAAGGTGTGAGATTTTTATAAACCCAGGTTACCAAACTCCATTTCTCTCTCTTTTTTTTGCAGTACAAAGGACGAGAAAGATCGCCGTGGTGCAGCCGGAGAAGCAGTAAGTAGGCACTTAAAATGTAAATAACAAAGCCGCTCTAATATGTAAATAAATAAGATTTGCTCCCCGGGAATGGAGTACAGCAGCGAAACTGAATAACTTGGTGTTCGGCAGCTTATAATTTAGTACGTGCACGGATACCTCCTTAAAATGATGTGCGCGCGTGGCTAGAATTCACATCGTCTGACTCCAGCTGGCTTCAGGTTTATCTCTGTAGGTTTAAGGGAATGTCTCAAAATGTTAGGCTCTCCCATGTTGGGAATGGGGAAATTAAGAGATCATCAGGGTAGCCTGAGATTACAAGGGATCATCAGAGTGCAGTCCAAGAGGTGGGTTAACTACAGTTGCAGTGCTGATTTGTAAAAATCTGCAAGTACACTAGCATGGCTTTTTTTGTAGCAGGAACTCCTTTGCCTATTAGCCCACACAGCCCTGATGTAGCCAATCCTCCTGGAGCTCTCAGTAGGCCCTGTAAGAAGAGCCCTGTAAGGAATTCTAGCAGGACCTCCTTAGCATATTAGGCCACACACCCCTGATGTAGCCAGTCCTCCTGGAGCTCTCAGTAGGCCCTGTATGAAGAGCCCTGTAAAGAATTCTAGCAGGACCTCCTTTGCCTATTAGGCCACACCCCCCTGATGTAGCCAATCCTTCTGGAGCTTACAGCAGGCCCTGTATGAAGAGCCCTGTAAGGAATTCTAGCAGGACCTCCTTTGCCTATTAGGCCACACACCCCTGATGTAGCCAATCCTCCTGGAGCTTACAGCAGGCCCTGTACGAAGAGCCCTGTAAGGAATTCTAGCAGGACCTCCTTTGCCTATTAGGCCACACCCCCCTGATGGAGCCAGTCCTCCTGGAGCTCTCAGCAGGCCCTGTACGAAGAGCCCTGTAAGGAATTCTAGCAGGACCTCCTTAGCATATTAGGCCACATCCTCATGATTTAGCCAATCCTCTTGGAGCTTACAGTAGGCCCTGTACAAAGAGCCCTGTAAAGTCTTGGAGGGCTGCCTACATTGGAGGGAGACGGTATTCTATTATGCAAAGGAGTTCCTGCTACAACAAAAGCCCTGCACATTAGATATTTAAATCTGAAGTCTTTGAATATATTCATGTTGGCTACGGGCTGTAATATTAATACATTTGAAATACCGTTTGAAATCTGAAGTCTGGGATGAAAAAGGTTTGGTTAATCCCAAAATCAGCTGTGTTAGCTGAGACCGTCTGGCAAAAGTGAAGTAAAAATAAATGAGCCATTTTTTAAAAAACCCTGGAAACGATTTTATCCTTTCTGATCCCTAGATCTGAGTGTGGGCTGGTATAAATATTTTCGTAAGTTTTCCGTAATTCTTTATATCGTTCTGCTAAATATTATAAGCTGTTGTGCCGGGGTCAGGAGGATATTGGAAATGTGAACTTGCACGTGAACGTATATATAAAGCTGCCTTATACTAAATCAGAAAAAAAACAGAGAGGGGAAAGAAAATTAACCCAAAAACTGGAGTAAGAAACTTAAAAGGCTCATATGCAATTAAAGGGCCAAACATTAAAAGCAAACTGTACAATGAATCATACATGTATTTATTATAGAAAGCTAAAACCATGTGCCTATGTGCATAAGAACATAAGAGAAGCAATGTTGGATCAGGCCAGTGGCCCATCCAGTGCAACACTCTGTGTCACATAAGAACATCAGAGAAGCCATGTTGGATCAGGCCAAAGGCCCATCCAGTCCAACACTCTGTGTCACATAAGAACATAAGAGAAGCCATGTTGGATCAGGCCAATGGCCCATCCAGTCCAACACTCTGTGTCACAGAAGAGCATAAGAGAAGCCATGTTGGGTCAGGCCAATTGCCCATCCAGTCCAACACTCTGTGTCACAGAAGAGCATAAGAGAAGCCATGTTGGGTCAGGCCATTGGCCCATCCTGTCCAACACTCTGTGTGACACAGTGGCCAAAAAAATTATATATATACACACACACACACACACACACACACACATACATAAGCATACACACTGTGGCTAATAGCCACTGAAGGACCTCTGCTCCATATTTTTATCTAAGCCCCTCTTGAAGCTGTCCATGCTTGTAGCCGCCGCCACCACCTCCTGTGGCAGTGAATTCCACATGTTAATCACCCTTTGGGTGAAGAAGTACTTCCTTTTATCCATTTTAACCTGACTGAAGAAGCTCTGACCTTACACCTACCTGGATCAATTCCGGAGGCATACAATAAGACACTGGATGCAATATGTATACCCTTGATTAGGACATAAGGCTGTAGAATAAAAGGCCTCAGGAATATCTTTAAGCCTTTGTCACTTCATTCAATTTCTTTATTGTCCAGCATTGTTCTGTTGTTCTATTGTTTTCTGTATTATGAGCCAAAATGTGTACTTACTTTTCTGACCTCTGAAGAAGACCAGTCTAGGTCGAAACGCATCAGGCTAGGTTAAGTTAAGTGGTTTTATGGCTGTACAAAGGGTAGAAGCTAATGATGGGCCTCTAAATGGTTTTAGCTTTCTATAATAAGTACCTGGACGTTTGCTTATGAGTCATTATACAGTTTGCTTTTAATGTTTGGCCCTTTAATTGCATTATTATACTAAATCAGACCATTGGTCCCTCAAGATCAGGACTGCCTGCTCAAGTTCACACCTCCCCCCCCCCCCCCCCGCAAGCTTGCTGGATGAACTGAGCCAACCACTCTCTTTCAGCCTTGACGTATCCCGCAGGGTCGTCAGGAGGGTAGAATGGGGGCTTGCCTCTTGTATGCCATCGCATGATTTTTCACAGAAGGCAAAGATTTCGATGCAGTTAAACACACAGGAGATTCTGTCTCGCCCCGAGTGTTTCTGATCCTGCCTGGAAACGGCGTGTAGCAGAAATGCATTGTTGTGTTGTCAAATAGGCTCCCGTCTGGCGTGCCTGTGGAGAATATACTTCACGACCCTTGCCTAATTCCTCAGCCTGACACAGTGGGTGAGTTTCTTGGAGGGTTTCTTTGGAGAGCGCTTGGGAGCTCCTGTTGCGTTTAAAATTTCACGGCTTTAATTAAAATACCATTCGGGGGGTGGGGGGGGGGTGGAAACGGATTTCTTGTGTGGAATGCTAACTGTTTGCCGAGCCACCCACACATACGCCTCTGTACAGAACTTGTTCCACACGGGAGAGCCACCACGCCACTCAGCATACGCCATAAGAACGTAAGAGAAGCCATATTGGATTAGCAATAGAGCAGGGGTGGCCAACGGTAGCTCTCCAGATGTTTTTTTGCCTACAACTCGCGTCAGCCCAAGCCATTGGCCATGCTGGCTGGGGCTGATGGGAGATGTAGGCAAAAAAACATCTGAAGAGCTACCATTGGTCACCCCTATAATATTTTACAAGATTATGCATGGGATAGAGAAGGTAGAGAGAGAATGCCTTCCTTCCATAGGAAATAATGAAGGATAGGGGCACCTTCTTTTGGGGCTCATAGAATTGGACCCCCTGGTCCAATCTTTTTGAAACTTGGGGGGTATTTTGGGGAGAGGCACTAGATGCTATATTGAAAATTTGGTGCCTCTACCCCAAAAAACACCCCCCCCCCAGATACCCGCAGATCAATTCTCCATGATTTTCTATGGGAATAAATCTCCACAGGGAATAATAGAGTTTCCAGCAGATTTCCCTCCCCTCCCCCCGCTTTCTGACGACCCTGAAGTGGGGGGAGGGTCTCCAAACCGGAGATCCCCTGCTCCCACCTGGGGATTGGCAACCCTATGCCTGTATGACACAGAATCATAGAATAGAATAATAGAATCATAGAGCTGGAAGGGATCTCTAGGGTCATCTAGTCCAACCCCTGCACAATGCAGGAACCTCACAAACACTTCTCCCTAAATTCACAGGATCTTCATTGCTGTCAGATGGCCATCTAGCCTCTGTTTAAAAACCACCAAAGAAGGAGAGCCCACCACCTCCCGAGGAAGCCTGTTCCACTGAGGAATCGCTCTAACAGAGTGTTACACTGGATAAGAACATAAGAGAAGCCATGTTGGATCAGGCCAATGGCCCATCCAGTCCAACACTCTGTGTCACAAAGTGGCCAAAAAAACTAAGTGCTATCAGGAGGTCCACCAGTGGGGCCACGGCAATAGAAGCCCTCCCACTCACCAAGAATACAGAGCATCACTGCCCCAGACAGAAAGTTCCATCGATATGTTGTGGCTAAGAGCCAATGATGGACCTCTGCTCCATATGCTTATCTAATCCCCTCTTGAAGCTGTCTATGCTTGTAGCCACCGCCACCTCCTGTGGCAGTGAATTCCATGTGTTAATCACCCTTTGGGTGAAGAAATACTTCTTTTTATCAGTTCTAACCCAACTGCTCAGCAATTTCATTGAATATCCAAGAGTTCTCGTATTGTGAGAAAGGGAGAAAGGTACTTCTCAGGTCAGATAGAGATGGCCAGATTTCCCAAATCAACTGGAATCTCAAAGAGGTGTGTGGTGCTCTAGGATTTCTCTGCTCATTTCTCACACTGTATCCAAATCCCCAAATATCCCACAAAAGTGGTAGCCATGTCAGTTCAAGGTAAACAGTGGTGTGTTTTCCCAAAAACTACATGCCCCGTGTGGGATTTTTTTTTTGAGTTACAACTTCAAGAGGGGATTGCATGAACATACAGAGTTAGAGGTCCATCTGTGGCTGTTAGCCGCAAGGTATAGATGGAATAGTATGTCTGGGGCAGTGATGCTCTGTATTCTTGGTGCTTGGGAGGCCACAGTGGGAGGGCTTCTGGAGTTCTGGTGGACCTCCTGATCGCACTTGGGTTTTGGCCACTGTGTGATATAAGAGTGTTGGAATGGATATGCCATTGAACTGACCCAGCATGGCTTCTCTTATATTCTTATGACCCTGCTGGTGGACCTGCTGATGGCACCTGGGTTTTGGCCACTGTGTGACACAGAGTGTTGGACTGGATGGGCCATTGGCCTGATCCAGCATGGCTTCTCTTATGTTCTTATGGCCCTGCTGGTGGCACCTGGGGTTTGGATAACGTGTGACATGAGTGTTGCCCTGGTTGGGCCACTGGCCTGATCCAACATGGCTTCTTTTATGTTCTTATGTGACACGAGTGTTGCACTGGATGGGCCATTGGCCTGATCCAATATGGCTTCTTTTATGTTCTTATGTGACACAGAGTGTTGGACTGGATGGGCCATTGGCCTGATCCAACATGGCTTCTCTTATGTTCTTATGTGACACAGAGTGTTGGACTGGATGGGCCATAGGCCTAATCCAACATGGCTTCTCTTATGTTCTTATGTGACACGAGTGTTGCACTGGATGGGCCATTGGCCTGATCCAACATGGCTTCTCTTATGGTCTTACGGCCCTGCTGGTGGATCTCCTGGTGGCACCTGGGGTTTGGCCATCGTGTGACATAAGAGTGTTGGACGGGATAGGCCATTGGCCTGATCCAACATGGCTTCTCTTTGTTTTTAAAATTTGTGATAGAGTAGGAGCTTTTGAGAGTCATTGCTCACTTGTTCAGATACAGAGCCAGAACGTAAGTCCATCTGTCCTTATATCGTGGAGAGCGAAGCGCTTTCAGTTGCCAAAAGGCATAATTGGATTATAATGGGCATTTTGGTCATTCTTTGAGGCATAGTCAAATCTATTCCACAGTTAAGATATGCTACAAAAACCATAGTCAAGAAACCACGAAGGGAGGTCTTTTCCTCTATGAAATGTGATGGCATCAGATGGCTTTAGCATGTTCTAATTCTGTCTCATAGCTCAGAATTGATCTCTCTCATAATCTTTAAAACTGTATTGCAGAGTAATTGGTCCCCATTAAGATAGTTCCAGCATTGTAGCCATGGTGATTCTTGTCCAGTGGGCACCTTAAAAACCAGCAAAAACGGAGCTTTGTGGGCTTCAGATTCAGTGGGAGCAGAGCTCCTGAACCTTTCTGGAGTTCCCCCTCTTCCTCCTCACCTACCTTGTCCTTTGAATAGGAGGTGCAGCTGCATAACAATCCCTGGATTAGGAGAGTGGGCAGCCAGCCATCCACCAGGGGCTTTGCCCCGCCCCCAGCAGCCCTCATTAACCCCCGGAGAACCCTTTCTCCACTTATGTGATTTTGGGCAGCAGGTGGCTTGCTGTCCTTTTGACTGGGGGAGGGCAGCCCAGGAGAGCCCCAGGCGAGCGAGGCCTGCTTGGGCTGGCTGGAATTCTAGCCAGCCCAAGCAGTCCTCACTCACCTGGGGCTCTCCTTTCTTGCATTGGGTTGCTTTGGGGGGGGGGAGGCATATGCTAATACGAACAAGCTCCTCCACCTATTTTTCTACAAAATGACCCCCGGAGCTTTGACTCTCAAAAACTTATACCCATGAAGATCATGTTCTCTACAAGCCCTGGCCTGAATTGCACAGTCTCATCAGATCCTGATAGCTAAGCAGGGTCCTCGCTGATATGTACTTGGATGGGAGATCACCAAGTAAACCAGAGTTACAAAATGGAAGCAGACAATGGCAAACCACCTCTGAGCCTCTCTTGCCTGGAAAACCCTATAGGGTGGCCCTAGGTTGGCTGTGACTTGAAGGCTAGCGTTTGACAACTAGGTACTACAAGATCCAAATTTAGATGATCTGCCATGTTGGATCAGGCCAAAGGCCCATCCAGTCCAACACTCTGTGTCACAGAAGAACATAAGAGAAGCCATGTTGGATCAGACCAATGGCCCATCCAGTCCAACACTCTGTGTCACATAAGAACATAAGAGAAGCCATGTTGGATCAGACCAATGGCCCATCCAGCCCAACACTCTGTGTCACATAAGAACATAAGAGAAGCCATGTTGGATCAGGCCGAAGGCCCATCCAGTCCAACACTCTGTGTCACATAAAAACATAAGAGAAGCCACGTTGGATCAGGACAATGACCCATCCAGTCCAACACTGTGTCACAAGGTGGCCAAAACTCAGGTGACATCAGGAAGTCCACCAGTGGGACCAGACTAACTCCAGAAGCCCTCCCACTGTTGCCCTCCAAGCACCAAGAATACAGAGCATCACTACCCCAGATATAATGACATAAGGGAAGCCATGCTGGATCAGGCCAATGGCCCATCTAGTCCAACACTTTGTGTCACAAAGTGACCAAAAAAACCAGGTGCCATCAGGAGGTCCACCAGCGGGCCAGGACACTACAAGCCCTCCCACTGTTGCCTCCCCCCAGCACCAATAATACAGAGCATCACTGCCCCAGAGAATTCCAGGGGTCGTTTCTTAGAAAAAGAAGTGCCGGAGCTAATTAGCTGGGCTTCCCAATCCCCAGGTCTCAGCGGGGGTTCTCCCGCTTTCCCAGGCAACTTCCCGCCCCCAGTCAGCTGGCCGGCGGTGGGAAGCCCTGCCCCCAGAGGACCGTGTGCCTTTGAACCTCCATAGGCCTCAGTCTCCGATTGAAAGGCTTCCTCTTGGGATGGTGTGTCTGTGTTACTTTGAAGAAGTTGGCAGCAATTCATGAGTAGAGAGGCCAATCCCTCGCTTCAGAATTGCCAGAAACGGGGGGGGAGGGAAACGTCTACTGAGTACTTCATTATTCCCTATGGGAATTGATTTGGAGGTTTCGGGGGCTCCGGGGGACCTGTTTTTTTTAGGTAGAGGCACCAAATTTTCAGTATAGTATTTAGTGCCTCTCCCCAAAGTACCCCCCCCCAACTTTCAAAACGATTGGACCAGGGGGTCCAATTCTATGAGCCCCAAAAGAAGATGCCCCTATCCTTCATTATTTCCTATGGAAGGAAGACATTGTAAAAGGTGTGCTGTCCCTTTAAATGTGATGGCCAGAACTCCCTTGAAGTTCAGTTATGCTTGTCACACCCTTGCTCCTGGCTCCACCCCCAAAGTCCCCAGATATTTCTTGAATTGGACTTGGCAACCCTATAATTAGCACAACTCATTTGCATATGCCGCACATACCCTGACATCACCAGAAGGTGCACTAAATACTATCAGATCAGCAGCTACCTTCAAATGCTGTCTTGAATTAGAATTGTCATCATAAAACCTGACTTCCATCATACTTTTTAAATGACCTTCTCCTCTGTGGCCACAGCAACAATGACGAAGATTTCCAGCTGTCTGCTTTATATGTTTTGGTTATTTCCCCATTTTTTTGTGGGGGAAAATATTAGAAAGTTTGTCAAATCTTAAGAGTTTAGCAAAATTCTCACTGGAGGTTTGAACAATGGAGCCCAGAAGCAAGCATTTGGGGGCGGTGGGGGGGGGGGGGGGTTAAGAAAAAAAGAACACAGTAAAATTTAGGGATTGTGGAGCTCCACTCCTGTGAGCTCCTGCGCGAAATGAGGCCTGATTGTGTTATACCCAACATACACAAATGCATCTGGTTTTTACTTTTCATTTCAAAGTGCTAGGAAGACATAAGAACATAAGAGAAGCCATGTTGGATCAGGCCAACGACCCATCCAGTCCAACACTCTGTGTCACACATAAGAACATAAGAGAAGCCCTGTTGGATCAGGCCAATGGCCCATCCAGTCCAACACTCTGTCACACTTAAGAACATAAGAGAAGCCATGCTGGATCAGGCCAACGGCCCATCCAGTCCAACACTCTGTATCACACAGTGGCCAATAATTTATATATATAAATTTATATATATATATATATATATATATATATATATATACACACACACACACACACACTGTGGCTAATAGCCACTGATGAACCTCTGCTCCATATTTTTATCTAACCCCCTCTTGAAGCTGGCTATGCCTGTAGCCACCACCACCTCCTGTGGCAGTGAATTCCACGTGTTAATCACCCTTTGGGTGAAGAAGTACCTTCTTTTATCCGTTCTAACCCGACTGCTCAGCAATTTCATTGAATGCCCACGAGTTCTTGTACTGTGAGAAAGGGAGAAAGGGACTTCTTTCTCTACCTTCTCCATCCCATGCATAATCTTGTTAACCTCTATCATGTCACTCCGCAGTCAACGTCTCTCCAAGCTAAAGAGCCCCAAGCGTTTTAACCTCTCTTCATAGGGAAAGTGTTCCAAGCCTGTAATCATTCTAGTTGCTCTTTCCCCTTGGGAGAGAGAAAGAGAATTTCCTCAGTTATGGTATCTATGAAATGTGCCCTGACCTGGTTGGCCCAGGCTAGCCAGATATTGGAATCTAAGAAGGGTTGGCCCTGGTTGGTACTTGGATAGAGACCACCAAGAGAGTCCAAGGTCTGTAAGGTGAAGCAGGCAATAGCAATTTGCTTTGGTTCATCTGTAGGCCTGAAAACCCCACTCGGTCGCATTTTCCACTACCACCGCAAGCCTGTGCACTCAGCGTTGTCTTCTCCTCTGCAGGTCTCGTCAACGGGCGATACAGTTGTCCCGCCCTGTTCATCAATCATCGCTGCTTCTCGGGACCCCATTTGAACAAAGGAAGATTGTCGGAGCTGCCTCAGTCTGTTGGGCCTGGCAAGTGTGTCCTCGTTCTTAAAGAGGTGAGGGTCACTTAACGTGGAAGTTTAATTTTAATTTAATTTAATTTTCCGGGTTATACCCCGCCCTATCTCGCAAGCGGGCTCTGGGCGGCTTACAACATTAAAACCTTACAGGAACGTTAAAGAAACCACACCCAGACTAAACAATACCATGATTGCAGAATCTGTAAAAATCGCAGAATTATCGAAGTCGCGTTCAACGTAACTTAAGCACCTAGATGGTGAGGTGCTAATAAGGTGCTGGGGGAAACGATGACTTCAGGGGATACCTGCTGGATCAGTTGAAAGCTTACAGGCCCTGCGAAACTTGGATAAGTCCCGCAGGACCCGGATCTCCAGCGGGAGCTCATTCCACCAGGTGGGGGCCTGGACCAAAAAGGCCGTGGGCCTTGTTCAAGCCAGTTGGGCATCCACTGGTATAGATGCAGGAGTTACCAACATGTTGTGGACTTTTCCTCTGGCCACCCCTGCTGCAGTGGGAGGAATGCGGGAGGAGGGGGCAGTAGTGAGGTCAGTGCAGTGGCCCCTTCCTTAAGAGGTTATGGGCCCAGAGATCCTTGACTTGGTGAAGAGAGAAACTGAGAAGAGAGTATTCAAGATTCCCTTCCCAGTGGTGGCAGGGATGGCCAAACTTGCTTAGCATAAGAGCCACAAAGAATAAACATGAGATGTTTGAGAAACGCGAGAGAGAGAGGAGGGAGGCAGTGGTGGAAAAAAAGCAACTTTAACTTTTAAGTCCATTCTTCCTACCACCAGCTGGCTTGGCTTGGAGAAGTGATTTAAAGAGACAAATGCCTTCTCCATGCTGGCTGATGAAGTGGTGGGGGCTTTGAGAGCCACACAGTGTGTGTGTGAAAGAGACCCATGTGGCTCCCAAGCTGTAGTTTGGCCACCCCTGCTGCAGTGGGAGGAATACACCATCTTCAAGGTGTTGGTGTTAACTTTTAAGGCCCTTAGCAGTCTGGGACCCTCATACCTACAGGAGCACCCCTCCTGTAAGAACCCCCCCCTCCCTTCAGTCATCATCTAGGGGCCATTTACAGGTGCCTGACCCCAGGATGGCTCCAGCTAGCTGTACCAGGGGAAGGGCCTTCTCAGTTGTGGCCCCTGTTCTCTGCAATGCACTCCTAGACGACACACATGCCCTAACAGACTTGTTTATAGCCAGTTTGGTGTAGTGGTTAAGTGCATTGGCTCTAATCTGGGAGGACCTGGTTTGATTCCCCACTCCTCCACTTGCAGCTACTGGATGACCTTGGGTCAGTCACAGTTCTCACAGAGCTTTCTCAGGCTGTCTGTTCTAGTAGAATCTGTGTTCTTGTTTACACCAGGAAGGAGGGGATTTAAAGGACCGTGGAATGGGGGCCGTGGCTCAGTGGTTGAACATCTGCCTCGCATGCAGATGGTTTCCAGTTAAAAGGATCGGGTAGTAAATGAGGTCAAAGTTTGAGAGCCAGTTTGGTGTAGTGGTTAAGTGTTTGGACTCTTATCTGGGAGAACCGGGTTTGGTTCCCCCCTCCTCCACATGCATCTGCTGGAATGGCCTTGGTTTAGCCATAGCTCTGGCAGAGGTTGTCCTTGAAAGGGCAGCTGCTGTGAGAGCTCGCTCAGCCCCACCCACCTTGCAGGGTGTCTGTTGTGGGGGAGAAGATGTAGGAGTCTCTGATTCAGAGAGAAGGGCGGGGTATAAATCTGCCGTCTTCTTCTTCTTCTTCTTCCCGATACCCTGCAGAACCGCTGCCAGTGAACAAGACAATATTGACCTTCATAGACCAATTGGCAGACTCAGGATAAAACAATAGCAAATTACCTTGGTTCGTCTGTAGCCCTGAAAACCCCACTCAGAGTTTTCCCACCCCCACCGCAAGCCAGCGCACTCAGCCATGTCTTCTCTGCAGGGCCCATCAGTGGACGATACAGTTGTCCTGCCCTGTTCATCAGTCATCACTGCTTCTTGGGACCCCATAGGTTCAGTGAGCCATGTTTCAACCTGATCATCTAAAGAAGAAGAAGGCTGCAGATTTATACCCCGCCCTTCTCTCTGAATCAGAGACTCAGAGCGGCTCACAATCTCCTATATCTTCTCCCCCCACAACAGACACCCTGTGAGGTAGGTGGGGCTGAGAGAGCTCCCCCAACAGCTGCCCTTTCAAGGACAGCTCTGCGAGAGCTGTGACTAACCCAAGGCCATTCCAGCAGGTGGAGGAGTGGGGAATCAAAGCTGGTTCTCCCAGAGAAGAGTCTGCGGCCTTAACCACTACACCAAAGGGAGCTGTTCCAAGAATGGAACTTCTATCCATGCTGGGGAGAAGAGAGTTAAAAAAAAAGTATTGTTTTGTTTGACATAGGAGTGATTTGGCGGGTAGAGCCAATGCTGTTGATTTGTCAGTCCTTGCCCAGTTTTCTTTTTCCTAGAAACCTAGTTATTGATCAGTGCAACGGTTGAGGGTGGTTGGAAGCTGATTTTATCAGCATCAGAATGTTATATTTTAAGCTCTAAATAACTGCAAGGAAAGTGCTTTCTGGAAACAAGATACCTGTAATGTCACCAAACAGCTGAGCATTTACAGGGATCCCCATTCTTGGCTTGCTGTGCCCCGGACCTTTCTCCTGCTTTTAACTCAGCACTTTAGCACAAAACCAAAAATTCGGTCCCCCAAACAGTTGGCACAAAGTTCATACCAGTTGCAGCAGGCCAAGTAGAAGAAGAAGACTGCAGATTTATACCCCGCCCTTCTCTCTGAATCAGAGTCTCAGAACGGCTTACAATCTTCTTTATCTTCTTCTCCCACAACAGACACTCTGTGAGGTGGGTGGGGCTGAGAAGACTCTCACAGCAGCTGCCCTTTCAAGGACAACCTTTGCAAGAGCTATGGCTGACCCAAGGTCCTTCCAGCAGGTTCAAGTGGAGGAGTGGGGAATCAAACCCGGTTCTCCCAGATAAGAGTCCACTACACCAAACTGGCTGTTTCCTCTCTCCCAGGAACACTAGGGGACACATCAATATTGGATGGACTGAACGCATACAAGTGATTCCGTCCCTTCCTCCGAACCAGTTTTGGAATTGTTTCCAGTTTTCTCTCCACCATGTTGGTCTCAAAACTGAGACCAGCCACTGAGTGGGAATTCCAGTGGAGGTGTTGAACCCAATTAGATCTCCTTCTCTGGAGAAGCCAGAGACAAAATTTGCATTGTTGTTTTTCTCCTTCCCCCCTTTCCCTCCCCCACTTGCTGTTTCACTGTGTGTGAGACTGTGCGAGAATGTCATTGCCAGGGGAACGCGGCTGAGGTGATAATGGATTCCCACAGGAGGTAGACTCTTGAAGGAAATCAGGGAGAGTGATTTTGTCTCTTTAATTTTTTTCATCCTGAAGAGGAAACAACTGTATTCCCAGAGCACACTTCTCAAACATGAATGTGAAGATTAGTACAGGCCCTGTGAATAGGGCCTTTTTTTTTTGTAGAAAAAGCCCAGCAGGAACTCATTGGCATACTAGGCCACACCCCCTGATGTCACCATTGTTTTGCATATGTTTTTTGTAGAAAAAGCCTAGCAGGAACTCATTGGCATATTAGGCCACACCCCCTGATGTCACCATTGTTCTGCATACAGCTCTTTTTTTGTAGAAAAAGCCCAGCAGGAACTCATTGGCATACTAGGCCACACCTCCTGATGTCACCATTGTTCTGCATATGTTTTGTTTTGTTTTTAGAAAAAGCCTAGCAGGAACTCATTGGCATATTAGGCCATGCCCCCTGATGTCACCATTGTTTTGCATATGGCTTTTTTTTTTTTTTTTAGAAAAAGGCCTAGCAGGAACTCATTGGAATACTAGGCCACACCCCCTGGTGTCACCATTGTTTTACATACGTCTTTTTTTTTGTAGAAAAAGCGCAGCAGGAACTCATTGGCATACTAGGCCACACCCCCTGATGTCACCATTGTTTTGCATATGGCTTTTTTGTAGAAAAAGCTATCAGGATCTCATTGGCCTATTAGGCCACACCCTCTGATGCCAAGGCAGCCAGAACTGTGTTCCTGCTTTAAAAAAACAACCAAAAAACCCCCTCCATGTGAATAATATTAGCCAGTCAAGTGATGAGGAAGCTATATAGGAGGGAGAAGACATGTGGCTGGAGAATTCCCAGAACAACACCTGGTCTCCATGGTGACAGAGATCAGTTTCCCTGGAGAAAATGGCCGCTTAGGAAGTTGGACCCTATGGCATTATCAGGGCTCTTTTTCTAGCAGAAACTCCTCTGCATAATTAGGCCACCCCCCACCCCCCGATGTAGCCAGTCCTCCTAGAGCTTAGTGTCAAACTCATTTGTTATGAGGGCTGGATCTGACATAAGTGAGACCTTGTCGGGTCGGCGGGGCATATGTGCACCTATTTACGATTAGACAAGCAGAGATACAAACTTTATAAAGGACAGGGACATACACAATTAAAGATTTATTTTTTTTAACTTAAAATATTAGCATTCGTTGGTCTTAAAGGTGCTTTCTTTGTATTTCTCCCATGGGATCCAGGGAACTGGGCATAGGAAGCTCTGGCTGTTTCCCTCTTTCCCCAGGGGACCAGGAGGGGGAGGAGCCTCAGCCAATAGAAGGAAGAGAGGCTTCGCTCGGTAGCTCTGCTGTGCGATTGTGATAGCCTGGCAATGCAAGCTCTTCCTCCCCCCCCCCTTCCTCCCCAAGGGAGGAGCCTCAGCCAATGGAGAAAATAGAGGTTTTGCTCTATAGCTCCTGTACGATTGCGAAAAAGCAAACTGTTGCACAGAAGGAAGCAAGAGAGAGGGAGGAGGAAGTAGATGACAGCCAGTTGCTCGAGGGCCTGATAGGAGCCCTCTGGGGGCTTGATTCCGCCCCCAGGCCAGGTGTTTAACACCCCTGGCTTAGAGGGCTCTTAGTACAGGGCCTACTGTAAATTCCAGGAGGATTGGCTACATCAGGAGGGGCGTGGCCTAATATGCAGAGGAGCTCCTGCTAGAAAAAAAGTGCTGGGCATTATAACCACTGAAGTCCCTCCCCTCCACAAACCCCACCCTCCTGTGGCTGCACGCCCAAAATCTCCAGGTATTTCCCAACCCGGAGCTGGCAACCCTTCCTCTGCTGCAAAACGGGCATTGTTTTCCCTTTGCCGTCTTCCAACAGGTCCTCAGTATGGTCATCAACTCGGCTTACAAACCCGGGAGCGTTTTGCGGGAGCTGCAGCTGGTGGAAGACCCCAGGTGGAACTTCCAGGAGGAGACCCTCAAAGCAAAGTAAGGGCTTCGCGCAAGGGCTCCTGAACGCATGAAGAGCTGCCTGGTATCGAATCGCGTCATTGTTCCGTCAAAGTCAGAATTGTCTATTAGATGGGCAGCCGCTCTCCAGGGACTTGGGCTGAGGCCCTTCTCGTCACCTGTGACCAGGGACAGGAACTCCTTTGCATATTAGCCCCCACCCCATCTGACGTAGCCAATCCTCCAAGAGCTTATGGGGCTCTTAGTTAGGGCTGCTAAGCCCCTGGTCTGGAAGTGCAGGGTTGCTGTACAGAGGCAGGAAGTGGCAAATCACCTCTGGGCATCTCTTACCTTGACCTCGGTGGCCCAGTCTAGCCTGTCCTCTTCAGATTTCGGAAGCTAAGAAGAGTCAGCCTTGGTTAGTGCTTGGATGGGAGACCACCTAGGAAGTGCAGGGTTGCTGTGCAGAGGCAGGAAGTGGCAAATCACCTCTGGACATCTCTTACCTTGACCTCGGTGGCCCAGTCTAGCCTGATCTCTTCCAATCTTAGAAGCTAAGAGGGGTTAGTGCTGGGATGGGAGCCCACCCAGGAAGTTGTGCAGAGGCAGGCAACGGCAAAGCACCTCTGACTGTCTCTTGCCTTGAAAACCCTCCAGGGTTTGCCTTAAGTTGGCTGGGGCTTGATGGCCCCACCGTGAAACTTGTGCTGGGCGCGGAATAATAAAAAAAAAAAAGGTCAGATTGTAAAGCCCTGTTCAAAGCCAGACTTCCTCCGCATTCTTGCATTATCTCAGCTTGTAATTTTTCCCCCCTTCGAAGTTTCCCATATGTGGGTCATTCCTCCGGCGATCTTTGATCTCCGTTCCCTTTTGCCTTGCTTGTAATACGTTTAATTGGAAAAGCAAAAATCCATTTTCAGCCGAGGAACCTTGTTAATGCTGCAATTGACACGGAGCCCGCTGAACTTGAAAGGCTTAACGGCGCTCCCAGCTAATAGGCCTGATGTCTTTTTATCGCTAAAAAGATAGCTGGCGAAATGAAAGGCTTGTCGGAACAGCAATTAACGCTATTAATAATGTGGATATCTGAGCTGATGACATTTGGTTCAGTGGCGTTTTATATTTTTTATTGGGCGTCTACCCAAGTGGTTTGCTGAAGATTTGGGTGGGGGGGTGGGGGGGGAGAGACAGAGGACACTTTCAAACTGTGTTCTGGAAAATCCTAAGATTCTTTGAAGGGCTTATCCAAGGATCATTAAGAGGATCAGAAATGGCAGAGAAATATGCGTAAGCAGGGGTGGAATTCTAGCAGGAGCTCCTTTGCATATTAGGCCACACACTCCTGATGCAGCCAGTCCTCCAGGAGCTTACAAGGCTCTTTTTTGTAAGCTCCAGGAGGATTGGCTACATCAGCGGGGTGTGGCCTAACATGCAAAGGAGCTCCTGCTAGAATTCCACCCCTGTGCGTAAGCAAACCTTGCCTGCCATTGGCTGGCTTCTCCAGTGTTGTTTTGGGGACCTTCCAGGATGAATTCACGCAGTGTGGTATAGTGGTTAGAGCTAGGGAATGCCAACAACCGCTTGGAAGAAGAAGAGGAGGAGGATACTGGATTTATACGCCACCCTTCGCTAGCCAAAGGAGTCTCAGAGATATGTGAAAAGGACTCTGGGAATCAGGAAGGATGACATGTGACATTCTACAGGAGACACAACAAGAATTATCTTGGGTCATAAACATCAGCCTGCCAGATTGCCAGGCCAGCTAAGCAGTAAATAATAGAAAATAGCAGAGGCCTTGAGCGACGGTTAAAGAGAAAATAGAGGGGCTTGACATACGGTTCTCTCAGACAAGAGTCCACACACTTAACCACTACACCAAACTGCTTTGAGACTCCTTAGGGTGGAGAAAAGTGGGGTGTAAAGTCCAGCTTTTTTTTTTCTTCTTCCACATGAAGCCTGCTGGGTGCCCTTGGGCTAGTCGCAATTCTCTCCGCCCACTGTCAGCCTCACCTACATCATAAGGTGCTTGTTGTGGGCAGAGCCAGCTTGGTGTAGCGGCTAGGAGTTGTGGACTCTAATCTGGAAAGCCGGGTTTGATTCCCCCACTCCTCCTCCACATAAAGCCAGCTGGGTGACCTCGGGCCAGTCACAGTTCTCTCAGAACTCTCAGGCCCACCAATCTCACAAGGCCCCTGTTGAAGGGACAGGAAGGAATGGCAATTGTAAGCTACATGGAGACTCCTCACCTCACCTGGAGTATTGTGTAAGACCTCAGCTGGAGTATTGTGTTCAGTTTTGGGCACCACATTTTAAGAAAGATATAGACAAGCTGGAACGGGTCCAGAGGAGGGCGGCAAAGATGGTGAGGGGTCTGGAGACCAAGTTCTACAAAGAAAGGTTGAAGGATCTGGGTACGTTTAGCCTGGAGAGAAGGTGGCTGAGAGGTGATACGATCACCATCTTCAAGTACTTGAAGGGCTGTCATATAGAAGGTGGTGTGGAATTGTTTTCTGTGGCCCCAGAAGGCAGGACCAGAACCAAGGGGTTGAAATTAAATCAGAAGAGTTTCCGGCTCAACATTAGGAAGAGCATCCCGACCGTTAGAGTGGTTCCTCAGTGGAACAGGCTTCCCCGGGAGGTGGTGGGCTCTCCTTCCTTGGAAGTTTTTCAACAGAGGCTAGATGGCCATCTGATAACAATGCAGATCCTGTGAATCATAGAATCATAGAATTGGAAGGGACCTCTGGGGTCATCTAGTCCAACCCCCTGCACAATGCAGGAAACGCACAAACATTTCCCCCTAAAAATTAGGGGGTCTTTGTGAATTTCCTGAATTGTGCAGGGGGTTGGACTAGATGACCCTGGGGGTCCCTTCCAACTCTGATTCCTTAAGGTAGTGAAAAGTGGGATATAAAACCAACCTTTCTTCCTTGGAGGAGTATATATATTTTTTCTTGATTGAGTCATGCTGACCAGGTTGCCACTCTCCGTGACAGATACCGAGGGAAAACCTACAGAGCGACAGTCAAGATTGTCCGCACGTCAGACCAAGTCCTGGATTTCTGCAGGAAAGTCTGCACCAAACTTGAATGTTGCCCAAATTTATTCAGCCCCGTGCCAGTGACTGAAGGTTGCCCAGAAAACTGCTCCGTCCATACAAAAACAAAATACAGTGAGTACAAGTGTGGCCAAAGCACGGGCATCTGCTTATAGAAGGTCCTCAACTGTCCGGGTTCCCTTAGGCCAGTCAGTACATTTTGTGCACAGGAAGCAGGAAGTTGCTTCTCCTTCTGGATAGCAGTGAGGTCGAGAACGCTTTAGTGCCCCCTGCAGGCCAAGAGTTGAAGTATGCATTGCATTTAAATGTAAAGGTAGTCCCCTGTGCAAGCACCAGTCGTTTCCAACTCGGGTGACATTTCTTTTACAGCGTTTTCACAGCAGACATTTTACGGGGTGATTTGCCCTTGCCTTCCCCAGTCATCTACGCTTTTCCCCCAGCAAGCTGGGTCCTCATTTTACCCACCTCGGAAGGATGGAAGGCGTCAACCTGGAGCCGGCTACCTGAACCAGCTTCCGCTGGGATCGAACTCATGCTTGTGAGCAGAGGGCTCCGACTGCAGTACTGCAGCTTTACCACTCTGCGCCACGGGGCTCATTGCATCTAGTTCTCCTATAAACTGGGCTTTTTTTTGTAGCAGGACCTAGGCCACATACCCCTGATGTAGCCAATCCTGTAAGCTCCAGGAGGACTGGCTACATCAGGGGGTGCGTGGCCTAATATGCAAAGGAGGTCCTGCTACCAAAAAAAAAGCCCTTCCTGTAAGGATTTTTATTGTTTTATTGATTTTATCATCATCATTTATTTTTATTTAATTTCTATCCTGTTCCGTTTCCTGCAACAGGACTCAGGGTGGAGTACAATATGTAATTTTCATCACTATACAGTAAAATGCAATCGATTAAGCTTTACTAGTCAGCGTTATGTATGTATGTAGGAGAGCCAGTTTGGTGCAGTGGTTAAGTGTGCAGACTCTTATATGGGAGAACCGGGTTTGATTCCCCACTACTCCACTTGCACCTGCTGGAATGGCCTTGGGTCAGCCATAGCTCTTGTAGTTGTCCTTGAAAGGGCAGCTGCTGTGACAGCCCTCTCGGCCCCACCCTCCTCACCGGGTTTTGTTGTTGGGGAAGAGGATATAGGAGATTGTAAGCCGCTCTGAGTCTCTTATTCAGAGAGAAGGGCGGGGTATAAATCTGCAGTCTTATTCTTCGTTTTGAGGGGCAGGAGCTCACAGGAGCAGAGCTCCGGAACCTCTGAATTTCATTGTGCTCTTTCTTTCTTAACCTCCCCCCCTTCCAAAAATAAAAAAAAAACTTGCTCCTGGGCTCCATTGTTCAAACCCCCTGTGAGAATTTCGCTGAACTCTTAAGATTTGACAAACTTTTCTAATATTTTTCCCCACCAAAAGAATGAGGAAAGTAACCAAAACATATAGAGCAGACAGATGGAAATTTTCATCATGCTACTGTGGCCACATAGGAGGAAGTCATTGAAAAAGTACGATGAGAGTAAGGTTTTATTATGACCATTATAATTCAAGAAGTGTTTTAAGGTAGATGCTGAGCCAATATAATTCAGTCCACCTTCTGGTGACATCAGGGGGTGTGTGGCATATGCAAATGAGGTGTGCTAATGAGCTCCGGCACCTTTTTTTTCTACAGAATGACCCCTCCTCATGCATATGTTTTTGTTTCCTCATTGTTTTTTATTTGTTTTTATACTACCTGTTTCAAAAGCTACGGTAGTTTTAATGTTTCAGATCGGCTGCCACCTGGGGGGGGGTGCCTGAAGCTGGTCAGAAAGGCCGCAGAGAAGCCTTTAAAATTAAAAATAAATAAAATAACACCTGACCTGTTGCTTAGGCCAGGTCAGCGCTTGAAGAGGGGCTACAATAGGGGTTGCCAGACTTGCTTAATGTAAGAGCCGTATAGAATAAATGTCAGTTGTTTTAGAGCCGGAGGAAGGAAGGAAGGAAGGAAGGAAGGAAGGAAGGAAAGAAGGAAGGAAGGAAATAGATGTGGGAGGGGGAAAGAACACAACTTTAAATGCTGGCTGACTTGGCTTGGTAAAGTGATTTAAAGAAATAAAGGCCTACTCCAAGTTGACCGATGGTGTGCTGGGCTTCGAGAGCCACACAAGATGTGTGAAAGAGCCACAGTTTGACCATCGCTGGGCTACAGTACTGTGATTTTTTTTTTTAAATGTGGCCGTGCGGTTGTTGTGTAGGGAAGACCCGCAAGACCGTTGGATGCTTTGATATGACCTTGGGGTCTCCTGCTCACCTTTTGTTCCAGCTTCTTATTACGGGAAGAGGAGGAAAGTCGCTAAGCCTCCATTTGGGGAGACCAAGAGCCGCAGCTTGGAGAGGAAAGACAGCCAGCTGGCAAGGCGCAGGAAGAGGCGGGAACCCATCATCCCTCAAAAGAAAAGGCAGCTCTCAGTGACAGATCGGAACCCAGCCGAATCTGCGGAGGTAAAGTTTTTGGAGTTTTGATCTCTCTTTGTCGAAACGTCTAGGACAGGTTCCTTTGTAAAACTGTAGCGGTTGGAGAAAGAATTACTAGTACAGGGAGTCCCCGACATAGCACCCTCTGTTACCTTTCCCCAGCAGAAGCCTTTAGTGCAGTGGTTCCCAACCCCCCCAGGCTGTGGACCGGTTCCGATCCACGGCCTGTTAGCAACCGAGACGTGAGTTGTATAATTATTTCATCATATATTACAATGTAGTAATAAGAAGACGACGACGACGATGACACTGGATTTATATCCTGTCCCCCACTCCGAATCTTCGAGTGGCTCACAATCTCCTTTATCTTCCTCCCCCACAACTGACACCCTGTGAGGTGGGTGGGGCTGAGAGAGCTTTCCCAGAAGCTCTGCCAGAGCTCTGGCTGACCCGAGGCCATTCCAGCAGCTGCAAGTGGAGGAGTGAGAAATCAAACTCAGTTCTCCCAGATAAGAGTCTACACACTTAACCATCATACCAAAATAAAGTGCACAGTTGTACCATCCCGAAACTATGCCCCCCCCCCCATGGAAAAATTGTCTTCCACAAAACCGGTCCCTGGTGCCCAAAAGGTTGGGGGCCACTGCTTTAGTGGACCATTGGCCTGATCCAGTCAGCTCTTCTTACGTTCTTGAGGTAATTAGTTAATGTTGGTTCGCCGTTGCTGTGGGCATTATTGCAGGAGAGCGATGACGAAGAGCCAGAGGGCCCGGAAGACGAGATGTGGAGCGAACAGACCAGCCCCGAGCTGCGCGACGATCAGACGGACCTCTCCTCAGCAGAGGCGCCTCTGGCCAGCCCCCCGAGCCCCATGAAGTTGCGGAGCAGCGCTGAGTCGGGCCAGGCTGCTCTCACCGAGAGAGGAAGGAGGGCTCAGAAAGCGCTCTCGCTTCTATGCGCTAAAGAGGCAAAGAGGGATCAGGCGAAGCAAGTAAGGGCCTCTGTCATTCTTTCTTTTAATGTGATCCTGACTGGGCCTATAGGATGGCATGCTCGTCCCGCCCCACATACGCACCATTTTAAGTGCCAAAACAGCTGCAGGTTGGGCGGCCATTTTGGCACTTGATTAAGGCATAATTGATTAAAGCCCCATGGTGCAGAGTGGTAAAGCAGCAGTACTGCAGTACTGTAATCTGAACTCTCTGCTCACGACCTGAGTTCGATCCCGGCAGAAAGCTGGGTTCAGATAGCCAGCCCAAGGTTGACTCAGCCTTCCATCCTTCTGAGGTCCGTAAAATGAGTACCCAGCTTGCTGGGGGGAAAGTGTAAAAGACTGGAGAAAGCAATGGCAAACCACCCCGTAAAATGTCTGCCGTGAAAACATTGTGAAAGCAACGTCACCCCAGAGTCAGAAACAACTGCTGCTTGCACAGGGGACCTTTCCTTTCCTAAGGCATAAGGCCAGGGGAACAGGAGCACATCCATCTGCCACACTGCATTTTTAAATGATTCGGTATGAGTATGAGGCCAGTTTCTCGGAATCATAGAATCGGAAGGGACCTCCAGGGCCATCTAGTCCATCCCCCTGCACAAGGCAGAAAATGTACAACTGGCTCACCCCAACACAACTCCAGTGACAGAAAGTGGCAAGAAAAAAATGACCACGAGGGTGCCATCATGTCTAGTTTGGCCCTAGGATAAGACACCCCCGATGCCCCTTTTCTGCTAAGCTGTGAAATTAATTAGGTGACTTTTAGGCAGACATTTTCATTTCTCCCTCCTTCCCTCCCCCCCCCCCCTGTTTAGTCTACCTGACAGGGTTTTTGTGAGGCTTAAAGGAGAATTTTGTACACTGCCTCGTACTGTGTAGTGTAGCGCCCAAAAGATTTTGCAGTACAGTAATTTTATTACAGTTCGTAACTGCACAAAACAGTCCGTGTCGGGGACCAAATAACAAAATACAACCATAATAATATAAAGGTTGGGATACCGACGCATGAACAAATTAAGACTGTAGCATTTACAATACCTTACAGTCCGTATCACACCCTTACATGCCGTTGACGAATTCTGTAAGCTGCTGCTAAAAATTTGGCAAATGCCAACATGTGACCTGAGGGTTACCGTCTAAGAGAAGCGTATTACTTATTGCACTGTTTGAGAGACCTTGGAGTCTTTCCTGTATAGGTTGGATAAATCTAGCTCGTATTTGATCATCGTACTCACAGCTGAGTAGAATATGTGTAATCATATCCACTTCCCCACACAGGCAAACACGCTGGACCATCAGCCCACTATAATAATATAATAATAATAAATTTTATTTATACCCCGCCCTCCCCGCCGCGGCAGGCTCGGGGCGGCTTACAGGACATGAGGGGGAAAAAATATCATTTCTTAGGGGGAAAAAATATCATTTCTGAGGGGGAAAAATATCATTTCTGAGGGGAAAAAAATATTACAACAGGCCATTGAGAAAGCCCTTCAATAAGATGGAATGTCTAAATTCGATAAATATAAGGCTGGGGAAATGACAGGACTAAACGGCTTTCAAAGGAAACTAGGTAGATTCATGGAGGATAAATCTATCAATGGCTCCTAGCCATGGTGACTGAGGGGAACCTCCACATTCAGAAGCACTAAGCCTCTGAATCCCAGAGCCAGGAGGCAACGTCTGAGAAAGGCCTTCGCCTCTACGCCCTGTTGTTGGTCATCCAGAGGAACTAGTTGGCCTCTGTGGAGGACAGGACACTGGACTAGATAGACCACTGGTCTGACCCACCAGCTCTCTTATCTTAACTCAGTTTTTGCCCTTACAGGCGATAAAGCAAGACCCTGAAGAGAAACTTGTGCTGGAGAGCAATCCACTGGAGTGGACAGTGATGGATGTCGTGAGGTTCATCAGGCTGACAGACTGTGCTCCTCTTGCCAAAATATTTCAGGAACAGGTAGGCCGGTTTATTTTCCCGCCTTTTTTTTCTGTCAGGCCTGACTCAGCATGGCTCTAAGGCCATGAGCGGGGAGGTCCTTGGTGGAAAACCCACGAATGCCACAAACTGTCTAGGAGGCCTTCAGCAAGCGACATCACTCCACTGGTAACATGGGGAGTAATAGGGTTGCCAAGTCCCCTGCGGCCTTTGGCGGGGGAGGGGGGGGGCTTTTTTCACGCATGCTACGTGCTCGCGGCACAACGTCGCTCACAAGTGATGTTATCGCACTGCTGATGTCGTGTGCCGGCCACTAACAGCTTCTGGGAAAACTCTATGGTTTTCCCAGATGCTTTAGCAATTCGGAAGGGAAACTCTATGGTACCTGAAAGGGACGTCATTGCGGTGGGGCACCCCGTCTGCAAAGGAAGGACGCTCCACTGCCCCCCCCCCCCAGCCCTCTCCCGCTTTGGAGGCAGCTGGGCAGGGGCCACCTTGTTCTTCCTTTGCTCCGATTGGAGGGAAGGAGGAACACAGGAGGGTCAGTGGGGAGGGGGCACTCACAAATCACCACCACCACCTCCCCCGTGGCAAGGTGGTGCCCTAGGCCACCACCTACCTCGCCTACTTCCACACGCCGGCCCCATCCCGTACATTTTCAAAGACATTCATGCAAAGGAACTACTAAACTTCCGAACTTTCTGTCACTGGGGACTCACCTAACTGCCCTTGGGTCGTCACCGATGTTCCCTCTAAGCTGTGGAGTCTGGTGAGCTAAAATTCTACTTTGTGAGCTACTGGCACTAAAGTTGTGAGCTACTGCATCAATTAGTTTGCTCTAGGGCCATTTTTCCTGAGCTGAGACCAAAATGTGTGAGCTGGAGGCTAAAAAATTGTGAGCCTGGCTCACCCTAACTCAGCTTAGAGGGAACACTGCTCCTCACACTTCCTCCACGCCCTTCCGTCGCTCTTGCCTCCCATGAATCTCAAAAGGTCTGCCGCTCTTTCCATTTCTTCTGCAGGATATCGACGGCCAAGCTCTTCTTCTACTGACGCTTCCGACAGTCCAAGAGTGCATGGACCTGAAACTCGGCCCGGCCATCAAACTGTGCCACCAGATAGAGAGGGTCAAGCTTGCTTTCTACGCCCAGTATGCCAACTGAGGCCTCGGTTCCGTGTTCTGCCTTCCCTTCCCTTGAACTCTATGGCGGTGCGAGGGTTGCCAGCCTCTAGGTGGGACCTGGAGATTGCCCAGAAGGACAACTCGTCTCCAGACAACAGTTTCCTAGAGAAAATGGCTGCTTTAGAAGGTTGAATCTTATACCCCACGGAGGTCCCTCCCTCCTCAAACCAAACCCGCCCTGGGCTCCACTCCACATCTCCAACCCAGACTTGGCAACTGGGATTCCTGTATCTCTGAAGAAGAAGATGATGATATTGGATTTATATCCCGCCCTCCACTCCGAAGAGTCTCAGAGCGGCTCTCAATTTCCTTTACCTCCCCCCCACACACAACAGACACCCTGTGAGATAGATGAAGATATTGGATTTATATCCCGCCCTCCACTCCGAAGAGTCTCAGAGCAGCTCACAATCTCCTTTACCTTCCCCCCCCCCCACAACAGACACCCTGTGAGGTAGATGAAGATATTGGATTTATATCCCGCCCTCCACTCCGAAGAGTCTCAGAGCAGCTCACAATCTCCTTTACCTTCCCCCCCCCCCCACAACAGACACCCTGTGAGGTAGATGAAGATATTAGATTTATATCCCACCCTCCACTCCAAAGAGTCTCAGAGCGGCTCACAATCTCCTTTACCTTCCTCCCCCACAACAGACACCCTGTGAGGTAGATGAAGATATTGGATTTATATCCCGCCCTCCACTCCAAAGAGTCTCAGAGCGGCTCACAATCTCTTTTCCCTTCCTCCCCCACAACAGACACCCTTTGAGGTGGGTGGGGCTGGAGAGGGCTCTCACAGTAGCTGCCCTTTCAAGGACAACTTCTGCCAGAGCTATGGCTGACCCAAGGCCATTCCAGCAGCTGCAAGTGGAGGAGTGGGGGAATCAAACCTGGTTCTCCCAGATAAGAGTCCACACACTTAACCACTACACCAAACTGGCTCTCTGGGCATTTGGCAGCACTGAGAGAAAGAACCTCGCAAGGAATAACTTTAAAGGAAAGGGAGCTCAAAGGAGAGCCAGTTTGTTGTAGTGGTTAAGTGTGCGGACTCTTATCTGGGAGGACCGGGTTTGATTCCCCACTCCTCTAGTTGTACCTGCTGGAATGGCCTTGGGTCAGCCATAGCTCTCGCAGGAGTTGTCCTTGAAAGGGCAGCTGCTGTGAGAGCCCTCTCAGCCCCACCCACCTCACAGGATGTCTGTTGTGCGGGGAGAAGATACAGGAGATTGTAAGCCGCTCTGAGCCTCTGATTCAGAGAGAAGGGCGGGGTATAAATCTGCAGGCCTCTTTTGCTGTTGCCAGGGGTGGAATTCTAGCAGGGGCTCCTTTGCCTGTGAGGCCACACACCCCTGATGTAGCCAATCCTCCTGCAGCTTACGGGAGGCCCTGCACTAAGAGCCCTGTAAGCTCTTGGAGGATTGGCTATATCAGGGGGTGGGGCCTGATATACAAGTAAGTTCCTGCTACCAAAAAAAGCCTTGGGTATAAATAGGCCTGCTCTCTTTTAAAAAAAAGACTTGTTTGTGGCATCGAGGGTTGCCACCGCTGCCTCAGCAAATAGGCTATTTTGAGGGTGGAGTTTGGGAAATTTGTAAATTCACTTCTGGGTAACACCCTGGTAATTTCCCTTTATCTCCATGGTAAGAACAGAGAGACATAGGTAGGGTTGCCGATTCCCTTTGCCACTCTGGCAAGGGACTTGTTTTTTGTTCATGCTTAGTGCGTGTGGTGCGATGACATCATCAGGAAGTGACGTCGTCATGCGGGGATGCTCTAGGACTTGCACTAAAAACTCTGTGGTTCCTAGTGCGTCACGCTGGAAACGCTCTAGGATTCATGGTAGAACTCTGTGGTACCATAGAGATTTTAGCTCTAGTCCTAGAACTTTCCTGCATGACGTCCCCGGCACCAACGGGGCTCTTTGGGAGCGGGGATCCCCCCCCCCCCCACAGCCTGCTCCCTGCCAGCAGGTTGGGGCCCTCCTGGGCGGGGGATCCCCTACCCCCAGTGGAGCCTCGCACCCCTAGACATGGGGAATTCCTAGAGCATCACTATTCTTAGCACTGCATCACGCTGGATCTTAGAAATCCAGTCTCCCTCACCCCTTCATTGACAGCATTCCTGCTGTTTTTTAAAGGCCTCTGTAATGCACCATTCACTGGGGAGAAGCAAATTATAGGAGTAATGCATATTTGCATGTACAACAACCCATCCGGTAAAGTATTTATGTGGAGAAACCCCTGCAGAATTAGGGTGATGGTATAATTCCACCACTTGCTTGACGATTAGAAGCCACAGCTTAAAGAGATGGTCTCTGCCAGGGGTGGAATTCTAGCAGGAGCTCCTTTGCATATTAGGCCAACCCCCCCCTTATGTATCCAATCCTCATGGAGCTTGCAGGGCTCTTTTTCGTAAGCTCTTGGAGGATTGGCTACATCAGGGGTGTGTGGCCTAATATGCAAAGGAGCTCCTGCTAGAATTCCACCTCTGGTCTCCGCTGTGTTGTGCAATCAACACCCTGCAATTCTTTGGTTTAAGAATCAAGAAGCAAACCCAGTTAAAACCGGAGAGCGTTTTGGAAGCAAATTTAAAGACAAAATATTGCAGAAGTTTTACATTTTACAGGACACAGTGTTAATTTTTCTGTATAAGATTGTATTTGGTATGTGTGCATAATATATATATGTATGTATATGATTTCATGTAAATAATGGACAAAAAGAATCTATATTCAAGAGTTATATTTTAATTTTTATTCAAAAAACAAGAAACAACCCCATTTTTACTGGAAGAATTGTAAGCCAGGTTCTTAATAAAGTCATCCCAAAGTTTGTTTCTGGTTTTATGCGGGTTTTTTTGCTGTCCCTGCCTCCAACTTAAAAGCTACCTTTAAGAAGACATTTGACATCAAGGATTATTGGCCATGAGAACCAAGTGCACCCTCCATATTCAGAAACCACTGAGGATTGGCTAAAAAGGTCAAGGTAGTCCCCTGTGTAAGCACCAGTCGTTTCCGACTCGGGTGACATTGCTTTCACGTTTTCACGGCAGACTTTTTACGGGGTGGTTTGCCATTGCCTTCCCCAGTCATCTACACTTTCCCCGCAGCAAGCTGGGTCCTCATTTGACCGACCTCGGAAGGATGGAAGGCTGAGTCAACCTGGAGCCAGCTACCTGAAAACCCAGCTTCCGCCGGGATCGAACTCAGGTCGTGAGCAGAGGGTTTCGACTGCAGTACTGCAGCTTTACCACTCTGTGCCGCGGGGCTCATAATTGGCTACGGAAGACCAACAGAAGAGCCGTGATTCGTCTTAGAATCATAGAGTTGGAAGGGTCCCTTCCGGGGTCATCTAGTCCAACCCCAACCCCCCCTCGTACAATGCAGGAAATTTACTTATTTACACAGCAAATGATTACAACGCGGAATTCGCTTGCCAGATGACACAGTGGCAGCCACAGGTATAGACAGCTTTAACAGGATTAGACAGATTCATGGGGTAGAGGTCTACCAGGGGCTAATAGCCAATGGAAACCTTCCCATTCACAGGCAGTCAACATCTGAATCCCAGTGCCCAGGGTGCAGCATCTGGGAAAGCCCTCGGCTTCTATGCCCTCAGGGCTCTTTAGCTTGGAGAAACGTTGACTGAGGGGTGACATGATAGAGGTTTACAAGATAATGCATGGGATGGAGAAAGTAGAGAAAGAAGTACTTTTCTCCCTTTCTCACAATACAAGAACTCGTGGGCATTCGATGAAATTGCTGAGCAGACAGGTTAAAACGGATAAAAGGAAATACTTCTTCACCCAAAGGGTGATTAACATGTGGAATTCACTGCCACAGGAGGTGGTGGCGGCCACAAGCATAGCCACCTTCAAGAGGAGGTTAGATAAAAATATGGAGCTGAGGTCCATCAGTGGCTATTAGCCACAGTGTGTGTGTGTATATGTGTATATATATATTTGGCCGCTGTGACACAGAATGTTGGACTGGATGGGCCATTGGCCTGATCTAACATGGCTTCTCTTATGTTCTTATGTTGGACTTCCAGAACTGGTTGGCCACTGTGAGACAGGATGCAGGACTAGACAGACCATGGGTTTTGGCTTTCTTTGTAGCAGGAACTCCTTTGCATATTAGGCCACACCTCTCTGATGTAGCCAATCCTCCTGGAGCTTACAGGGCTCTTAGTACAGGGCCTACTGTAGGCTCTGGGAGGATTGGTTTTGTGACGGAACCGGCCCGATTCTGCCTTCAGACCCGGTCCCTTTTGAGTTGCCAACTCCTGAAGGGAGCTTATCTTCTTCCCACCACTAGGGCATGCTGCCACCACCTGCTCAATTTAGGGGTTCCTGACTGAGAGGAACAGGACTCCCAATCCCCCTTGCCAGTTCTGAGGCCTGGCCTCAAGGTCCTCTGCCAACCCAGCACCTGGTTATCACAGAGACCAAAGTCCTTTGGGAGACCCCTGGAGGATTGGCACCCTTGCCAACTGTATGCCTTCCCCCTTCCCTGGACTCCCCTCTTGCAGTAGCATGGTCTAAGGCGGTTGGGGAACCTATGTGGTACAGAGGGACTACCTTTTAAAAAGACAAAACCTTTATTTAAATTTTACAACTATATGCAGGCATTTTAAAAGTTAACAGAAGAAATAAATGAAAGTAGGGGAAAACGCTCCTTCTTTCCCCATTATAATACTTGCCCTGACCATACCATTCAGAACAGACAGATTTATCAACCCAATTGAACCGCCTGAACTCAAAACCCAACTCCAACTGAAGACTTCCCACCAAAAATCACGAATATGAAACCCACTTCCCGCCCAGGAACTGGTTTTCCCTCCTGCAGCCTTCTGGGAGACCAGCCTGAAAGACCTCCTGCCTCTCTAGGAGGCCTCAGAATTGCTGCTTCCAGACCGGGGGGGAGGAAGAGACGAGGCCGAAGCCTGAGTCCAGTTTGATGGCCTCTTCCTGCCAACTCCCAGATAACCATAGCCTAAAATGGCGTTTCTCCACAGGCTCCATCAGGGGTGTGTGGCCTAATATGCAAAAGAGTCCCTGCTACAAAAAATGGGTCTGATCCAGCATAATCTAATGCTTTAAGTAGGCTTCTGAAGAGGAAGAGATCATTTGAGTACATGACGCAGCTCCATAACTCGAGAATTTTTAATTTTGCTGTTGCTTGTGCCTATTTATATGCTATCTTCCCCTTCTGCGCATAATCTTTTCTCCCCAAGATTAAAAAGGCAAGAGAAATTATAGATGAATACTAGTTTCAAGAGCACTAATTGTCTGCTTTCTCAAGTTTAATTATATGGAATTTCCCCGCCTAACTGCATAGTGCTAATGAGATATAACAAGGTGCTATTAGATTATTCTGTATTGAAATTCCTGAAATGTTGGGTGATTTTCAAAGCTTTCAGGATCCCCTTCCTCATAGGTTGCTTGCTATACATGATAGGGTTGCTCGATGTTTTCTTTTTGAGGACATGACATGTCCTCTTTTTTGTGTGTCCATCCTCTTTTGGGTTCTTTTTTCTTAAAAATGGTGAAAATGGCCTCTTTGGGGGTTGGAAGGTTAAGAATATTCCTTGTTTGTAGCAATTACAGCCTAAATAGTAGGGGCATTTTAAATGAACTTTGTCGCAGTGTTCACTTGTTGGAAATAGTCAAGTGGGAAATGTGTCATCTTCTCAAAATATGGTAACCTTAATATATGAACCTGCAATTGTAACAGGTGTGAGAGACCACTGCATTAGATGGATTCAACTTTTACTCTGGTTCTGCCAGGCCTCATTTTGGGCAGGAGCTCACAGGAGTGGAGTTTAGGAACCTCTAAATTTTATTGTGCTCTTTCTTTCTTACCCCCCCCCCCCCAAATATATATATTTCTGAACTCCATTGTTCAAATCCCCTGTGAGAATTTTGCTGAACTCTTTAGATTTAACAAACTTTCTAATATTTTCCCCCACAAAAAATGGAAAAATAACTAAAACATATAAAACAGACAAATGGGAATCATCATGAGACTGTGGCCACGTAGGAGAAAGTAATTTTAAAAGTATGATGGGAGAAAGGTTTTATGATGACAATTAAAATTCCAGAAGCATTTTAAGGTAGATGTTGAGCTGATACGATTTAGTACACCTTTCAGTGTTGTCAGAGGTGTGTGGCCTATGCAAATGAGTTGTGCTAATGAGCTCTAGCACCTCATTTTCTACAAAATGACCACGGGGTTCAGCATTCTTGTTTATTCTGACAACAGGTCCCCAGAGTCTCAAATAAAGGTAAAAGGTAAAGGTAGTCCCCTGTGCAAGCACCAGCATATCTGTCTTCTCCAGAACAACACAAACCAACTCATTCGCATGATATCTTGCAGGAACGGTAATTCTAAGGGTTACAATAGAAAAGGCAAAGCAAGCTATCATTGTTCAATGTATGCGTTGCTAGGGCTTTTTTTATAGCAGGAACTCCTTTGCATATTAGGCCACGCACCCCTGATATAGCCAATCATCCAAGAGCTTACGGGGTTCTTAGTACAGGGCCTACTGAGAGCTCCAGGAGGATTGGCTACATCAGGGGGTGTGGCCTAATATGCAAAGGAGGTCCTGCTAGAATTCCTTACAGGGCTCTTCGTACAGGACCTCCTGTAAGCTCCAGGAGGATTGGCTACATCAGGGGTGTGTGGCCTAATATGCAAAGGAGGTCCTGCTAGAATTCCTTACAGGGCTCTTCGTACAGGGCCTGCTGGAAGCTCCAGGAGGATTGGCTGCATCAGGGGTGTGTGGCCTAATAGGCAAAGGAGGTCCTGCTAGAATTCCTTACAGGGCTCTTCGTACAGGGCCTGCTAGAAGCTCCAGGAGGACTGGCTACATCAGGGGGGTGGGGCCTAATAGGCAAAGGAGGTCCTGCTAGAATTCCTTACAGGGCTCTTCGTACAGGGCCTACTGCAAGCTCCAGGAGGATTGGCCACATTGGAGGGTGTGTCCTAATAGGCACAGGAGTTCCTGCTACAAAAAAAAAAGCCCTGTGTGTCGCCCTTCTCAATCCTAATGGTTTTTCTCCTGCATATGCCATTAGGGGAATAGACCCTCATTTTGCAGTGTGGCAATTGGCGAGTCTGTCAGGAAGCATGGCTGATAGGTTGAGACGTCAGGTAATGGCAGCCCTGCTAGTTGAATGGTGTAATTACTGAAAGCCCTTGTTAATGACAAATAAATGGGCGCCCAGCTGTTCACTTTCGTTGTGCCATATGCTTCGTGTCTGGGAACGTGTCCATAGAGTGCAAGCACAAGCTGCTGGGGACTTCTCACGTCTGGGAAGTTCAAGAGCTCCCCTTCCTTCAACTGCAGCCCATGCTAAAAAAAGAGGCTAGGGTGTCACGCTCCGTAAGAGGATGTTTTGCAAAGGGGTCATCGAATCTTACAGCCGGTTCAGAGCTCCAGGGTCATCTAGTCCAACCTCCTGCACAATGCAGGAGCTTCACAAATACCTCGTGCCCCATATCTTTTCTGCCCTCCTTCTCAAGATCTGCCTACTTCACAGAATTAACATCGCTGTCAAATGGCCATCTAGCCTCTGATTAAAAACCTCCAAGGAAGGAGAGCCCACCACCTCCCGAGGAAGCCTGTTCCACTGAGGAACCGCTCTATCAGGAAGTTCTTCCTAACATTTAGCCGAAAACTCTTTTTATTTAATTTCAACCCATTGGTTCTTGTCTGACCTTCTGGGGCCATAGAAAACAACTCTGCCCCATCCTCTGTATGACAGCCCTTCAAGTACTTGGTGATCATATCACCTCTCAATTGTCTCATCTCCAGGTGAAGCATACCCATCTCCTTCAACCTTTCCTCATAGGACTTGGTCTCCAGACCCCTCACCATCTTCATTGCTCTCTTCTGGACATGTTCCAACTTGTCTATATCCTGCCCTCCACTCCGAAGAGTCTCAGAGAGGCTCACAATCTCCTTTACCTTCCCCCCCACACACACACAACAAACCCTGTGAGGTAGATGAAGATATTGGATTTATATCCCGCTCTCCACTCCGAAGAGTCTCAGAGAGGCTCACAATCTCCTTTACCTTCTCCCCGCCACAACAGACACCCTGTGAGGTAGATGAAGATACTGGATTTATATCCCGCCCTCCACTCCGAAGAGTCTCAGAGCAGCTCACAATCTTTAATTGTGGTGCTCAGAAATCAACACAATACTCTAGGTAAGGTCTAACCAGAGCAGAGTAAAGTGATACCATCACATCACGTGATCTGGACACTACACTTCTGTTGATACCGCCCCAAACTGATTTCCCTTTTTAGCTCCTGCATCACATTGCTGACTCATGTTCTGTGTATGGTCCACTAAGCCATCTAGATCCTTTTCACTCATGCCGCTGCCGAGACAAGTCATTAGTCCTCATCCAACTCTCAATCTTCCACAAATAATCCAGACCCTGCCATAAATAATGGGTGGCACACAACAGAAGGAGCTATGTTTCACCCCCAGGGATTAAATCAAGGAAGTCAAATCCACAAACGATTTTAAGATGGGCAGGCCGCAGATTCAGTGGGAGCTCACAACAGCGCAGCTCCTGCACCTTTCTGAGAGTTCCACCTCCTTGTCCATTGAATAGTAGGTGCAGCTGCATAACAATCCCTGGATGAGCTCCACCACCTATCTTTCTACAAAATGTCTGCTGATGGCTCAGTGATAGAGCATCTGCTTGGTAGACGAAGAAGAAGAAGATATTGGATTTATATCCCGCCCTCCACTCCAAAGAGTCTCAGAGCGGCTCACAATCTCCTTTATCTCCCTCCCCCACAACAGACACCCTGTGAGGTAGATGAAGATATTGGATTTATATCCCGCCCTTCACTCCGAAGAGTCTCAGAGCGGCTCACAATCTCCTTTACCTTCCTTCCCCACAACAGACACCCTGTGAGGTAGATGAAGATATTGGATTTATATCCCGCCCTCCACTCCAAAGAGTCTCAGAGCGGCTCACAATCTCCTTTACCTTCCTCCCCCCACAACAGACACCCTGTGAGGTAGATGAAGATATTGGATTTATATCCCGCCCTCCACTCCAAAGAGTCTCAGAGGGGCTCACAATCTCCTTTATCTTCCTCCCCAACAACAGACACCCTGTGAGGTGGGTGGGGCTGAGAGGGCTCTCACAGCAGCTGCCCTTTCAAGGACCTCTGCCAGAGCTATGGCTGACCCAAGGCCATTTCAGCAGGTGCAAGTGGAGGAGTGAGGAATCAAACCCGGTTCTTCCAGACAAGAGTCCGCACACTTAACCACAACTCCACACTACACCACACTTAACCGCAACACCAAACCAAAAGGTGTGCAGTCCTTTCAAGCGGGATGGCCAGAACTGCCTTTGGAGTTCAATTCTGCTTGTCACAACCTTGCTCCTGGCTCCACCCCCAAAGTCTCCTGGCTCCACCCTCAAAGTCCTCAGATATTTCTTGAATTGGACTTGGCATCCATACAGTTAAGAAGTATTTACTAATAAGAAAGATACAAGGGTGGTTGGGTGCACTGGGCCCTCCCATGAAGACCCTTACCAGAGTGGTGGCAGCCAGTAGAAGGCCTTCCTAGGCCCCTGCTGTGTGACACACACAAAGGCCGTACACGCAGCCACAACATAGCAGCTCCACAAATCAGCCTAATGGAAGGTGTCACTTCTTATAAACCCAGCGCCCAGCTGAGTCATTTCATTTCGTGAGGGAGGGAGAGCAGTGTATTTGGATAAGTGATTCACGGGCGCCTTGTCAAAGCATGATGCACGGTGGTGGTGCAAAGCCAGCCTGCGAGAGTACTTTAACTGCATTTGTTTTAATATCCTGACTTAATCTCGATGCTTCATTAGGTCACTGACCTGTTAATTAGAGGCAATGTACAGAAGGACATTTATCTAGTTAATTTACTGATGGGGGGTGGAAAGTCAGGCTTGCTTTTCTGTGACTGGACAACCCGCTGGCTGGCTGGTTTAGAGGAGGAGAGTATTTGCAGTAAGCCTGGATAGCAGCATGTTTTGCCTAGGGCAGGGGGTTCCGGCTGTCACATTTAAAGGGACCGCACACCTTTTAAATGCCTTCCCTCCTTTGGAAATAATGAAGGATAGGGGTACCTTCTTTGGGGGCTCAGAGAATTGGACCCCCTGGCCCAATCTTTTTTAAACTTTGAGGGTATTTGGGGGAGAGGCACTGGGTGCTATGCTGAAAATTTGGTGCTTCCATCTCAAAATACAACACCCCCCCCCCCCCAGAGCCCCAGATACCTGCGGATCAATTCTCCATTATACCCTATGGGAATTGGTCTCCATAGGGAATCATGGAGTGCCCAGCAGACCGTTCCCTCCCCTCCCCTGCTTTCTGATGACCCTGAAGCGGGGGGAGAGCCTCCAAACCAGGGGATCCCCTGCCCCTACCTGGGGATTGAGCAACCTCAAAGCAGTCTTGCCATGTCTTGAGTGTAAAGAATTCAGCTAGAGAAGAAGCAATTGTAAAAACGGGGACAACGGAGTACTGTCCCGTCTGCTAAGTACTTCCTGTGCATAGCTGCATGGAATTTTTATGCTTCAGTGCATCTGGAAATAATTCTGGAAGATCTGTCTTTACATTCTTTGGATTGGAAGATCTGGATTTACATCCATCATTGGACTTTAACGGACATTATCAGAAGGCAGGGCTGCCAAGTCCCCTGCGTTCTCCAGCGGGGGCTTTCATGCGCGCGCAACACAATGACAGCACCCGGAAGTGATGTCATCGTGCCGGCAAAGTTGCGTGCGGCCGCCTCTAGGCGTTTCCGGGGAAACTCTGTGGTTTTCCCGGATGCTCTAGCCATTTGGGAGGAAAAAAACTCTACAGTACCTATTGTACCGTAGAGTTTCCCCTCCCAAATGGCTAGAGCATCCGGGAAAACACATAGAGTTTTCCCGGAAACGCCTAGAGCAGCCACGCGTGATGTCGCCGGCACGATGACGTCACTTCCATTTTTTTCTTTTTAAAATTTTCTCTGGGACACTGCTTCCCCCCACAACTTTCCCACCGGTTGCCAGGCCACCCTACCTCTGATGTCTTACGCACAGTGGCTTTTTTTGTAGAAGTAACTCCTTTCATTGTTAGGCCACACACTCCTGATGTAGCCAATCCTCCTGGAGCTTGCAGTAGGCCTGTAAGAAGAGCCCTGTGAGGAATTCTAGCAGGACCTCCTTTGCATATTAGGCCACACCCCCCTGATGTAGCCAATCCTCCTGGAGCTTCCAGCAGGCCCTGTACGAAGAGCCCTGTAAGGAATTCTAGCAGGACCTCCTTTGCCTATTAGGCCACACCCTCCTGATGTAGCCAATCCTCCTGGAGCTTACAGTAGGCCCTGTACTAAGTGTCCTGCAAGCTCTTGGAGGATTGGCTGCATCAGGGGTACATGATGCAGCCAATGCAAAGGAGCTCCTGCTACAAACCCGCCCCCCTGCTTTCATGCAGAACTTCTTGCCTGCTTCTCACCGCAAACCAACCGCAGCTTGTTCAAGATGTCTGAAGCTAGCCGACTTCCTGCAGCGAGGGCTCTTCGAAAAGCACTTCCTACTTCTTTCTTTTCCAAGTCATTTGCTTCGTGATGGAGTGCGTTTGAGCAGGCTAATGGTAAGGAGGCGACAAAGCTGAGCCTATTTAAGTTATATGGCTTTTTACGAGCATTAAGCCACCCGCTCCTGTAATAAACATCTCTGCCAGAGCTAATACTCAATAAAGGGTATGGTTTAGAAGCAATTAGGGAGTTGGAATTACAAAACAGCACCGTTCAGCACAACAGTGTCTTTCGCAGCCCCGTAGCCAGGATTTGAAGAATTGGGGGGCCCCGATTTTTTTCAGGAGGCACATAGTGGCCCCAACCTCCATGGCCTTCTCTCCTACCACCGCTGAGGAGGAAAGCTGCCAGCTTGCTGCCATACAGCCTCCCCCCTCCACACAGCTGCCCCAAGGTGATCCCTTTCCACCCCTCTTCCAGCAGCTCTGGTGGGGAGCCACTCAGAGGTTTAGATACGTGCAACACGGTCTCCTGCCCTTACCTGTAGCATGATCCAGTCAGGCAAGCTCGGCGGGACAAGGGGGTGGGGGTGGAAGGCGCCACCAATTCGCAACTGACTTCTGGGGCTACAAGACCTCCAATTCGGATTTCTTCCTGTCGGAGGGCAAGCCGAGGCTGCCCAAGCGCAGCTCCCACCCTCGCTCGGGTGGCCAGCAAGACCAGGCCAGAAAACCCCTGCAGGCGAACATCACCTCTCCACTGATCCCCAGCCACGGACTGCAGCCGGGACCTCCACTTGTGTGCGCCAGCCTACCCTACCCTGCCCTGTCTGCAATGGAGCCATCCGCCCCCTACCCCCGCCGTGGAGCTTAACTTTCAGTCCTGGGCACTGAAAGTGCCCCGTTGTTTCTGCTTGCTGGGGGGGGTCAGAGATTTCTTCCAGCCCCTAAGTTTAACTTTCAGTCGTGCCCTGGTGTTTCTGCTTGCTGAGGGGTCAGAGATTTCTTCCAGCCCCTAAGCAAGCAGAAGCAAGGTGGAGCTTATCTTTCAGTCCTGGGTGCTGAAAGTGCCCCATTGTTTCTGCTTGCTGAGGGGTCAGAGATTTCTTCCAGCCCCTAAGCAAGCAGAAGCAAGGTGGAGCTTATCTTTCAGTCCTGGGTGCTGAAAGTGCCCCGTTGTTTCTGCTTGCTGGGGGGTCAGAGAATTATTCCAGCCCCTAAGCAAGCAGAAGCAAGGTGGAGCTTATCTTTCAGTCCTGGGTGCTGAAAGTGCCCCATTGTTTCTGCTTGCTGCGGGGTCAGAGAATTATTCCAGCCCCTAAGCAAGCAGAAGCAAGGTGGAGCTTATCTTTCAGTCCTGGGTGCTGAAAGTGCCCCATTGTTTCTGCTTGCTGGGGGGTCAGAGAATTATTCCAGCCCCTAAGCAAGCAGAAGCAAGGTGGAGCTTATCTTTCAGTCCTGGGTGCTGAAAGTGCCCCGTTGTTTCTGCTTGCTGGGGGGTCAGAGAATTATTCCAGCCCCTAAGCAAGCAGAAGCAAGGTGGAGCTTATCTTTCAGTCCTGGGTGCTGAAAGTGCCCCATTGTTTCTGCTTGCTGGGGGGTCAGAGAATTATTCCAGCCCCTAAGCAAGCAGAAGCAAGGTGGAGCTTATCTTTCAGTCCTGGGTGCTGAAAGTGCCCCGTTGTTTCTGCTTGCTGGGGGGTCAGAGAATTATTCCAGCCCCTAAGCAAGCAGAAGCAAGGTGGAGCTTATCTTTCAGTCCTGGGTGCTGAAAGTGCCCCATTGTTTCTGCTTGCTGGGGGGGTCAGAGAATTATTCCAGCCCCTAAGCAAGCAGAAGCAAGGTGGAGCTTATCTTTCAGTCCTGGGTGCTGAAAGTGCCCCATTGTTTCTGCTTGCTGGGGGGTCAGAGAATTATTCCAGCCCCTAAGCAAGCAGAAGCAAGGTGGAGCTTATCTTTCAGTCCTGGGTGCTGAAAGTGCCCCGTTGTTTCTGCTTGCTGGGGGGGTCAGAGATTTCTTCCAGCCCCTAAGTTTAACTTTCAGTCGTGCCCTGGTGTTTCTGCTTGCTGAGGGGTCAGAGATTTCTTCCAGCCCCTAAGCAAGCAGAAGCAAGGTGGAGCTTATCTTTCAGTCCTGGGCGCTGAAAGTGCCCCATTGTTTCTGCTTGCTGTGGGGTCAGAGAATTATTCCAGCCCCTAAGCAAGCAGAAGCAAGGTGGAGCTTATCTTTCAGTCCTGGGTGCTGAAAGTGCCCCGTTGTTTCTGCTTGCTGTGGGGTCAGAGATTTCTTCCAGCCCCTAAGCAAGCAGAAGCAAGGTGGAGCTTATCTTTCAGTCCTGGGTGCTGAAAGTGCCCAGTTGTTTCTGCTTGCTGGGGGGGTCAGAGATTTCTTCCAGCCCCTAAGTTTAACTTTCAGTCGTGCCCTGGTGTTTCTGCTTGCTGAGGGGTTAGAGATTTCTTCCAGCCCCTAAGCAAGCAGAAGCAAGGTGGAGCTTATCTTTCAGTCCTGGGCTCCGAAAGTGCCCCCTTGTCTCTGCTTGCTGAGGGGTCAGAGAATGGCTGGGGCTGATGGGAAGTGTAGGCAAAAAACATCTGGAGAGCTACCGTTGGCCACCCCTGCCATAGAATCCACCCTCCAAAGCAGCTAGTTTCTCCAGGACGTTGTAAATAACTGGTGCCGGTGCGTATGGCAAGAAGGTTTACAGAATTAATCACCGGTAAACATTAACACCTTCACACACATCCAGCGTGTACATGCATTCTCTTTAGTGCAATACAATAACACTGACAAGACAACAAATACATCTAAGCTGGAGCACAGGGTGCTTTCCTCTCCCCCAAACAAACACGACTAAAAGTTCCCTAAGGCCACTGTCCCTAAATAGTCCAAAACTGTGTGATTTTGGTTGGGGTCCTTTGGTGTTTCGCTGTACATTTCTGACGGAGAGAATACGGAACCGCAGGGCTCTTTTTCTAGCAGGGGCTCCTCTGCATATTAGGCCACGCCCCCCTGGTGTAGCCAATCCTCCTGGAGCTTACGGTAGGCCCTGAAGTAAGAGCCCTCTAAGCTCTTGGAGGATTGGCTACATCAGGGGGCGTGGCCTAATATCGAGGTGGAATTCTAGCAGGAGCTCCTCTGCATATTAGGCCACGGCCCCTGATGTAGCCAATCCTCCTGGAACTTACAGTAGGCCCTGTATTAAGAGCCCTCTAAGCTCCTGGAGGATTGGCTACATCAGGGGGGCGTGGCCTAATATGCAGAGGAGCTCCTGCCAGAAAAAGAGCCCTGATGGAACCGTATCCCCCAGGATTTTTCATGGTTTCATTTACTTGGTTGGGAGAAAAGGCTGAGGAAGGACCGAGTAGAAAAACCTCATTAGTTTTAATATGACAAGCAGGATACTTCATAAGGCCATGAAGAAATATCGCTAGGAGAGCCCAGCACTTCCCTGCAACGGCTAAGGCAGTGGTGCTGCGTTGCTGTCAGCCAAAAAGCCAGCAGGCTCTTTGTATTCATCTTGCATTTTTCAATAAGGCCGACGGTGTGTTCAGACTGCTTTACGGGCCCCATAAAAATTTCATTCTCAGCTAGGGTTGTCAAGTCCAATTTAAGAAATAGCTGGGGACTTTGGGGGTGGAGCCAGGAGACATTAGGGGTGGAGCCAAGATCAAGGCTGTGACAAGCATAATTGAACTCCAAAGGGAGTTCTGGCCATCACATTTAAAGGGACGGCACACCTTTTCAATGCCTTCCTTCCATAGGAAATAATAAAGGATAGGGGAGCCTTCTTTTGGGGCTCATAGAATTGGACCCCCTGGTCCAATCGTTTCGAAACTTGGGGGATATTTTGGGGAGAGGCACTAGATGATGTACTGAAAATTTGGTGCCTCTACTTAAAAAAAAAGCCCCCCCCAGAGCCCCAGAGACCCACAGATCAATTCTCCATTATTTTCTATGGGAATAAATCTCCATAGGGAATAATAGAGTTCCCAGCAGACATTTCCCTCCCCTCCCCCGGCTTTCTGACGACCCTGAAGCGGGGGGAGGGCCTCCAAACCGGGGGATCCCCTGCCCCCACCTGGGGATTGGCAACCCTATTCTAAGCTAGGGTTGCCAAGTCCACTTCAAGAAATATCTGGGGACTTTGGGGATGGAGCCAGGAGACTTTGGGGGTGGAGCCAGGAGACATTGGGGCGGAGCCAGGAGCAAGGGTGTGACAAGCATAATTGAACTCCAAGAGAGTTCTGGCCATCACATTTAAAGGGACAGCACGCCTTTTTAAATGCCTTCCTTCCATAGAAAATAATGAAGGATAGGGGCACCTTCTTTGGGGGCTCACAGAATTGGACCCCCTGGTCCAATCCTTTTGAATCTTGGTAGGTTTTTTGAGGAGTGGCACTAGATGCTATACTAAAAATTTGGCACATCTAGCTCAAAAAAACAGCCCCCCCAGAGCCCCCGATACCTGCAGATCAATTCCTCATCATTCCCTATGTGAATAGTTCATGAAGGTGCCAGCTGGCTGGGGGAGGGGGAAAGCCTGTAAAACCGGGGGATCCCCTGCTCAGACCTGGGGATTGGGAAGCCTATTCTAAGCCGACGACATGTGGAAGACTTTTCCCAGTGCAGCATCCCTAAGTTGCGTTTCTCTGCCTTTCGTCAAAGTGCCGCAGAAACGATTGCTCCGATTTTGCCTGTCCTGCCCGCCCTCTAGTCCACAGCATCCTGAGAGTTGTCTGGAAGGTTTCCGGTTTAAATTTCACCTCAGCCGTGAAGCTCTCTGGCCTAGGCTTCCCAATCCCCAGGTCCCAGCGGGGGATCCCCCGGTTTTACAAATCTCCAAACCTGGGGATTGGCAACCCTCTCTCTCTCACACACACACACACTTACTGGGTCTGATTCCTCCACAACGACATCTGAAAAGAACAGGGGCTACACTGCTCCCTCTCTCTGTCTCTCGCACAGACACACACTTAGTTGCTCTGAAACGAAAGCAAAACAAACCCAGGGACTGTGTTGCTGACCCTTCCCACGAAGTACTTCCTGCTCAACTTCAAAGGCACACACATTTTGAAACAGACCTGTTTGCAGGTTTCTAAGCCTGCCCAAGATCTAGAGCTGAATGGTGGCTGTGGGGGCGGGGCTTCACCCACCGGCCAGCTGGCTGGGGGCGGGGGAAGCCTGTAAAACCGGGGGATCCCCCGCTGGGACTTGGGAAGCCTAATTGAGGCAGAGTCAGGGTCAGCACAAACGGGGATGGGGATGGGTGCCCCCTCCACCCTTGTGGCAAGGTGACACTCTAGGCGGCTGCCTACTGTCTACTCCCACATGCCAGCCCTGGGTAAAGTGTAGATGACTGGGGAAGGCAACGGCAAACCACCCCGTAAAAAATCTGCCGAGAAAATGTTGCGATGTGATGTCACCCCATGGGTGACTTGGTGCTTGGTGGAAAAAGTCACCTCTGAGCTGCCTTTATTCTCACGGGTTGGCGGGGGGGACACAGATAATCATATGTTTTCCCTATTGGGAGTGAAAGCAGCCCCAGGGGGTAGCATTTTCCAGGAAGCAACCAGCAGAGGAGGAGAAAGGCGGGGGGGGGGAGGGGACAAGCATTTAAAATAGAAGAAGAAGACAGAGCGGCTCACAATCTCCTTTACCTTCCTCCCCCACAACAGACACCCAGTGAGGTAGATGAAGATATTGGATTTATATCCCGCCCTCCACTCCAAAGAGTCTCAGAGCGGCTCACAATCTCCTTTACCTTCCTCCCCCACAACAGACACCCTGTGAGGTAGATGAAGATACTGGATTTATATCCCGCCCTCCACTCCAAAGAGTCTCAGAGCAGCTCACAATCTCCTTTACCTTCCTCCCCCACAACAGACACCCAGTGAGGTAGATGAAGATATTGGATTTATATCCCGCCCTCCACTCCAAAGAGTCTCAGAGCAGCTCACAATCTCCTTTACCTTCCTCCCCCACAACAGACACCCAGTGAGGTAGATGAAGATATTGGATTTATATCCCGCCCTCCACTCCAAAGAGTCTCAGAGCGGCTCACAATCTCCTTTACCTTCCTCCCCCACAACAGACACCCTGTGAGGTGGGTGGGGCTGGAGAGGGCTCTCACAGCAGCTCCCCTTTCAAGGACAACCTCTGCCAGAGCTGTGGCTGACCCAAGGCCATGCTAGCAGGTGCAAGTGGAGGAGTGGAGAATCAAATCCGATTCTCCCAGATAAGAGTCCGCACACTTAACCGCTACACCAAACTGGCTCTCTACACCAAACTGGCTCTCTAGAATAGAGAAATAGATACAGAAGGGACTGCAATATGTAGCTGAACTCTGAGAGATACTTCTCTTCATTCTTTGTTTTTCTGTTATAAGAGAAGGTATCTTGCTGCAGACAACCATAGGTTCCTGACATGCGGTTTTCCTTGCACACATAAATTCTGGCTTAAAAACTGATTACCGCATGCAATCTGCAACCTCCTCCAGCATTTACTGAACTGCTTTCGATGGCGTGAAGCACGCTGCTGCAAGACTACGGAACGTTCAGGAACATTCTGACTCAGGGGTGTTAAACATGCGGCCTGGGGGCCAGATCAGGCCCCCGGAGGGCTCCTATCAAGCCCCCAAGCAACTGTCTCTTGTCTGCTTCCTTCTCCCCCTCTCTTGCTTCCTTCTGCATAACAGCTTGCTTTGCAAGGCTTGCTCCATCGCACAGGAGCTACAGAGCAAAACCTCGATTTTCTCCATTGGCTGAGGCTCCCCCCCCCACGGTCCCCTGGGGAAGGAAGGAAAGAGCCAGAGCTTCCTTTGCTCGGTTCCCTGGATCCCATGGAAGAAATACAAAGAAAGCATCTTTAAAACTGATGAGTGCTAACATTTTAAGCATATTTTAAGTTTCTTAAAATATATATATTTGTATTTGTCTGGGTCTTTTATAAAGTTTATATCTCTGCTACCTGATCTGAAATAGGTACACACGTGTCCTGGCCCAGCATGGCTCAGCCCAACCTGACATGGTCCGGCCCAACAAGGTCTCATTTATGTCAGATCTGCCTCTCACAGCAAATTTGTTCGACACCCCTGCTTTAAAAGCAACGGCCAGAACTCCTTTCAGAGTGCAATTGTGCTTGTCACTCCCTTACTCCTGGCTCCACCCCCAAAGTTTCCTGGCTCCACCTCCAAAGTCCCCAGGTATTTCCTGAGTTGGACCTGGCAACTCTATCTTGGGCACATTTTGTTGATGTGCCTTCGGTGCCTGACCCCAAATGGTGTCCCTGAGCTTACGGGGGGGGTCGGGGGAGTCAACTGCTAATATTTCAGGCAGTCAGCGGCATGGATTCCTTCCCATCCCTGATTTAAGGTATTAGGCATCTTGTGGGTAAGCCCTTGAAGAGTAACAGCTGATGGCCGTAACAGTTTATGAGGAAAAAGGACCCCTGAAGCCTCCAATACGACGGCTGCTTTATAGCGCTCTCTGATGTGAAAACTGGACACCTGAGCGAAGCGCCAAGTTACTATCTTGGTTCCATTTAGTGGCCTATTAAAAGGAGTTGATAGCTGGCCCGAGTAATAGCCTGGCTCTTGTTTATGGCACTCCTTTCCCTGTACGGGTGGGAAGTTCCTGGGAACATTTCCATGGTCAGTTTCCAGGGACTCTTGTCTTCTCATAAGAAGAAGAAGATGATATTGGATTTATATCCTGCCCTCCACTCTGAATCTCAGAGTCTCAGAGCGGCTCACAATCTCCTTTATCTTTCTCCTCTGCAACAGATACCCTGTGAGGTGGGTGAGTCTGAGAGGACTCTCACAGCAGCTGCCCTTTCAAGGACAACCTCTGTCAGAGCTATGGCTGACCCAAGGCCATTCCAGCAGCTGCATAAGAACATAAGAACATAGAAGCCATGTTGGATCAGGCCAATGGCCCATCCAGTCCAACACTCTGTGTCACATGGTGGCAAAAAAAATTATATATATACACACACACACACTGTGGCTAAGAGCCACTGATGGACCTCTGTTCCATATTTTTATCTAGCCCCCTCTTGAAGCTGGCTTTGCTTGTAGCCGCCACCACCTCCTGTGGCAGTGAATTCCACATGTTAATCACCCTTTGGGTGAAGTACTTCCTTCTATCTGTTTTAACCTGACTGCTCAGCAATTTCATTGAATGCCCACGACTTCTTGTATTGTGAGAAAGGGAGAAAAGGACTTCTTTCTCTACCTTCTCAATCCCATGCATAATCTTGTAAACCTCTATCATGTCACCCCGCAGTTGACGTTTCTCCAAGCTAAAAGCCCCAAAAGATGGTTTTTCTTAAAGCTACATACTTCTACAATTTGCAATGTTTTTTAAAAACTCCTCCAGGGCATTTTTTTTTAAAAAAAAATTCAGTTTTTTTCTGCAAACCTGAAGCTTTTCTCAAGTTTGTCAAAAAAATCTGTCTCTTCTGTCTATGGCTCCACGTGCTGGAAAAAATTGTAGAAAAATAGGTGGCAGAGCTTATTAGCATAACTCATTAGCATATGTCCCCCCAGCCAAAAGCAACCCGATGCAAGAAAGGAGAGCCCCAGGCGAGCAAGGCCTTCTTGAGATCCAGACAGTCCAAGCAGGCCTCACTTGCCTGGGGCTCTCATGGGCCGCCCCCACCCCATTCAAAAGGCCAGCAAGCCACCCACCATCCAAAATCACATAAGAAGCGGAGAAAGGGTGGCGTGGGCTTCTCCAGGGGTTAATGAGGGCTGCTGGGGGCATGGCAAAGCCCCTGGTGGCTGGCTGGCTGCCCGCTCTCCTAATCCAGGGATCGTTATGCAGCTGCACCTCCTATTCAATGGACAAGGTAGGTGGGAAGGAAGAGGGGGAACCCTCAGAAGGGTTCAGGATCTGTACTTCTGAGAGCTCCTGCTGAATCTGAGGCCTGCATATACATAGGACCATGTAAAGAATGCGGCATATTGATCAGGTGTAGCATAGTAGAGGCCAGAAAGCCAACAAGGTGAACAGGTTTTCAGATATTAAGCAGCCAGATCAGTCTATAAAATATTTTTTAAGAACTGTGGGTTGCTTGCAAGAACTGCATCTCGATCATTTTCTGCTGGGAAAACATAGTATTTATAATCCTGACATAAGGTCGTTAGGAGAATTCTAACCAGCGCATTTATCATGCTGAGTGCCGGTTAATCCAACGCATGGATATATCGACTCCCGCTACCCCATTCCACTGAACGCACACAAATACACTACAGTTGTTACACACACTGAGCAAGTGAGCAAGTGAGCACATATCACTTTGTTATTAGATTTGGTAGGATAACGCTACCCAGAAGTCTTTGTAGCTTACAAATATCTGACCATCGATCTTTCTCACTCTCAAAAATAATCAATTTTCCTCACAAATAGAAGGCCAAACAAAATTCTCAGCCACGGGAATATGCTTAAAGGCTCATTCTGCAATGAGAAAGATTTTTTTGACCAGGGCATTTTTTGATGCCCAGGAATTCCAGCTGGCTTGGCACCAGGGGGTGTGGCCTAATATGCAAATGAGTTCCTGCTGGGCTTTCTCGACCAAAAAAGCCCTGTGCGAAACAACGGTGACATCGGGGTGTGTGTCCTAATATGCAAATGAGTGCCTGCTGGGCTTTCTCTACAAAAAAGCCCTGATTTTAACAGAACTCAAAATGACGTTTCCCAGTCCAAGAGATAAAAAAGGGTTCCCGATGTTGTGCCTTACTCTGAATTAATGTATTATATGGGTTATTACTATTATTTATTTACATGGTTTATTAAAATTTACATCTCGCTTTTCTCATTGTAGCGGCCCCGTGATGCAGTGTGGTAAAGCAGCAGTACTGTGGTCTGAACTCTCTGCTCACGACCTGAGTTCGATTCCAGTGGAAACTGGATTCAGGTAGCTGGCCCAAGGTTGACTCAGCCTTCCATCCTTCCGAGGTCGGTAAAAGGAGTCCCCAGCTTGCTGGGGGGAAAGTGGAGATGACTGGGGAAGGCAATGGCAAAGCACCCCGTAAAAAGTCTGCTGTGAAAATGTTGTGAAAGCAACGTCACCCCAGAGTCGGAAATGACTGGTGCTTGCACAGGGGACCTTTCCTTTCCTTTCTCATTGTAAATGGCAACTCAAGACAGCTTGCAAAATGAGTCACACCAAAATGTTATGATCCAAAGGAACGATATAGGCCTCAGCGCGTTAAGAAACATGAAGCCAAAGTATTAAAACAAAACTGTAAAACTGTGCCTGATTAACTTGTGGGATTCGCCGCTACAAGAAGTAGTGGTGGCCACCTTCATAGATGACTTTTAAAAGCAGTTAGACCAACTCATGGAAGGCTGGAAGGGTTACCAGGCAACCAGTGGAAGTACTGGGGTGGGGACACTTGTAGGTGGGAGTGAGACTGGGGATGTTGCTACGTTTTATCATAGAGTTTCCAGCGATTCCTAGAGCTGCCATTTGTCACTTCCAGGTTATATAAGAAGTGACATAATGATGTCAACATCGCTTTTCTTTTTCTTGGAACTTATATCTGAGAGGTGGCAGGTAATGGAGCTTGCCAGCAGGAGAGTTTCTGAAGAAGAAGAGGAAGAGGAAGAAGAGGAGGAGGAGGAAGAAGAAGAAATTGGATTTATATCTCACCCTATACTCTGAATCTCAGAGTCTAAGAGTGGCTCACAATCTCCTTTACCTTCCTCCCAGTTTGGTGTAGTGGTTGTGTGGACTCTTATCTGGGAGAACCAGGTTTGATTCCCCACTCCTCCACTTGCAGCTGCTAGAATGGCCTTGGATCATTCATAGCTCTCACAGAGCTGTCCTTGAAAGAGCAACTGCTGTGAGAGCCCTCTCAGCCCCACTCACCTCACAGGATGTCTGTTTTGTGGGAAGAAGATATAGGAGACTGTAAGCCGCTCTGAATCTCTGACTCAGAGAGAAAGACAGGGTATAAATCTGCAGTTCTTCCTCTTCTCCCCCACAACAAACACCCTGTGAGGTAGGTGGGGCTGAGAAAGCTCTCACAGAAGCTGCCCTTTCAAGGACAACTCTGCCAGAGCTATGGCTGACCCAAGGCCATTCCGGCGACTGCAAGTGGAGGAATGGGGAATCAAACCTGGTTCTCCCAGATAAGAGTCCGCATCCACTACACCACACTGGCTCTCTCACCAAACATGCTCTCCATTAAGGAGGAGGAGGAGACTGGATTTATATCCCACTCTTCACTCAAGAAGAGCCCCGTGGCGAAAAGTGTTAAAGCTACAGTACTGCAGTCCTAAGCTCTGCTCACGGCCTGAGTTTGATCCCCCGTGGAAGCTGGGTTTTCAGGTAGCCGGCTCCAGGTTGACTCAGCCTTCCACCCTTCCGAGGTTAGTAAAATGAGTCCCCAGCTTGCTGTGGGGAAAGTGTAGAGGACTGGGGAAGGCAATGGCAAAGCACCCTGTAAAAAGCCTGCTGTGAAAACGTTCTGAGAGCAACGTCACCCCAGAATCGTTCTACGTTCAGATGCAGTAACCAGTCACTGTGGGGTAACGACAGATGAAGATTTTGGCATCCTTGTTGCTGCTGCTTGTGCAGAGCCTGGAGGTTGGCAACCTTGTGTAAGCTCCAAAGTTCGGCAGTGTGCAGCATGAAGTGGCCTGGGCTTGTATGGTGTGTATGACTGATAGATCAGAGCTCGCCTAGATGCCCTCTTCGTGCCTCCAAATCTTATCCCACAAGGCAGACAAAGCCAACAGCAGAAGCAACAAGCAGCCACAGTTTCTACTGTATTATTCCGGGCAGCACAAGAAGAGACAGCAAGATATACTAAGCAGGTGTGGCCAACGGTAGCTCTCCAGATGTTTTTTGCCTACAACTCCCAGCAGCCCCAGCCAGCATGGCCAATGGCTGGGGCTGATGGGAGTTGTAGGCAAAAAACATCTGGAGAGCCACCCCTGAGATATAGGGGTCATTTCATAGAAAAAGAGGTGCCAGAGCTCATTAGCACAACTCATTTGCATGTGCCACATACCCTTGACATCACCGGAAGGTGGACTAAATTAGCCAGTTTGGTGTAGTGGTTTAAGTGCGCGGACTCTTATCTGAGAGAACCTGGTTTGATTCCCCACTCCTCCACTTGCAGCTGCTGGAATGGCCTTGGGTCAGCCAGAGCTCTCTTATCTGAGAGAACCGGGTTTGATTCCCCACTCCTCCACTTCCACCTGCTGGAATGGCCTTGGGTCAGCCAGAGCTCTCTTATTTGAGAGAACCGGGTTTGATTCCCCACTCCTCCACTTGCAGCTGCTGGAATGGCCTTGGGTCAGCCAGAGCTCTCTTATTTGAGAGAACCGGGTTTGATTCCCCACTCCTCCACTTGCACCTGCTGGAATGGCCTTGGGTCAGCCAGAGCTCTCTTATCTGAGAGAACCGGGTTTGATTCCCCACTCCTTCACTTGCACCTGCTGGAATGGCCTTGGGTCAGCCAGAGCTCTCTTATCTGGGAGAACCGGGTTTGATTCCCCACTCCTCCACTTGCAGCTGCTGGAATGGCCTTGGGTCAGCCATAGCTCTCATAGGAGAGCCAGTTTGGTGTAGTGGTTAAGTGTTCGGACTCTTATATGGGAGAACCAGGTTTGATTCCCCATTCCTCCACTTGCAGCTGCTGGAATGGCCTTGGGTCAGCCAGAGCTCTCTTATCTGGGAGAACCGGGTTTGATTCCCCCCTCCTCCACTTGCAGCTGCTGGAATGGCCTTGGGTCAGCCAGAGCTCTCTCATCTGGGAGAACCGGGTTGGATTCCCCCCTCCTCCACTTGCAGCTGCTGGAATGGCCTTGGGTCAGCCAGAGCTCTCTTATCTGGGAGAACCAGGTTTGATTCCCCACTCCTCCACTTGCAGCTGCTGGAATGGCCTTGGGTCAGCCAGAGCTCTCTTATCTGGGAGAACCGGGTTTGATTCCCCACTCCTCCACTTGCAGCTGCTGAAACGGCCTTGGGTTAGCCATAGCTCTGGCAGACGTTGTCCTTGAAAGGGCAGCTTCTGGGAGAGCTCTCTTACCCCGGCCCACCTCCCAGGGTGTCTGTTGTAGGGGAAGGAGATAAAGGAGATTGTAAGCCACTCTGAGACTCTGGTTCAGAGAGAAGGGCGGTGTATAAATCTGCAGTCTTCTTCTTCTATATCAGCTCAGCATCTGCCTTCAAATGCTTCTTGAATTATAATTGTCATAATAAAACCTTAACCCATCATCCTTTTTAAATTTACTTTCTCCTCTGTGGTCACAGTGGCATGATGAAGATTTCCACATGTCTGCTTTATATGTTTTGGTTATTTTCCCATTTTTTGGTGGGGGAAAACCTTGTCAAATCTTCATCAAAATTCTCATGGGGGGCTTGAATGATGGAGCCCTGAAGCAAGTGGGGGGAGGGGTGTTAAGAAAGAAAGCAGCCCCATGGTGCAGAGTGGTAAAGCTGCAGTACTGCAGTCCAAGCTCTCTGCTCACGACCTGAGTTCGATCCTGGCGGAAGCTGGGTTCAAGTAGCCGGCTCAAGGTTGACTCAGCCTTCCATCCTTCCGAGGTTGGTAAAATGAGTTCCCAGCTTGCTGGGGGGAAAGTGTAGATGACTGGGGAAGGCAAGGGCAAACTACCCCGTAAAAAAGTCTGCTGTGAAAATGTCGTGATGTGATGTCACCCCAGAGCCAGAAACGACTGGTGCTTGCACAGGGGACTATCTTTTTTTTAAGAAAGAAAGAGCACAATAAAATGTAGAGTTTCTGGAACTCCACTCCTGTGAGCTCCTGACCAAAATGAGGCCTGGCGTCAGAGAACTTGTTCAGCAAACATGATTTTACAATGCCCAGGCCCAATTTCCCTGCACTTTCTAATTTTAGCCCCCCTTGCCAGCATGAGCTTAAAACAAATGGACTCGTGCCGGGCGGGCGGAGAGGTTAACGAGGTATTAATGGAGAATCGAACGGGGCGATGGATGTTTTCGCCCTTCTGCGAACTCCTGCAGGCCGCTTTGCGCAAAAGCGCCCAGCGTGAGTTTGGCAGAGGCGGACGTCATTGTGTGGCGATCAGACGCACACCAGCACGCAAGAGCTTGTCGCAGGGCCCCGGAATGTGACCGGGTCAAAAGGGAGGTCAGATTCTAAAGGGAGCTTCCCCCTTGGAAATGTTCAAGTACGAAATTGTTTTCAAGAAGACACTCTTCCCATTAGTTTAGTGCTGCTACGTATCGGTTTGATTTCACAGTGGAGGTTGTCTTAGACTTGAATCTTAGAACACCGTCTGGTTGATCTTACTGATTCACTCCTTACGGACTACAAGGGATGCCAGCCTCCAGGGGAGACCTGGGGATCCCTCAGAATTACAAGCAGGGCTGTTTTTGTTGCAGGAATTCCTCTGCTTATTAGACCACACAGCCCTGATGTAGCCAATCCTCCAACAGCTTACAGTAGGCCTGTAAGAAGAACCCTGTAAGCTCTTGGAGGATCATAGAGTGGGAAGGGACCTCCAGAGCCATCAAGTCCAACCCCCTATGCGGTGATGGGAAAGATCTCAGCATGAGCTAGGGTTGCCAAGTCCAATTCAAGAAATATCTGGGGACTTTGGGGGTGAAGCCAGGAGACTCTGGGGGTGGGGCCAGGAGACATTGGGGGTGGAGCCATGAGCAAGGTTGGAACAAGTACGATTGAACTCCAAAGGGAGTTCTGGCCATCACATTGAAAGGGACTGCACATCTTTTCAGTGCCTTCCCTCCATTGGAAATAATGAAGGATAGGGGCACCTTCTTTGGGGGCTCATAGAATTCCACACCCCGGTCCAATCCTTTTGAAACTTGGAGGGTGTTTTAAAAAAAGGCATCAGATGCTGTGCTGCAAATTTGGTGCCTCTACCTTAAAGAACATCCCCCCCAGAGCCCCAGACACCTGCGGATCAATTTCCCATTATTCCCTATGGGAACCATTCTCCATAGGGAATAATAGTGCCCAGTAGACATTTCCCTCCCTCCCCCACCCCCGGCCACTTTCTAAAGCGGGGGGAGGGCCTCCAAACCGGTGAATCCCCTGCCCCCACCTGGGGATTGGCAATCCTTCCCCTCTCTCTCTCTCTCTCTCTCTCACACACACACACACACACACACACACACACTTACTGGGTCTGGTTACTTGCTCTGAAAACGAAAGCAAAACAAACGGAAGCTGCTGCTGACTCTTCCCCATAAAGTGCTTCCTGTTTCCTGCTTCCTGCTCAAATGCAAAGACACACGAACAACAGAAACACACACACACATTTTAAAACGGGACCTGTTTGCAGGTTTCTAAACCTGCCGGAGCTCTAGAGGTATGTGGTGACTGTGAGGGCGGAGCCACTGTGGACAGCTTGCCTCTCATCACAGGTGAAGAATCCGATCCCGTCAAGAGAGCGGCTGGTGGGGACCAAAAGCTCACAACACCGCTGCGGGCTGAGAAAGACTCAGGGGTTTGACTGGGCCGGATTAGCAATTAGGCCAAGTAGACATTGGCCTATGGGCCCTCACGCCTTTAGGGGCCCCAGGCCAGCTTTCCCAGGGGTTTCCCCCCTTCTTGCAGCCCTTCCAACCTGCATGTGCGGCCAGCAACTGAGCCGCTCCTTGCCCGACTTGCCTGGTACGGCTGCTGCTGGCGTCATCGCCAAGTTTGCTGGGGGCGGGGGGAAGCCTGTAAAACCGGGGGTTCCCCCACTGGCGCCTGGGGATTGGGAAGCCTAGCCTAAGCCACTGCTAGTCTGAGTAGACAATGCTGACTGTGATGGACCAAGGGTCTGACACAGTACAAGTCAGATTCATGTGTCCATGTGACAACCCCTCATGGGACTTTCAAAGCCAGCGACAAAAGAGGTGGTTTGCCATATCGCCTGCCTCTGCATAGCAACCCTTGGTGGTCTCCCATCCCAATACTAGCAAGGGCTGACCCTGCTTAGCTTCTGAGATCTGATGAAACCGGGCTAGCCTGGGCCATCCAGGTCAGGACAGAGAGAGATAATAACCTAGTTAATTAGGGGTATTACCAGATATGTATATTGTCTGTGGGCCCTGTAAAAGGGAAACGATAGGCAGTGAGTTGTAAATCTTTTCTACACGACCACTCCGAGCAGTGTGGCAAGTTGTAACTAATTGGAAAATAAGGCTTCTCCTCTTGATGGCTGCCTAGGGAAGCCGCAGAAAACGGCTGAGATGATGAAGTTATTAAATTATATTAGAATAAGAGGCAATAAATAAACAGGCGCTCGTAAAACTGGGTTATATCGGCAACACTGTTGGAACAAAAAAAGGCAGGGACAATGTGCGGCCATTTTGTTGTTAAAAAAGAACAGAGTTAGCCATGCGGCCATTTTGTTGATTTTTAATTAATTAATTTTTTTTAAGAAGACTTTGATTGGTCATGGGGAGGAATTGGGAGAGGGACTTTTCCAGTATCCTTCCAGGGATTGTGGCTGATTAAACCATGGAAAGCTTTTTCCCCCTTGATGTAATGCAAAGTGGGTCTTCAGACCCTGCTGAATTTTGACATAAGAACATAAGAGAAGCCATGTTGGATCAGGCCAATGGCCCATCAAGTCCAACACTCTGTGTCACACAGTGGCAAAAAATTTTATATACACACATACACTGTGGCTAATAGCCACTGATGGACCTGTGCTCCATATTTTTATCTAAACCCTTCCTGAAGGTGGCTATACTTGTGGCCGCCACCACCTCCTGTGGCAGTGAATTCCACATGTTAATCACCCTTTGGGTGAAGAAGTACTTCCTTTTATCCGTTTTAACCTGTCTGCTCAGCAATTTCATTGACCACTCATTGTGTAGTGTACTGGGAGCTTCAAATGAAGGCCCTTTGTTGGAGAGGCTCCTTGCAGCTAAACTCAGAATGGCTGCCCTTGTTCAGTCAGCCAATCAGGTAATATCCATTTGAATGAAGTCCATGGCTTGAGAGGCTGCTTGCAGTTACACTCAGATTGGCTGCCCTTGCTGAGCCAGCCAATCAGGTAATATCCATCTGAATGAAGTTCATGGTTTGAGAGGCTCCTTGCAGATAGAGTGGCTGCCCTTGCTGAGCCAGCCAATCAGGTAATACCCATCTGAATGAAGCCCATGGTTTGAGAGGCTCCTTGCAGCTACACTCAGAGTGGCTGCCTTTGCTGAGCCAGCCAATCAGGTAATATCCATCTGAATGAAGCCCATGGTTTGAGAGGCTCCTTGCAGCTACACTCAGAGTGGCTGTCCTTGCTGAGCCAGCCAATTAGGTAATATCCATTTGAATGAAGCCCATGCAAATGAGGATTCCCAGCACCTGTTTTTTTCTGTTGGGTTGTTTATTGCTGGAGGTGTGTTTTGGGTGGAGTTTCTGTTTATATAGCTGTGGCTAACCATATGTGTTTTCAGTTGGGGTTTGGCTAATAAAAGAGCTATGCTGGAACCACTGTAGCATCTGACCCACTAGTTTTCACATTGAAATCTCCTCCCCTCCCTGCACAGCCTTGAAAATCTAAAGTGGTACTAGGTGGACAGGCCTCAGCAGTCTGTGCCCCCCCAGTCTTTCACAGTAATGCAACTGAGGCCAGACTGGTATCAGTTACAAAATGCTTTGCTTTCCATGAACCATTCTGTTCCCATTTAAGACACTGTTATTTTACGATGTTGTTAGCCTCCCTGAGCCCTGCTCCCAGGGAAAGGCGGCCGATAAATCAAATATAATAAATAAAATAATGTTGCTTCTACAAATTCATGCAAAGTTAGGGTTGCCAAGTCCAATTCAAGAAATATCTGGGGACTTTGGGGGTGGAGCCAGGAGACATTAGGGGCGGAGCCAGGAGCAAGGGTGTGACAAGCATAAATGAACTGCGAGGGAGTTTTGGCCATCACATTTAAAGGGACGGCACACCTTTTCAATTCCTTCCTTCCCTAGGAAACAATGAAGGATAGGGGCACCTTCTTTTGGGGCTCATAGAATTGGACCACCTGGTCCAATCTTTTTGAAACTTGGGGGGTATTTTGGGGAGGGGCACTAGATGCTATACTGAAAATGTTGTGCATCTATCCCAAAAAACAGTGCCCCCCCCCAGAGCCCCAGATACCTGCGGATCAATTCTCCATGATTTTCTATAGGAATAAATCTCCATAGGGAATAATAGAGCTCCCAGCAGACATTTCCCTCCCTCCCCCCGCTTTGCGACGACCCTGAAGCGGGTGGAGGGTCTCCAAACCGGGGGACCTCCTGCCCCCACCTGGGGATTGGCAACCCTATGCAAAGTGGGGTTGCCAGCTTCCAGGTGGGGTATATCAAACAACACAAAAAACCATGGCTCAATAACGAACAGAAATTAACACTCTATTTTTAAACAATAACTCTCAATATTTGAAAAAACTATTTCATTGAAAATTGTGTTGAACAGCAATCCATATTAAACATTACACTAAATATAGAAAATCCCCAAATCCATTTTCCAGTAATGTGAGATCAAAGGTTGAATTGTAAAGTCTCTTTTAAACATGCATGTTAGTTTCCAACTTCTCCCTCCTTGGAGGTTTTTCCACAGAGGCTAGATGGCCGTCGGACAGCAATGAAGATCCTGTGAATTTAGGGGGAGGTATTTGTGAGTTTCCTGCATTGTGCAGGGGGTTGGACTAGATGACCCTGGAGGTCCCTTCCAACTCTATGATTCTATGATTCAGATGCTAATTCTGCCGCTCCCACGGTCAAATTAAAGTGCCCGTGCTCAGAAAAGTGCTGTGTAGAGAAACTTCCTATTTTCTTTCCAGTTTCATATTGCACATTTTAAAGCTTCATTCCACTTGAGTTGATTTAAGAAAAGTGGGGGTAGAGAAAGCCTCTATCCAGGCTTCGAGGCGGGACCTGGAGATCTCCAGAAATCACAACTCATCTCCAGATGGCAGAGATCAGTTCCCCATGGAGAAAATGGCTGCTTTGGAAGGTGGACTCTAGGGCCTTGCACCCCACTGAGGTCCCTGGCCTCCCCAAAGCTCCACCTTCAGAATCTCCAGGGATTCCCCAACCCAGAACTGGCAACTAGAGTTGCCAAGTCCAATTCAAGAAATATCTGGGGACTTTGGGGGCGGAGCCAGGAGACATTGGGGGCGGAGCCAGGAGCAAGAGTGTGACAAGCATAATTGAGCTCCACGGGAGTTCTGGCCATCACATTTAAAGAGACAGCACACCTTTTTAAATGCCTTCCTTCCGTAGGAAATAATGAAGGGGCACCTTCTTTTGGGGCTCATAGAATTGGAACCCCTGGTCCAATCATTTTGAAACTTGGGGGGTATTTTGGGGAGAGGCACTAAAAACTTGGTGTCTCTACCTCAAAACACAGCCCCCCCTAGGGTTGCCAAGTCCAACTCCAGAAATATCTGGGGACGTTGGGGGTGGAGCCAGGAGACACTGGGGTGGAGCTAGGGGGGAGGGGGGGGAAACGGTGCCGGGGAGCATGGCGAGCCGCCCCGTCTCGGAGTGGGCGACGCCCCTGCGCAGCTGCCGCCTCTTCTCCGCTCGCTGTGGCTGCTCCTCCAAGATGCGCTCAGGCTGGGCACATCTCGGAGGAGCAGCTGCGGTGGAATCGGAGGGGGGGTGGTGGCGGGCTGGGGGCGTGGCGGGCCGTGAGTCTAGGTCCTAGAAGGGCCCAGATTCGCGGCTCGCCATGCTCCTGGCCTGCCTCCGCCCTCCCCTTTTCTGGTTTTGCCTCGGAGGTGGGGCGAGCGATGCTGCTGCGCCGCTGCCGCCTCTTCTCCGCCCACCGCAGCTGCTCCTCCGAGATGGGCTCAGCCTGGGCCCATCTTGTGGGAGCAGCTGCTGTGGGCGGGGAGGGGGCGGCAGCGGCGCGGCAGCATCACCCGCTCCGGGATGGGGCGGCTCCTTGGCGCCGTTTCCCCCCTCCCCCCGCTTCCGTTTTTTTGGGGAGCAGGGGAAGAGGCTGGAAATCCTGGGGTCCCCCGCCAGGTTGGGAGGGTTGGGAAGTCTAGCCCCCCCAGAGCCCCCGATACCTCCAGATCATAATATTATTATTATTATCAATTTCCCGTTATGCCCTATGAGAATCGATCTCCACATAGGGAATACTGAAGTGCCCAGCAGACATTTCCTCCCCCCCCCATTTCTGGTGACTCTGAAGCGAGGGATTGGTGTCTCTACTCACAAGTTGCTGCCAACTTCTTCAAAGTAACACAGACACACCATCCCAAGAGGAAGCCTTTCAATCGGAGACTGACGCTTCCGGAGGTGGAAAGGCACATGGTGGGTGTAGGGGCGGGGCTTCCCCCCACCAGCCAGCTGACTGGGAGCGGAAAGGAGCCTGGGAAAGCCTGGGACCTGGGGATTGGCAAGCCTACCGGCAACCCTAGCAAGCTGTAGGATCTATTTGTGCAGTCTGGAATGATGCATTTTGCAGGTGACTAGATCTCAAGATGCCTACAAACTGATCCCATTATAGGGTTGCCAGGTCCGACTCAAGAGATATCTGGGAACTTTGGGGATGGAGCCAGGTGTCTTTGGGGGTGGAGCCAGGAGCAAGGGTATGACAAGCATGACTGAACTCTGAAGGGAGTTCTGGCCATCACATTTAAAGGTAACACGCTCCTTTTAGTTGCCTTCCCTCCATTGGAAATAATGAAGGATAGGGGTACCAAGGACCTGCCTACCTTAGGGACTGTCTCTCCCCACAAGTTCCCAAGAGAGTACTTAGATCGGGATCACAAAATCTATTAGTAATCCCCGGGCTGAAGGAGGCCTGATTGAAATCAACCAGAGACAGGGCCTTCTCAATCGTAGCCCCCTGTTGATGGAACCAACTGCCAGATGAAGAGAGGGCCTTGCGGAACGTTGTGCAGTTCCGCAGGGCCTGCAAGACTGTCCTCTTCCGGCTGGCATTCAATTGACTTGGCACCAGTATTTAAGAGAAGTGGAAGAAGGCTGTCGCCACCAGAATAGCACCAACTCAATGTCAGTATATTCAGAGCCAAGCAGTTTCTATGCACATGCTGGGAAAGTGAAAGTAACAGAACTGCCAGGTAGATCATCTAAGTGACAGAAGGTGGCTGGTTGCCAGATTGCATCAGCCTGGGCAATGTCAGCATGACTCAGCAGCAAGCTGATTGGTTACCTGGGTGGATAGTATGTATAAATGTATGTATGTATAAAAGACACTTTACTGGAGAGCCGGTTTGGTGTAGTGGTTAAGTGTGTGGACTCTTATAAGGGAGAACCGGGTTTGATTCCCCACTCCTCCACTTGCACCTGCTGGAATGGCCTTGGGTCAGCCATAGCTCTGGCAGAAGTTGTCCTTGAAAGGGCAGCTGCTGTGAGAGCCCTCTCCAGCCCCACCCACCTCACAGGGGGTCTGTTGTGGGGGAGGAAGGAAAAGGAGATTGTGAGCCGCTCTGAGACTCTTCGGAGTGGAGGGCGGGATATAAATCCAATATCTTCTTCTTCTTCTTCTTCTTCTACTGTGTGTGGGATATGTATGGTGGAGGTGCAGCGGAGCATTCTGTTGGTTTGGAGAGTGGAGGTGTAAATAAATTGTATATAGTGGTTTTAACAGTGCTGTGTGCAAGCCTTCATTCTTTGCGTCACTAAAGACCACCCTCACTAAGCACAGGCGCATCAACCCTCAATACTCTGTTTTAATCATTGCATATCTATTTTATTACTGTACGTGTAATTTTAATACTCATTCATTTAATTGTTTGTGGGACTTTATGTTGGGAGCCGCCCTGAGCCTGCTTCGGCGTGGAGGGCGGGATATAAATCAAATAAAAATAAATAAATACCTTCTTTGGGGGCTCATAGAATTGGACTCCCTGGTCCAATCCTTTTGAAACTTGGCGGGTGTTTTGAGGAGAGGCACCGGATGCTATGCTGAAAATTTGGTGCCTCTACCTCAAAAAATAGGACTCCTGAGAGCCCCAGATCACACGGATCAATTCCCCATTATACCCTATAGCAGGGGTGGCCGATGGTAGCTCTCCAGATGTTTTTTTGCCTACAACTCCCATCAGCCCCAGCCAGCATAACCAATATCTGGGGCTGATGGGAGTTGTAGGCAAAAGAAAATCTGGAGAGCTACCGTTGGCCACCCCTGCCCTATAGAAATCGGTCTCCATGGGGAATAATGGAGTGCCCAGCAGCATGGCTGATGGTAGAGTGTGTGGCGCCCCAGACAGACTTACTGCCTGCTGCACCACACTCCTCGGGGCCCTAGGCACGCGTACACACCCCAGGCCAGGCCACCGCTACCCCTCCCTCCCCTGCTGGAGGAGCCTTCACTCCCCCTCCTTTTGGGATCCAGAAGCGAGGGAGGAGCGAAGCCTCATTAAGTGCTCTCTTAAGAGAGAACGCTCAGATGCCCAGACCACATCCAAGCTGGTAGAGCCAATTCTAGCGGTGCTCCTCTGAGCGTGCCGGCGGGGGGGCCAGCGGCAGAGCACAACGTTACAGAAGGGAAGGGAGGAGGGGGGAGGCGGCAGGGCAGTGAGATTGGTGGCGTCCGCGTTCAGGGAGGGAAATTAGGTATTTGTCTTGGGTACGGGGAGGGGGGCTAGAACCCAATTTGGCGCCCCCCCTCCCGGCGTCCTAGGCAAATGCCTAATTTACCTAGTGGGCGAGCTGGCCCTGCCTAGCAGACATTTCCCTCCCCCCACCTCCCGCTTTCTGATAACCCTGAAGAGGGAGGATGGCCTCTAAACCGGGGGATCCCCTTCCCCCTCCTGGGGACTGGCAACACTAGATTGGTTTCCCCCGCCTCCACTTGCAGCTTCTGGAATGGCCTTGAGTTCGCCGTAGCTCTGGCAGAGGTTGTCCTTGAAAGGGCAGCTGCTGTGAGAGTTCTCTCAGCCCCACCTACCTCACAGGGTGTGTGTTGTGGGGGGAGGAGATATGGAAGATTGTAAGCCGCTCTGAGACTCTGATTCAGGGAGAAGAACGGGGTATAAATCTGCAATTCTACATCCCAACCCCCTCCTCTTTGCATTGATTTTACTAACATTCAGAATATCTGAGTAGAGAGATAATTAGCAACTATTCTTCTACCTGCTAAGACTACGTAATACTGCATGAACAGATTTGGAGACACAACAATACACCTCTCTCCTAGACAGCTGTAATGAATATCCCTTTTCCCAAGTCTGATTTCCTGAAAATTAGAAGCGGCCGCGATACTAACACTGTCAGGGGCAACAAACACATGCTGTGTTGCTATACAGCCAAGGGATATTTCAAGATCAGCCGGGTATCCCCAAAGGAGGGAGAGATGTCTTTTGCCAAACCCGACTTAAGCCAGAGCTCAGACGGGATGTCAGAAAGTGTGTGCTAATTAATTAATTGGCCGACAGCCCTTTGGTTCGATCGGTTTTATTTCTACTAGAACTTGAGGCAGGCTTTTTGCAAGCTGATAATCCGCTTGGCACATTCAAAGAAAAAAGCTGCATTTTGGACCTTGTAAATACAGGCTGTCTGTTCAAGGGTCACAGCTAGCGTTCCCAAGTCCAGTTCAAGAAATATCTGGGGACTTTGGGGGTGGAGCCAGGAGACTTTGGGGGTGGAGCCTGGAGCAAGGGTGTGACAAGTATCATTGAACTCCAAAGGGAGTTCTGGCCATCACATTTAAAGGGACCGCACGCCTTTTAAATGCCTTCCTTCCATTGGAAATAACGAAGGATAGGGGCACCTTCTTTTGGGGCTCATAGAATTGGACCCTTTGGTCCAAACTTTTTTAAACTTAGAGGGTGTTTTGAGGAGAGGCACTGGATGCTGTGCTGCAAATTTGGTGCCTCTAGCTCAAAAAACAGGGCCCCACCCCGAGCTCCAGATACCCACAAATCAGGTCTCCATTATATAGGCTTCCCAACCCTCCCGCCCTGGCTGGGGACTCCCGAATTTTCAGCCTCCTCCCCCGCTCTTAAAAAGTCTGGGGGCGGGGGAGAGAGAACATACCTGCAGGCATCATGTTTTACAGCTTGAGATCCGTTTTTAAGGCTGCACAGGAAACAGGAACGGCCCTTTAAGGCTGCACAGGAAACAGGAATGGCCCCTCCCTTTCTTTTCCTGTGCAGTCTTACTTTCGTTTTCACAGCCAGCAAATTCTGCTTGAAGAAGACCAAGTACCGTAAGTGTTTGTGTGTGAGAGAGAGAGAGAGGGAGGGGGCAGGGAGGGGGGAATTCCCTGGTATGGAGGCTCACCCCCCCTCTTTAGAAAGCATGGGGGTGGGAAAGGAAATGTCTACTAGGCACTCTATTATTCCCTATGGAGAACGATTCCCATAGAGAATAATAGGGAATTGATCCAAGGTTATTGGGGGCTCTGGGGGGGGCTATTTTTTGAGGTAGAGGCACCAGATTTTTAGTATAGCAGCTAGTGCTTCTCCCCAAAATACCCCCCAAGTTTCAAAAATATTGGACCAGAGGGTCCAATTCTATGAGCCCCAAAAGATGGTGCCCCTATCCATTATTTCCTATGGAAGAAAGGCTGTCCCTTTAAATGTGATGGCCAGAACTCCCTTGGAGTTCAATTATGCTTGTCACATCCTTGTTCCTTGCTCCGCCCCAATATCTCCTGGCTCCACCCCCAAAGTCTCCTGGCTCCACCCCCAAATTCCCCAGATTTTTCTTTAATTGGACTTGGCAACCCTACCATTATACCCTTTGGGAATCAGTCTCCATAAGGAATACTGGAGTTCCTGGCAGACATTTCCACCCACCCCCACTTTCTGATGACCCTGAAGCGGGGTGGGGGGGAGGCCCTCCAAACTGGGGAGATAAAGTTGCCAGACCCCAGCTCTGGGTGGGGATTCCCCCAATTTTTAGGGCTTTAGCCCGCCCACAGCCAACTGGACAGTAGGAAAAGCCCCAACCCCAAACAACCCTGAACAGCTAGGTTGCCAACACAATGACATCAAATGGAAGTGATGTCATCACGCCAGGGACATTGCACAGCAGCGCTCTAGCATTTTGGGCAAAACTCTATGATAACCATAGAGTTTTGCCCACGGCTTTTTTTGTAGCAGGAACTCCTTTGCATAGTGGGCACAAACCCCTGATGTAGCCAATCCTCCTGGAGCTTACAGGGCCTACTGTAAGCTCCAGGAGGATTGGCTACATCAGGGGTGTGTGGCCTAATATTCAAAGGAGGTCCTGCTAGAATTCCTTACAGGGCTCTTCGTACAGGGCCTGCTGTAAGCTCCAGGAGGATTGGCTACATCAGAAGGGTGTGGCCTAATAGGCAAAGGAGGTCCTGCTAGAATTCCTTACAGGGCTCTTCGTACAGGGCCTACTGTAAGCTCCAGGAGGATTGGCTACATCAGGGATGTGTGGCCTAATAGGCAAAGGAGGTCCTGCTAGAATTCCTTACGGGGCTCTTTGTACAGGGCCTACTGTAAGCTCCAGGAGGATTGGCTGTATCAGGGGAGTGTGGCTTAATATGCAAAGGAGTTCCTGCTGCAAAAAAAAGCCCTGCTTACAATTGCCTTCTCTTCCTCTCTGCACAACAGACACTCTGTTTGAGGGAGCTCTGAAAGAACTACAGATGACTCAAGGTCTCCCAGCTGGCTTCATATGAAGGAGTGGAGAATCAAACCCAGTTCTCCAGATTAGAGTCTGCCACTCTCAACCACTACACCACAGCTTGCTCTCAAATCCAGGGCAACGGGCTGCCTCGCCCAAGCACTGGTGAGGCAGGAAGCGCAACCAGCAGCTGCGGGGAAGAGAGCAAGGAAAGGCACTCGGTTGCATCATTCGGGGTGCTGTATTTGATTAGATTTATTAGATGAGATTTATTAGATTTATATCCCACCCTCCCCGCCGAAGCAGGCTCGGCTCACAACAATGAGAACAATAAATTACAATAAAACATCAATTCAACAATAAAAAACAATAAAACAGTTTGGTGCTAGTATTCTAACGTATGTTAGAATGTTGTTTGCAGATTTTAGTTCTGCTTTTAATACAATATAACCCCATAGATTGTTGTTTAAGCTTAAAGATTTGAAGCTGTCGGACTCTATATGTGAGTGGATTTTGAATTTTTTGTCAGGTCGTTCACAAAGGGTTAAAATGGATGGATATATTTCCTCCGTGAAGATCTTAAATATTGGCACCCCTCAGGGATGTGTCTTGAGTCCACTTCTTTTCACTATTTACATGTCTGATTGTGTTTCTAGCAGTCTGAGTAACAAAATCATTAAGTATGCAGATGATACAACGTTGGTAGGGCTCATCTCTGAGGATGATGAGTCTGCGTACAGGAGGGAAGTTCAACAGCTGTCCCTTTGGTGTAAAGTAAATAATCTTATTTTAAATATAAATAAGACGAAGGAAATTATAGTGGATTACAGGAAGAGTAGTTTGGACACCCAGCCGTTGTTTATTGATGGTGTTATGGTAGAACAGGTGACAGAATGGAAGTTTCTGGGAATTACCATGAAACAGGATCTAACATGGGGGGCAAATACTTTAGCTCTAGAGAAAAAGGCCCAGCAACGACTATACTACTTAAGACTCTTAAGATCACTACAACTGTCAGGGAGTCTGCTGGTTGCCTTTTATCGTAGTTCCATTGAGAGCATTTTATCTTATTGCCCCTGCGCGTGGTTTGGGAGCTGCACGGAAGCAGAGAGAAGGGTGCTCCAAAGAGTGACGAGAAGAGCACAAAAGATTTGTGGATGTTCTCTCCCCTCATTGGTGGATCTGTATAATATGGCATGTAAAAGGAAGATACAAATGATCCTAAGGGACCATACACATCTGGGCCATTTGCTTTTTGAGATCTTACCGTCAGGTAGACGATATAGAGTGTTGAAGGCTAGGACAAACAGATTTAAGGACAGTTTCTATCCAAGTGCTGTGGTTAGGTTAAATGCAGGGTTATGAAGGATTATCTGTTTTAGATGTATTTAATGGTTTAAATGGTTTTAATGGTTTTATGAATGTTTAATGGTTTTATGAATGTTTATTTAATGGTTTAAATGGTTTAAATGGTTTTATGAATGTTTATCTGTTTTAGATGTATTTAAATGGTTTTAATGGTTTAAATGGTTTAATGGTTTTAGATGTATTTAAATGGTTTATGAATATGTGTGTTTGATGTGTTGGTATGTTTGTGGAAGAGCACCTCATTTCGTTGCTCTCTTTTTGTTGAGAACAATGACAATAAATTCATCTATCTATCTATCTATCTATCTATCTATCTATCTATCTATCTATCTATCTAACTATCAAACTTTCAACGGCATTTCATGCTCTTAGGTATCCTTTTGTATTACTATATCGGCAATTTAATTAGAACCTAGCCAGCAATTTAGTTAAAGGCTAGCCAGAAAAGTGTTGTCTTGCAGGCCTTGCGGAACTGGGCTAGATCCCACAAGGCTCTGACCTCCTCCGGCAGTTGGTTCCACCAATAGGGGGCAGCATTTGAGAAGGCTTTATCTCTGGCGGTCTTCAATCTTGCCTCCCTTGACCTGGGGATCAATAGAAGATTTGTGTTCCAGATCTAAGTACCTCTGGGGAACATGTGGGGAGAGACGGTCCCTAAGGTAGACAGGTCCTCAGCCATATAGAGCTTTAAAGGTAATAGGCAGCATGTTGTAGCAAATCCGGTACACTACTGGAGCAGGGCAGCCAGTTGCTGAGCGCTAAGATATTCGTATGCTCCTTGGGAGGACAGCTATGGCGAACCTGGGCAGTATAATAAAAAGTAGAGACATCACCCTGCCAACGAAAGTCCGTATAGTCAAAGCAATGGTATTCCCAATAGTAATGTATGGATGTGAGAGCTGGACCATAAGGAAGGCCGAGCGCAGAAGAATAGATGCTTTTGAGCTGTGGTGCTGGAGAAGATTCTTGAGAGTCCCTTGAACTGCAAGAACATCAAATCAGTCAGTCCTAAGGGAAATCAACCCAGACTGTTCCCTGGAAGGTCAGATGCTGAAGCTCAAATACTTTGGCCACCAAAGGAGAAGGGAGCACTTCCTGGAGAAGACCCTGATGCTGGGAAAGACAGAAGGCCAAAGAAGAAGGGGACGGCAAAAGAGGAGATGGCTGGACAGTGTTACTGATGTAACAAACACGAATTTGAGCAGACTTCAGAAGATGGTGGAAGACAGGAGGGCCTGGTGTGACTTTGTCCATGGGGTCGCAAAGAGTCGCTCGACTGTGCGACTGAACAACAACAACAAAGATATTCCAAATATGCCACTTCTTCTCCTTCCATCTCTACCTCCACGCCTCTCAATCATGTAGCAATGATTAACTAAGTCATCAGTAGCTTCAGACGCGATGTCCCTGTGTGATACTCTGAGATAACTCAAACTCTCGGATTGATTTACACCTGACAAAAAACAAAGAAGCAAAACCGCAGCGACAGGAGCCCTTCTCGCAGCTCAAGGGTCCCTCGCAGAGCCCCTCGTTAGTCTCCCCGGCTTGCTTCCCTAATAGCTTGCTGCGCTTCAGATGTTTTCATAAGCTGCCTTGGCTCTAATAAATGAAATTATACTCCAGTGGTAAAAAACGTTCCCATAAGCAATCACTGGGATGGCGTCTCTGCACGCGAGCACCACTGAAGCTGTTGTCATATCATAAAGATGTAATGGGAGCAAGTTATTAGTTTTTCTCCAAGCTCTGACTGTTGTGATGTCCGATTATCAAGGGAAGCCGAAACACACGACCGAAGACGCTGCAGCGTTAAAAAAAAGAAAGCACCTAGGCTTAGAATCGAAATAACTGTGAACCCATGTGTCAGATTTACACAAGTAAGGGAGAGACAAAGAGGATCACGTTTTAGAGAGTTCTCTAGGGTCGCTGGTTTGAGGCGATTCGGTTAATATAGCAGAGTTTGCCCAGTCATAGAAGTGTGATAGAGTGCAGTAAATAAATATCCCAAGAAGGATATTGCAAAAATGGTAAATTTACATTTATTCAAGTAAATCCAATTCACATTCAGGTTGCCGCTGAAAGAAAAGAAAGAAGCCTAATCTAAAGACTACTTTAAAAAGATAAAGATAGTGCAAGCACTAGTCGTTTCTGACTCCGAGGTGACATCATGATGTTTTCATGGCAGACTTTTTACGGGGTGGTTTGCCCTTGCCTTCCCCAGTCATCTACACTTTCCCCCCAGCAAGCTGAGTACTCATTTTACCAACCTCGGAAGGATGGAAGGATGAGTCAACCTTGAGCCGGTGACCAGAACCCAGCTTCTGTTGGGATCAAACTCAGGTTGTGAGCAGAGAGCTTGGACTGGACAGCTTCTCTAGCATCATGTGGGAGTATGAGAGCATTGTATCTCCAGGAGAGACCTGCAGAAACATGTGTCTCCAAGGAAGGCCATGTGGCAAGAGAGGACAAAGAGAGGCGGGGTCAGAGGCCAGCTCCTGGGTTAAGACAGCCATCCCATTCAAGGAGATAACACCTTTGTTGTTGTTGTTCAGTCGCACCGCTGAGTCCAACTCTTTGCGACCCCATGGACAAAGTCACGCCAGGCCCTGCTGTCTTCCACCATCCTCCGAAGTCTGCTCAAATTCGTGTTTGTTACATCAGTAACGCTGGCCAGCTATCTCATCTTTTGCCGTCCTCTTCTTCTTTTGCCTTCTGTCTTTCCCAGCATCAGGGTCTTCTCCAAGGAGTGCTCCCTTCTCCTTTGGTGGCCAAAGAGAGAGCCGGTTTGGTGGTAGTGGTGAAGTGTGCAGACTCTTATCTGGGAGAACCGGGTTTGATTCCCCACTCCTCTACTTGCACCTGCTAGCATGGCCTTGGGTCAGCCATAGCTCTGGCAGAGGTTGTCCTTGAAAGGGCAGCTGCTGTGAGAGCCCTCTCCAGCCCCACACACCTCACAGGGTGACTGTTGTGGGGGAGGAAGGTAAAGGAGATTGTGAGCCGCTCTGAGACTCTTCGGAGTGGAGGGCGGGATATAAATCCAATATCTTCTTCTTCTTTAAAGTATTTGAGCTTCAGCTTCAGCACCTAACCTTCCAGGGAACAATCAGGGTTGATTTCCCTTAGGACTGACTGATTGGATCTTCTTGCAGTCCAAGGGACTCTCAAGAGTCTTCTCCAGCATCACAGCTCAAAAGCATCTATTCTTCTGCGCTCGGCCTTCCTTATGGTCCAACTCTCTCAGCCATACATTACTACTGGGAATACCATTGCTTTGACTATATGGACTTTTGTTGGCAGGGTGACACCTACATACATTCAAAGTCAGAAACGACAGGTGCTTGTAGTGTCCAGGCATGTTAAATTGTTCTCTCCAACGCCAGGTCCCTGCCTCCTCGTGCAAATGTTTCCGACATGATGACATCACATGGAAGTCATGCCCCATATCCTTAGTTATTTCCAAATGGAGGGAAGGCATTGAAAAGGTGTGCGGTCCCTTGAAATGTGATGGCCAGAACTCCCTTTGAAGTTCAATTATGCTTGCCACATCCTTGCCCCTGGCTCCGCCCCTAATGTCTCCTGGCTCCACCCTCGAAGTCCCCAGATATTTCTTTATTTGGACCTGTCAACCCTAGTCATCACGTCACTGGTGACGCAGGAATGCTCTGGCCACTGGGCAAAAACATTATGGTAGAAGTCTGTTTTATCATAGTTTTTGCCCAAATACCAGAACATCCTGTGTCACTGGCATGACATCACTTCCAGGGCATGCTGGAAGTGACATCATTGCATTGCTGCCCCCCCTTTGCTTCTGGTAAACCCCCCCCCCCATGGCCAGCTGATTGGTGAGAGAGGGTTCATATTGTTACCACAGCGTTTTGCCCAAAATGCTAGAGTGTTGCTGTGCTATGTCCCCAACATGGTGAATTGATCTACAGGTATCGGGGGCTGTGAGGGGGCTGTTTTTTGAGGTAGAGGCACCAAATTGGCAGCATAGAATCTGGTGCCTCTCCTCAAAATACCCTCCAAGTTTCAAAATGGTTGGACCAGGGGGTTCAATTCTATGAGCCCCCAAAGAAGGTACCCCTGTCCTTCATTATTTCCAATGGAGGGAAGGCATTTAAAAAGTGTGTGATGGCCAGAACTTCCTTTGAGGTTCAATTATGCTTGTCAAACCCATGCTTCTGGCTCCACCTCCAATGTTTCCTGGCTCCACCCCCAAAGCCCCCAGATATTTCTTGAATTGGACTTGGCAACCCTAAGAACCACGCAAGAGGGGGACTTTATATTTCTTTGGACTCATTCCGCTTCATTTTTTCCTGCTGAATTCTCAGTGAAGCTCTCTCACACACACACACCCCGATAGAAGAAGAAGAAGAAGATATTGGATTTATATCCCGCCCTCTACTCCGAAGAGTCTCAGAGCGGCTCACAATCTCCTTTACCTTCCTCCCCCACAACAGACACCCTGTGAGGTGGGTGGGGCTGGAGAGGGCTCTCACAGCAGCTGCCCTTTCAAGGACAACCTCTGCCAGAGCTATGGCTGACCCAAGGCCATGCTAGCAGGTACAAGTGGAGGAGTGGGGAATCAAACCCGATTCTCCCAGATAAGAGTCTGCACACTTAACCACTACACCAAACTGGCTCTGCTTTATACAGCAGTAAGGGAGTGTAAAGCTACCTGCCTTCAGGCGACGGCCTTTTCTCCCTCCCCGACTCCTCCTTCCTCTACATTTAGTCAGCTTAACATTCTGTTATTTTATTTAAGGGTTGCACTCTGTGTCCTTAATCGATTGTTCAGCACAGCTGGCTGCCGGTTACTTGCCTGCGTTTTCCCATCTGCTGCAAAGAGATAAGTGCCCGACACGTGTTCGGACGAAGCCACTATCACCCCCAAAGAAATACAGCTCCTACTTATCGGGAGGTTTGGTGAATATAGCAGAGTTCTGCCCAGTTATAGAAGCGTGATACTAAACGCTGTAAATAAATCTCTCAAGAAACATATTGCCAAAAAAAAAAAGGGAAACTTATGTTTATGGAAATAGATCCAGTTCACATTCAGGTTACAGTAGAAAGGGTTAGTAGAAAGGAGGAGGAGAAGACTGCAGATTTATACCCCACCCTTCTCTCTTGGGGGGGCACAGTGGGAGGGCTTCTAGCCCCACTGGTGGATCTCCTGATGGCACTTGGGGCTTTTTGGCCACTGTGCGACAGAGTGTTGGACTGGATGGGCCATTGGCCTGATCCAACATGGCTTCTCTTATGTTCTTTGAATAAGAGTCTCGGAACGGCTTACAATCTCTTTTATCTTCTTCCCCCACAATAAACACCCCGTGAGGTGGGTGGGGCTGAGAGAGCTCTCCCAGAAGCTGCCCCTTCAAGGACAACTCTGCAAGAGCTATGCCTGAACCAAGGCTATTCCAGCAGCTGCAAGTGAATGAGTGGGGAATCAAACCCTGTTCCCCCAGATAAGAGTCCACGCACTCAACCATTACACCAAACTGGCTCTCCAAGCCTAATCTAAAGAATATTTTCCTTGTCACTAATGGCCGGTTATATCTGACATCATGTGTGTGGGACTTTAAGGGCATTGAATCTCCAGGAGAGACCTCCGAAGACATGTGTCTCCATGGAAAGCCATGTGAAGGAAGTGAGAGGACAAAGAAAGAGATAGAGGAGGGGTCAGAGGGTAACTTCCAGGTGAAGATAAAGATAGGCAACACCCTTCGAGGAAATAATGCCTATACACATTTAGAGTGATGTAGCGCCCCCCAGTGTCCAAGCATGCTGAATGCTGCAAAGCGTTAAAGCATCCTTGTGCATGGAAATTCAATCACACACGGGCACAGATGTGTCTCTTCACCCAGGCTTGGGAAATTCTGGTCAAAATTGCCCATCACTCTTTCTCTTTCAGATGTCAGTAATACAACATGCAGGGAAGGCCCTCGCACAAAAGACACATGGAAGAGACATGCCTTTTCATTCAGAGATCTTGCAAATGACCTCATAAGAACATAAGAGAAGCCATGTTGGATCAGGTCAATGCCCCATCCAGTCCAACACTCTGTGTCACATAAAAGAAGTCATGTTGGATCAGGCCAATAGCCCATCCAGTCCAACACTCTGTGTCATATAAGAACATAAGAGAAGTCATGTTGGATCAGGCCAATAGCCCATCCAGTCCAACCCTCTGTGTCACATAAGAACTTAAGAGAAGCCATGTTGGATCAGGCCAGTGGCCCATCCAGTCCAACACTCTGTCACACAATGGCCGAAAAATCTCAGGTGCCATCAGGAGGTCCACCATTGGGGTCAAAACTCCAGAAGCCCTCCCACTGTTGCCCCCCAAGCACCAAGGGCATCACTGCCTCAGAGAGAGAGTTCCATCTATACGCTGTGGCTAATAGCCACTGATGGACCTCTGCTCCAGATGTTTATCCAATCCCCTATTGAAACTGTCTATGCTTGTAGCCGCCACCGCCTCCTGTGACAGTGAATTCCATGTGTTAATCACCCTTTGGAACAGACCTTTCTACTTGATACGTATCCATTAGAATGGATAAAAGGACTTTCTTTTATCCATTCTAACCCAACTGCTCAGCAATTTCATTGCTTACCTCAGGACATCACCGCACCGTAATCGGGCTGGGCCATGTGCGTACTGTGTACCTATTTAAGATTAGGTGGCAGAGATATAAACTTTTTAAAGGACACAGACAAACAAGACAAAAGATATTTTTGGAAAGACAAAAGTAAATGGACAGTAGAATTCTGGCACAACTATTTGTTTGAATTTATATAGTTAGACATCGTGGCGTCAATCAACAAAGAGACAACATGGGAAGGGAAATCTAATGAAATTAAGACCAGATGGAAGACCTACCTAGATTGGATATTGAAAGAAGGAAGAAAAGACATTCAGTGGAAGATTTTGTGCTCATGGCTGGGGTGAAAACACTAAGAGTAAAGGGAGGGAGGGAGGGAGAGATCGAAATGTATATAGCTACAAATATTTGTTGTAACAGACTAAATGGAATAATAATAAAAGTGTTAAAAAAAGACAAAAGATATTTTAAAAAAAACCTTAAAACATTAGCACTTGTTGGTTTTAAATGTGCTTTCTTTGTATTTCTCCCATGGGATCCCGGGAACTGGTCAACGGAAGCTCTGGCTCTTTCCTTCCTTCCCCAGGGGACCAGGAGGGGGAGGAGCCTCAACCAATAGAGAAAATAGAGGTTTTGTTCTGTAGCTCTTGTGTGATTGAACAAGCCTTGTAAAGCAAGCTGAGATGCAGAAGGGAGCAAGAGAGAGGGAGAAGGAAGCAGATGACAGCCACTTGCTCAGGGGCCCAATAGAAGGCCCCCAGGGGCCTGATTTGGCCCACGGGCCACATCTTTGACACCCCTGGTCTAGAAAGTTCCGCAATGCAGCACAGAGTTCCAAGGGGAAGGGAGACATCAGATCACTGGAATTTGGGGGGAGGAACTATATTTTTAATCTTGGGGGAAGAGGATTTTCAACAAAGAAAAGCATCTAAAGGACAATAGCGAGCTCATTTGCTTTCACCGGCTCTCAGGAGACAAGTTGGGCATTACACAGCCTTCAACGAAGCACAAATGAAGATCTGTTTACCTCAGGAGGGAGGCAGGTGACAGGTGTGTACTGAGCTAATAGCCTTTTGGGGAGAAAAAAAACCCCAAATTATGTATCCGATATTGTGAAATTTGCAAAAACAAACTGCTTGCCGGGGAAACATCAACTCTCTTGCTAACAAGGCCTGGGAGCGATTGAGCTGTCACATCAATCAGGGCTCGGCTCACCTTGCAAAAGATACTTCATGTTTATTTGCTGCTTCCTTCGCACACCAGCTGGGCTTTCTAGATTTTCCCCGGCACCTGGCGGCTTCCAGCCCCGAGAAAACAAAGCTGCGCTAATTAAATTAACACAGGAGGGGCTGTCGCTTGTGGGGTAAGACGCATGCCTAGCATTCAGGAGATCCAAGGGCTGGTAAAGTTGGTTTCTCCAATGCGAATGTCTTGCAAAGACAAGACATGCTTTGCAAATATCTACTGAGACCATCTGGCATCTGGATCCAGGTAGGGTTGCCAGGTCCAATTCAAGAAATATCTGGGGACTTGGGGGGTGGAGGCAGGAGACACTGGGGGTGGAGCCAGGAGCAAGGGTGTGAAGCAAAGAGAGGGCCTCCAAACGAGGGGATCCCCTGCCCCCACCTGGGGATTGGAAGCAGGGGGGAAAAAACCGGGATGCAATAATGAAAAAATAATAAAGTAAAAAAAATCATTATTTTACAAAACCTTTAAATGATATGAGGAAAAAAGGAAGGGGAAGGTCCCCTGTGCAAGCACCAGTCGTTTCCGACTCTGGGGAGACGTTGCTTTCGCAATGTTTTCACGGCAGACTTTTTACGGGGTGCTTTGCCATTGCCTTCCCCAGTCATCTACGCTGTCCCCCCAGCAAGCTGGGGACTCATTTGACCGACCTCGGAAGGATGGAAGGCTGAGTCAACCTGGAACTGGCTACCTGAATTCAGCTTCCGCCGCGATCGAACTCAGGTTGTGAGCAGAGGGCTCCGACTGCAGTACTGCAGCTTTACCACTTTGCGCCATGGGGCTCTTTAGGTAGTGAAGGAAAGGAAAATAAATGGTCCCCTGTGCAAGCACCAGTCGTTTCCGACTCTGGGGTGACATTGCTCTCACAACGTTTTCACGGCAGACTTTTTTACAGGGTGGTTTGCCGTTGTCTTCCCCAGTCATCTACACTTTCCCCCCAGCAAGCTGGGTCCTCATTTTACCGACTTCGGAAGGATGAGTCAACCTCGAGCCGGCTACCTGAAAACCCAGCTTCCACTGGGGATCGAACTCAGGTCATGAGCAGAGCTTAGGACTGCAGTACTGCAGCTTTAACACGGGGCTCTTATTAAATAATGTGAATTACACACAAAACACTTGTTCTTGTATGAGCTAATGTATTATTCTATAATACATTCTATGGTTTAAAAAAGACTTTGAACATCCCTCTTTGATAAAGAGACTGAAAACCGCGCAACAAGCTACAAGCTGGTTCCAAGCTCCGTTAGAGGTGAATTTTGTGGGGTCTTCATAAAACGGACTAATGTATGTATCTTGGCACTTCATTGTACAAGCACTTTCATTGCACTAAGCACTTTATTGATGAAATTAATTTCTGTAAAATGTTGTATGTGTGCTTAGATGCGTATCGTTTGGAGTACTGTGTACAATTCTGGTCACGCACCTCAAAACAGATATTATAGCATTGGAAAAAGTGCAGAAAAGGGCAACTAGAATGATTAAAGGGTTGGAACACTTTCCCTGTGAAGAAAGGTTAAAATGCATGGGGCTCTTTAGTTTGGAGAGATGTCGACTGAGGGGTGACATGATAGAAGTTTACAAAGATTCTGAATGGGATAGAGAAGGTAGAGAAAGAGGTACTTTTCTCCCTTTCTCACAATACGAGAACTAGTGGGCATTCAATTAAATTAAATTGCTGAGCAGTCGGGTTAGAACAGATAAAAGGAAGTGCTTCTTCACCCAAAGGGTGATTAACATGGCAAATTCACTGCCACAGGAGGTGGTGGCAGCTGCAAGCATAGGCAGCTTCAAGAAGGGATTGGATAAGCATATGGAGCAGAGGTCCATCAGTGGCTATTAGCCACAGGGTACTGATGGAACTCTCCTTCTGTATTGATGGAATTCTCCATACTCTGTATTCCTAGTGCTTGGGGGGCACAGTGGGAGGGCTTCTAGCTCCACTGGTGGACCTCATGATGGCACTGGCAGGTGGCACTGTGTGACACAGAGTGTTGGACTGGATGGGCCATTGACCTGTTGGACTGGATGGGCCATTGACCTGATCCAACATGGCTTCTCTTATGTTCTTATTTGACACAGAGTGTTGGACAGGATGGGCCATAGGCCTGATTCAACATGGCTTTTCTTATGTTCTTATGTGACACAGAGTGTTGGACTGGATGGGTGATTGACCTGATCCAACATGGCTTCTCTTATGTTCTTATGTGACACAGAGTGTTGGACTGGATGGGCGGTTGGCCTGATCCAACATGGCTTCTCTTATGTTCTTATGTGACACAGAGTGTTGGACTGGATGGGCGATTGGCCTGATCCAACATGGCTTCCCTTATGTTCTTATTTGACACAGAGTGTTGGACTGGATGGGCCGTTGGCCTGACCCAACATGGCTTCTCTGATGTTCTTATGTGACACAGAGTGTTGGACTGGATGGGCCATTGGCCTGATCCAACATTGCTTCTCTTATGTTCTTATGTGACACAGAGTGTTGGACTGGATGGACCACTGGCCTGATCCAACATGGCTTCTCTTATGTTCTTATGTGACACAGAGTGTTGGACTGGATGGGCAATTGGCCTGATCCAACATGGCTTCTCTTATGTTCTTATGTGACACAGAGTGTTGGACTGGATGGGCGATTGGCCTGATCCAACATGGCTTCTCTTATGTTCTTATGTGACACAGAGTGTTGGACTGGATGGGCCATTGGCCTGATCCAACATGGCTTCTCTTATGTTCTTATGTGACACAGAGTGTTGGACTGGATGGACCACTGGCCTGATCCAACATGGCTTCTCTTATGTTCTTATGTGACACAGAGTGTTGGACTGGATGGGCAATTGGCCTGATCCAACATGGCTTCTCTTATGTTCTTATGTGACACAGAGTGTTGGACTGGATGGGCGATTGGCCTGATCCAACATGGCTTCTCTTATGTTCTTATTTGACACAGAGTGTTGGACTGGATGGGCCGTTGGCCTGACCCAACATGGCTTCTCTTATGTTCTTATGTGACACAGAGTGTTGGACTGGATGGGCCATTGGCCTGATCCAACATGGCTTCTCTTATGTTCTTATGTGACACAGAGTGTTGGACTGGATGGACCAATGGCCTGATCCAACATGGCTTCTCTGATGTTCTTATGTGACACAGAGTGTTGGACTGGATGGGCCATTGGCCTGATCCAACATGGCTTCTCTTATGTTCTTATGTGACACAGAGTGTTGGACTGGATGGACCACTGGCCTGATCCAACATGGCTTCTCTTATGTTCTTATGAGACACAGAGTGTTGGACTGGATGGGCAATTGGCCTGATCCAACATGGCTTCTCTTATGTTCTTATGTAACACAGAGTGTTGGACTGGATGGACCATTGGCCTGATCCAACATGGCTTCTCTTATGTTCTTATGTGACACAGAGTGTTGGACTGGAGGGGCCATTGGCCTGATCCAACATGGCTCCTCTTATGTTCTTATGTGACACAGAGTGTTGGACTGGAGGGGCCATTGGCCTGATCAAACATGGCTCCTCTTATGTTCTTGCACAGGACCTCAGAACATGATAAACATTGCTGGTCCAAATAAGATCCCTTCTGGGGCTGACAGCCAGGGAACACAGAAATCAAGCTGTCTTCGGGGGACAAAGAGGACTACAATCACAGCCATTAGATCTGGAGGAGACGTTCGACTCCCTAAGAACCAAAATGCCGTCCTTTGTTTTAAATTAACCACCGTGACCTGAGTTAAAAGCCTGCCATTTTCAACAGCACTCGCTGGGGACAATTGTTGCTCCAGAGAGTGATGGGGAAATGGACGCCTTGGCGAAGAGCTAACAATTTAGCCATTAATCTACTCCCAACGCTTTATTACAGTGTCTTGTCTCTCCCTCGATCTGGCAGGAAATTGTAGCGCTGGAGAAGCCCTTTACCCGTCCTCCAGCCGTTTTCAACACGTAATCATCGCTTCCCTAAAGACTCACACTTTTTTTTTTTCTTAGTTCACAGTTTTCTCTGTCCGCCGAGAAGCATGGCTGCTTACCCCAGAGGTCTCTCGGAGCCAAACACAGGCCAGTGGCAAAACAAAACAGTCCGGGCCCGTAGCAAAAACTAGAACAGAAGGTCATGATAGGGTTCCCAGACTCCAGGTGGTGACTGGAGATCTCCCTCTATTACAATAATCTCCAAAGATCAATTCCCCTGGAGAAACTAGCTGTTTTGGAAGGTGGACTCTAGCAGGGGACAGCAAGAAGACAATTTTATATTTGTCAGGCTTCGCTGTTTGCTCACTCAAACAGGGGTTAATGAGGATGGTCAGAGTAAAAAGTACAGTTTAAGGAGCCCCGTGGCGCAGAGTGGTAAAGCTGCAGTACTGCAGTCTGAGCTCTCTGCTCAACACTGTGTCACATAAGAACATAAGAGAAGTCGTGTTGGATCAGGCCAATGGCCCCTCCAGTCCAAACCTGAGTTTGATCCCAGCGGAAGCTGGGTTCAGGTAGCCAGCTCCAAGTTGACTCAGCCTTCCATCCTTCTGAGGTCGGTAAAATGAGTACCCAGCTTGCTCGGGGGAAAGTGTAGATGACTGGGGAAGGCAATGGCAAACCACCCTCTAAAAAGTCTGCCGTGGAAACGTCACGATCCGACGTCACTCCAGAGTCAAAAACGAATGGTGCTTGCACAGGGGACTACCTTTACCTTTTTAGTTATCCTTAACCCCCTGGTGAGAGTCCCGTGGCGCAGTGTGGTAAAGCTGCAGTACTGCAGTTGGAGCCCTCTGCTCACAACCCGAGTTCGATCCCAGAGGAAGCTGGATTCAGGTAGCCGGCTCCAGGCTGACTCAGCCTTCCATCCAGTGGTGGGATTCAGCAGGTTCGCACCAGTTCTATGGAACCGTTACCTAATGTGCTATCAGTTCTATAGAACCGTTTGTTGGTCAGGCGCCTGCTGTTAACCGCCGCCTCCCCTTTCACCGCTGAGCAGGAGGAGGAGGAGGAAGGGGTCGCCTTTGCTTTCTGCGCCCCGATGAAGGTGAGGCTGGAGGAAACGGCGGGCTCCATAGGGCAGCGAGACCAGGCGCTTCGGGGCGAAGGGGCGAAGAGGCGACCGCAGAGGAGAGGGGCGAAGAGGCGACCGCAGTGAACTTTTGTCTCTTTCTTGGCACCCGCTGCCGGCCCTCCCCAGCCTGCTCCCGCAAGGCCACGTCACCTCGCGCTGACCCCTCGTGACATCAACGTCATCACACCGTGCCGGCACTTTGGAGGCAGGATGCAGAATCCGGAAGAGAACTGGCCGTCGTGGCTCTTACTGGAAGCGGGGAGGGATGTTTCGGTAGTGATTGAAGCCCCCTTGGAAAGGCTGGCCCCAGAAGCATCACGGTTTGCTTTCTTTGTGTCAGTTTTTGTTTGGCCAGTCTTTTAACCTGGGGACATTTGCAAAGGGATAGCTAAATAAATCCACATGTCTTAATTGTTCAGGAAAGGAAGGAGGGGTAGAACTCTCCAAAATGGGTTGGTGGTTTTCCCATCGTTATCACTGCGAAGACATTCATTTTGGAAAGAAAGATCTATCTTTTATCACTTGGCTTACAACAGAGTTTGTTATGTCTTCCCATGAGTCACTCTTGCCAGGAAATGTATGAATTCAGAACACCTTTTAATAGCTCCACAAATACAAAATGATTCTAGATAAAGACTAGTTCCATTTCCACTTGATCATTCCAGATAAGGTGTGTGGTCCAAAAGAAATGAAGAGACTGGTTAGACAGAAAGCGCTGAGTTGTAGCTAAGACCAACCTAGAGCTGCCAACATCCTGGAGAAAAAAGATGCTAGAAATGCCCTGTCCCTCTAACAGAGGTTTAACAGGATGTGGTTTACCTGCATGTCATAACAAACTTTCCCTGCCCATTTCCACAGATTAAGCCTCTTTGAAAAGGACAGGACATTTTCCTCCAGGTCTGTTGGTAACCCTACCACCCTGTCTCTTTCAGTGTGAAGCAAAAGTTTCTTTTAAGGTGTTCTCTTTAACTCCGTGGTACTCATTCAGTGGTACTCATTCAGTAGTTCATGGAGAGCAACATCTACGATTGCCATCAACCAAAAGAGCCATATTTATTTCCATCCCTGGCAGGAGGACTGCACTTTAAGGAGGATTGCAGCTTACCTGTTCCACTGGTGGCTATTTCAAAGTGAGAACCAGCTATCAGCCACAAGCCCCATTAGGCAAAGTCTTTGGTCTACTTTCCTGAAACATGGGCCAGGTCCTGCACTGGGGAACAGTACTCAGAAAAGCATGCCAAAGAGCCACATGTGGCTTCCAATCCATTGAGTGAAAAACACTGATCCGACTGTAACGATATACAACTGGAATCTTTGTGGCAGGGTGCAGCTTTTAAAGAGCTCTTCTACACAATCTTTCAGAGCGCTCCCTAACCTGCAGTGCTGGTATAGTTTAGTGGCTCAGCCACAAACCACAAAGCTCCAGGTTCATATCTCACCTATAAATGAATTTAGTGGGTGGTCTTATGCAGTGGTGGGATTCAAATAAATTAACAACAGTTTAGTTGTCTTTACCTCTTTTACTGTTCTTATTGCAGTATTTAATGCGTGAATTATTAAACTACTTTTCAGTATATCTTTTGGTATAGTTAAAATGGTCATTAGGGCATAGAACCTGTTGTTAATTTATTTGAATCCCACCACTGCTTCCATCCTTCTGAGGTCGGTCAAATGAGTACCCAGCTTGCAGTGGGGGGGAGTGTAGATGACTGGGGAAGGCAATGGCAAACCACCCCATAAAAAATCTGCCTTGAAAACGTCATGATGTGACGTCACCCCAGAGTTGGAAACAACTGGTGCTTGCGCAGGGAACGACCTTTGCCTTTTTAAGAATACATTGGCCTGATCCAACATGGCTTCTCTTATGTTCTTATGTAATAAATTTTACTAGAAAACATCAGGATAGGGTACTTGGGATAAAAAAGAAAAACAATTTAGCATACCAGCTAGTCTAACTATGTCTATCCCCTACATGGCTACATTATACAACCCTTTGTCTAACAGTTCTTCTTCCCAAAGAGCATTTCGCCAGGAAGAAGAGCAATTCAGCTTGCATACAAGATCAAAGCATTTCACACCTAATGTCCTTTCTGACCAATGTTGTGTTTACATCTTTCAGAAGACTCTGCACATAATTGGGTTTAGGTTACAATACATCATTTCCTCTTTCAGGTAAACAAACAGTTAACTCTATAATGTCTGACATGTGCATAGCTTGCATTCCAACACTTCTAGCCCCACTGGTGGACCTCCTGATGGCACCTGGGTTTTTTGGCCACTGTGTGACACAGAGTGTTGGACTGGATAGGCCATTGGCCTGATCCAACATGGCTTCTCTTATGTTCTTATGCTCTTAGGACATGCACAAGTGCACAGTCTGTTAGCATAGGGAGTTTTATGGAATCTTCCAAGAAGTATTGCAGATGGTAGCACATTGAACCTAGCTAGCGAAGAGGCTCTGCGTTGCAAAGGGGCCGGTAGGCAGGTGAGATATTCAGCCAGGAGATATCCAGATACCCAGGAGGTAAAACCCCCAAACTCAAGGGTGAACATCTAAGAACATAAGAACATAAGAGAAGCCATGTTGGATCAGGCCAACGGCCCATCCAGTCCAACACTCTGTGTCACACAGTGGCAAAAAATTTTATATATACACACACACTGTGGCTAATAGCCACTGATGGACCTGTGCTCCATATTTTTATCTAAACCCCTCTTGAAGGTGGCTATACTTGTGGCTACCACCACCTCCTGTGGCAGTGAATTCCACATCTGCCATTAACAAGGCTTTCGGGAACCTGCAATTCAATATCAACCAATCTTTGTCTAATCGATAAGAAAGCTGATTTTTCTGTATATAGAAATAGATCTCCAATATTAATCCCAATTGAATTGATTTTGTCCTCTATGTGGCACTGCCAGGCAGAGGACTGAGACTCCATTAACAAGTGAGCAAAACTCATTTGTTATGAGGGCCTGATCTGACATAAATGAGACCTTGTCAGACCGGGCCATGTATGTCATGAAATGTAATGCCAGATAGCAGAGATATAAACTTTACAAAGGACACAGACAAACACAATTGAAGGTTTTGTATCTCTCCTGTGTGATCGAGGGAACTGGGCAAAGGAAGCTCTGTCTCTTCTTCCTCCTTCCCCAGGGGACCAAGGGAGGGGAGCCTCTGCCAATAGAAGGAAGAGAGGCTTGACTCAGTAGCTCTGCTGTGCAATTGAGAGAGCCTGGCAAAGCAAGCTGTCCCTCCCCACCCTTCCCCCCCAAGGGGAGGAGCCTCAGCCAATGGAGAAAATAAAGGCTTTGCTCTGTAGCTCCAGTGCGATTGAGTAAACCTGGCAAAGCCAGCTGCAACGCAGAAGGAAGCAAGAGAGAGGGAGAAAGAAGCAGTCTTACTCACAGGCCTGATAGTAGCCCTCCGGGGGCCTGATCCAGCCCCCGGGCAGCACATTTGACACCACTGCTCTACACCATTATACCCTATTGAAATCCCTCCCCTTGTCAAACCCCACCCCCCTCTGGCTTCACCCCCAAAATCTCGACATATTTCCCATCTCAAAGCAGACACCATAGGTCGAGAAAATACAGAACTCTGGAAGCAGACAAATGACCCTGGGTGCTAAACTTTTAGGGTGGTTTGTAAAGCTAACAAAATTTGTTGAGGGCTGACTTCACCTTCTTGGGATCTAATGAGCCTGACCTCCTTGCTTTCCATTGGTAGGAGGTAGATGGAGACTGTCCTATTAAGGGCTATTTTATTTACTGGTGGCCACACGCATAGACAGTTTTAAAAGAGGATTAGATGAGATTCATGGAGGAGAGGTCTCTCAGTGGCTGCTAGCCAGGGGGCATAAAGGGAACCTCCACATTTTGAGGCAGTTAGCCTCTGAATTCCAATGCCAGGAGGTACCGTGTTTCCCCGAAAGTAAGACACTGTCTTATATTTATTTTTTCTCAAGAAGACACACTAGGGCTTATTTTCAGGGGGTATCTTATTTTTATTAAGTATAATACAACAATCTACATTTATTCAAATACAGTGGGGCTCCTTTCCCCTAGCCGTTTGCGCGTGCGCAATAGGATGCCTGCAGTTACAACCCGCGCACCCGCGAACGGCTAGGAGAAAGGAGTTATGTGGTTGGCACCCGCGCAAGTGCAAACAGCTCAGGGAAAGGAGTTGTAGCAGATAAAAGGTATTTCAGTCTTCCTTACCGCTCCGCACCGAAATGCATGGCGTGGCTATGCAGATCCGCTGCATAGCCACGCCCATCACTAGGTCTCATTATCGGGGTAGGGCTTATATTTAACAAATGCATAGAAATCCTGCTAGGGCTTATTTTTGGGGTAGGTCTTATTTCCAGGGAAACACGGTAGGGCTTCTTCTTTTCTTTTCTTTTTTGAGCCGGAACACACAGGAACGGAGTCCCGGCTGGTTAGAGAGCATTCTGACTGGCTTGGAGAGGAGGAGGAGAAGAAGAATTGCAGATTTATACCCCGCCTTCTCTCTGAATCAGAGACTCAGGGTGGCTCACAATCTCCTATATCTTCTCTCCCCCCAACAGACACCCTGTGAGGTAGATGAAGATATTGGATTTATATCCCGCCCTCCACTCCGAAGAGTCTCAGAGCGGCTCACAATCTCGTTTACCTTCCTCCCCACCCCCACAACAGACACCCTGTGAGGTAGATGAAGACATTGGATTTATATCCCGCCCTCCACTCCGAAGAGTCTCAGAGTGGCTCACAATCTCCTCTACCTTCCTCCCCCACAACAGACACCCTGTGAGGTAGATGAAGGCCCCTGAGCAACTGGCTGTCTGCTTTCTCCCTCTCTCTTACTTCCTTCTGCATCACAACTTGCTTTGCCAGGATTCCTCAACAGCACAGAAACTATAGAGCAAAACTCTCTTTTCTCCATTGGCTGAGGCTCCTGCCTCTCCTGGTCTTCTGGGGAAGAAAGCAAAGAGCCAGAGCTTCCTCTACCCAGTTCCTTGGCTCATATGGGAGAGATACAAAGAAAGCACCTTTAAGACCAACAATGTTTTAAGCATGTTTTAAGGTTTTTTTTTAAAAAAAATCTTTACTTGTGTTTGTCTGCGTCCTTTATAAAGTTTATATCTCTGCTACCTAATCTTAAACAGGTACGCACATGGCCCGGCCCAACAAGGATTTATTTATGTCAGATCTGGCCCTCATGAGTTTGACACTCCTGGACTAGATGGACCACTGGTCTGATCCAGCAGGGCTCTTATGTTCTTATTAAGGCTTTGGCCTCTGTGCCCTATTGTTGGTCATCCAGAGGAACTGGTTGGCCACTGTGTGAGACAGGAGGCTGTACTAGATAGACCACTTCTTCTTCTCCTTCTTCTTCTCCTCCTTCTCCTTGTTCTCCTTCTTCTCTGACTTTTTATCACTCTCTGATCCTGTTGCCAACTCTGAGTTGGGGAAAACCTAGAGATTTTCTTTTGGGGGGGGGAGGGGAGAGTGGAGTTGGTTCACCTTCCAAGGCAGCCATTTTCTCCAGGAGAGCAGACCTTGGTCCTCTGGAGGCCAATTGTCATAACTGGAGGTCTCCAGGTACCACCTCAAGGCTGGCGACCCTACTAACTGAAAAGACGCCATGCAAACAACCAAGTCCCAAACAAGTGCCGTTCCAGCAGATCCAGAGTCCAGCAGCTAAAAGACACCAACGTTTTCAAAGAACAAAAGATTCCAACAATGGAGCTAATGTATATTTTTAGCCTCCATCCGCGGAGCTGAAAAAGACCACCTGGTGCATTCTGGGAAACAGACATGAAAAGGAGAACTGAGCTCCTGGAATTAGGTACGGTCCCTGCAGCAGAGAACCGTCTGGTTTTGGTTTCCCCTCCCGTTTCATCGAATTGCTAGAATAGCTGCGGACTACTGTGCCAGCGAGGAAAACATACATCTGTTTGCACGGCGGAGATTCAGCTGCAATGCTGTCCGTGGATTTCTGCAGTAGCCGGGGACCCAATTAGGCGTGGAGAAATTCAGGCTGGCACAGCTAGATTTGCAGAAGTTCCCAGAAAGGCAGAATTTCTGACAGAAGGGTTGGCCTAGAGATCCAGATCTATGCGGACTGGCTTAGAGTTGCCAACCAGAGGACGATGGGGAGCAGGGGAGTGTCGCCAGCTGCAGGTTGCGAAACTCCTGGAGATTTGGGATTGGAGCCTGGGGAGGACGAGCTTCATGGGGTACAATGCCTCTGAGCAGGGGCAGCTCAAGGGCTAATAGCGCCCTAGGCAGGCGGGCCCCCCTGTCACACTGCGCTCGCTCGCCCCCCCCCCCCACTTGCTCACCCACCCCCTGCCACAGCGCTTCGCTCGCTTGCCCCCTCCCCCCGCTTGCCGCAACTAAAACTAAGCCCTGCCTCTTTGTTAAGAGAGCCAGTTCGGTGTAGTGGTTAAGTGTGCAGACTCTTATCTGGGAGAACCGGGTTTGATTCCCCCCTCCTCCACTTGCAGCTGCTGGAATGGCCTTGGATCAACCATCACTCTGGCAAGAGTTGTCCTTGAAAGGGCAGCTGCTGTGAGAGCTCTCTCAGCCCCACCCACCTCACAGGGTGTCTCTTGTGGGGGAGAAGATATAGAAGATATAGGAGATTGTAAGCCACTCTGAGTCTCTGATTCAGAGAGAAGGAAGGGGTATAAATCTGCAGTCTTCTTCTTCCTATCTGGGAGAACAGGGTTTGATTCCCCACTCCTCCACTTGCAGCTGCTGGAATGGCCTTGGGTCAGCCGTAGCTCCGGCAGAGGTTGTCCTTGAAAGGACAGCTGCTGTGAGAGCCCTCTCAGCCCACCCACCTCACAGGGTGTCTGTCGTGGGGGGAGAAGATATAGGAGATTGTAAGCCGCTGTGAGTCTTTGATTCAGAGAGAAGGGCGGGGTATAAATCTGCAATTCTTCTTCTTAACAAAATGCACAGGTACGGGCTGCGAAGCCAGCAGAGCCTAGTTTTAGTCATGGCAAGCGGGGGGAGGGGAGCGAACGAGCAGAGCACTGTGGTGGGGGCGGGCTGGAGGGGGATAGCTGTGGTGGGGGGGAGGAAGGCAAACTAAGCACTTGCCTGGGGCATTGGGGGGGGAGAGCCCAATTTACTGCCCCCAACTCTCGGTGCCCTAGGCAACCGTTTAGTTTGCCTAGCAGCCGAGCCGGCTCTCCCTCAGAGCCCACCCTTCAAAGCAGCCATTTACTCCTGAGGAACTGATCTCTGTAGTCTGGCGATGAACTGCGATTCCAGGGGATCCGAGGGTTGCCAATCCCCAGGGGCACTTTCTTTGGGGGCTCACAGAATTGGACCCCCTGGTCCAATCTTTTTGAAACTTGGAGGGTGTTTTGAGGAGAGGCACTGGAGGCTATGCTGCAAATGTGAATCCTCTACCTCAAAAATAGCACCCCCACCAAGAGCCCCAGATACCCACTGATCAATTCTCCATTATACCTTATGGGAATCGGCCTCCATAGGGAATAATGAAGCGCCCAGCAGACATTTCCCTCCACCCCCTGATTACCGTGAAGTGGGGGGAAGGCCTCCAAATCAGGGGATCCCCTGCCCCCACCTGGGGATTAGTGGACTGGAAGGGAGAATCACGGGGAGGTTGCGAACAGGAAAACACCGTGATATATATAACGAAACCGCTAGCGATAATTGATACCAAATGTATCAAATTTAAATAAGGTGATATCAACACACAACGCATATCAAATTGTTATTACTGGGTAAGGACTTCTCATAGCAAGTCGCCCGATACAACTAGGCTTGCCAATCCCCACGTCCCGGAAGGGGTTCTTCCGCTTTCCCGGGCTCCTTCCCGCCCCCCAGTCAGCAGGCCGGTGGGGGAAGCCCCGCCCCCACAGCCCCCATGTGACTTTCCACCTCCGGAGGCTTCAGGCTCCGCTTGGAAAGGCTTCCTCTTGGGATGGTGCCTCCTCTCTAGGCTAAACATCCCCAGCTCCTTCAACCTGTCCTCATAGGACTTGGTCTCCGGACCCCTCACCGTCTTCGTCGCCCTCCTCTGGACCCGTTCCAGCTTGTCTATATCCTTCTTAAAATGTGGTGCCCAAACTGAACACAAGACTCCATCCTCTATACGGCAGCCCTTCAAGGACTTGAAGATGGTGATCCTATCACCTCTCAGCCGCCTCCTCTCCAGGCTAAACATCCCCAACTCCTTCAACCTTTCCTCATAGGACTTGGTCTCCAGACCCCTCACCATCTTCGTCGCCCTCCTCTGGACCCGTTCCAGCTTGTCTATATCCTTCTTAAAATGTGGTGCCCAAACTGAACACAAGACTCCATCCTCTATACGGCAGCCCTTCAAGGACTTGAAGATGGTGATCCTATCACCTCTCAGCCGCCTCCTCTCCAGGCTAAACATGCCCAGCTCCTTCAACCTGTCCTCATAGGACTTGGTCTCCGGACCCCTCACCGTCTTCGTCGCCCTCCTCTGGACCCATTCCAGCTTGTCTATATCTTTCTTAAAATGAGGTGCCCAAGACTGAACACAATACTCCAGGTGAGGTCTTACCAGAGCAGAGTAAAGCGAGTAAAGTTGTATTGGATTATTTGTTATGAGAAGTTCTTACCCAGTAATAACAATTTAATATGTGTTGTGTGTTGATATCAACACATTTAAATTTGGTATCAATTATTGTTAGTGATTTCATTATTATATCACGGTGTTGTCCTGTTCCCCACCTGGGGATTGACAACCCTAGCGGGGCTGTAAATTCTGACCTCCAGCTTTCTGTTTGAACCAAATTTGCGGGCCCCCCCCCCCCCCCCGAAAAAAATATATACAACAGAGCCTTAAACAACTACATTTTGTTCCATAAAAATCCTGGAGCGCCCTGTGGATTTGTGTGTAATTTTGCAGTAATCAACCAGCCAGCCTAAGGTTGCCGTCGCCATGGAAACTAACAAAATGAAAGGTAAAGGAATTGGATGTTTCGTGTGGAGAGCAAAAGATCTTTACTTATAGTGGGGAATTTGTGGAATGGGCGATTTGTCTCCTGTGCCTCGCTGTAGAATGACTGCCCCGTGCTAGTGTTTAAGGGGGGAAAGTTTGGGATTTTTCAAGAACGGGAGCCAGTGTGGTGTAGTGGTTAAGAGTGTCAGTATCTGAGAAACCCAGGTTCGAATCTGAATTTGTTCCATAAAAGCAGGACTTTCGATTGGCTGGGCAGATTAAAAGGCATCCTATTAAAAAGCTTTTGCCTGAAATGCTGAAGAAGTAGTATTAGGCATATCACCTGTTCCCTGATATTTGGCTCCACCTCCTGTGGTAGCCATTTTGTGATCGGCTCTCCCTCCAGGGGCAGCCATTTTCCTCACTACCTTGTGTCAGAATTTTCAAGATGTCTGTGAGCTTAAAAAGTCCGGGGACCCTTAAACCATATATTTCACTCTATTATGGTCGCTTTGGCATGACGGGACATGGGATATATATATTTTTGTAAAATAAAATGAAATAAATAAAAATTCTTAGAAGTTTAGCTGTCATTTAAAAAAAAAATCTTTCCCTAAATATTCCTGGTCTCTATGCAGCTGACAACACGTTAGAAACTGGTTCTAATTTTTGAACTCCTAGTCGACTCTTGTCATTACATAATTCATTATAAACTAAAGACAGTTGCTTTCTCGTTCGTCTCTGTCTTGCTTTTTATAATGACCGCCATAATACCCAAGTCACTAGAACTTCAAGATGCTCAGAGTCTTACAGGATTAGTTCGCTGGTTGCCAAGGCAACCATTGGTCTGTGAGTTAAGTTTTCAGCGTAAGGTTTTTCCCACAAGACGCAGGAGCTGATATAAGGAACTCTGCAAAAGAAAAAAGTAATAAATGTTCTTCCCCGGTCAAAAGAATGAAAATACTCCGGTGAACATACAATACAGTGCTTGAAAGGCTAACGCTTTTAAACTCGATCGTGTTCCAAGATGCGGGGAATAAATAACTCCGCTCGTGCAGCAGGGGAGAAAAAATGAATAGAAACATCATAATAAATGGGAAAGCTGCTTTCCAGAGGCAGGATGAAAAGAGATGGAAGAAGAGGCCAGTATCGGTTGTTGTAATTGCTTGGCTTCAAAATGAATAGTGGCAGGCGACGCTGACAGCATTACTCTTGCTACAAACCAACACAAAGGGCGTCCCTGTTCGTGCCGTCGAAGAGCCTACCGCCGTATCAAAGGACAACAGAAGCGAGGCTTTTAAAACTGATTGTCGCCCAACTTTTTTCTAAAAGCAAAACTCAAGGATGAAGCTGGAGCTGCTCAATCTCATGAAACATCTGTTAGAATTTCGAGGAAGCGCAAAATTATTGGCGCAAAATTTCAGGGAGGGGGAAAGACAAACATATACGGTCGCAATGTGTTACATGGGGCAGTGGCTTAGTGAGAGAGCGTCTGTGTTGCGCGCAGAAGGTCTCAGGCTCAAACCCCGGCATCTCTAGATCTCAGAAGCTAAGGAGAGTTATTCTCTTAAGTATAACAAGTATTTGCAGGGCTTTTTTTGTAGCAGGAACTCCTTTGTATATTAGGCCACACACCCCTGATGTAGCCAATCCTCCTGGAGCTTACAGCAGGCCCTGTACAAAGAGCCCTGTAAGGAATTCTAGCAGGACCTCCTTTTCCTATTAGGCCACACCTCCCTGATGTAGCCAATCCTCCTGGAGCTTCCAGCAGCCCCTGTACGAAAAGCCCTGTAAGGAATTCTAGCAGGACCTCCTTTGTATATTAGGCCACACACCCCTGATGTAGCCAATCCTTCTGGAGGTTACAATAGGCCCTGTACAAAGAGCCCTGTAAGCTCCAGGAAAATTGGCTACATCAGAGAGATGTGGCCTAATATGCAAAGGAGTTCCTGCTACAAAAAAAAGCCCTGAGTATTTGAAGGGCCATCACTTATAGGAGGAGAGCCGGGAGGGCAAGGAGACAACTTGCAATAATGGGTTTAAATGAAGGGTGGGAAGGTACCAACTGAATATTTGGACCAATTTCACACTCACCTTAAACCGCTCTTTTTTTTAATCGGGGTTTTTCATTTATTCTTCTCACCTGCTATAGTTCTGCTTCCGGACGGGACTCTTTTCCTTTAATGTGTCCAAGAGGAGAGCAGAAAAGACGCCAGCGCAGCTATCCTTTCTCCCATAATATCTAAGGTCAATGTCTTCGGCATCCATAAAAACGTCTTCCGTCCTGTCAGCACATCTTGGTTTTTCCTCAGGTATCCGTAAACGTGTCTCTTCCTGTTGTATACGACAGCCTTCTCCGGGTCTAATCTTGTCGAATCTGTTTTCTGTAACGTTAACAGCCAAGATCACTGGACTAATCGCACTTCTAAAGCACGACTGGGATAGTGATATTTATGGCGGTCTTGACAAGGACAGCCAAATTAACTGCGGCAAGTTTGAAAAGGAAATTTTAAAAAGGGGGGAGCCTCATAATAACAGGGAACAGAGTGTACTAGGAGCTGTGGCGCACTTAATAAGATTCCCCAGGCCTCAGATTCGGTGGGATTTCATAGGAGCGCAGTTCCTGAACCTTTCTGAGAGTTCCACCTCCTTCTTCTGAGAGTTCCATCTCCTTGTCCATTGAATAGTAGGTGCAGCTGCATAACAATCCCTGGATGAGCTCCTGCACCTATTTTTCTACAAAATGACCCCTGAGACTCCCCTAGGGAACAATTTTGGAACCAGGGAACATTGGAAGAAGAGAAGGAAGTCCATTTTAAGTTCTGAACTGATAAAGGTAAAGGTAGTCCCCTGTGCAAGCACTAGTCGTTTCTGACTCTGGGATGACGTTGCATCACAACATTTTCACAGCAGACTTTTTTTTTTTTACAGGGTGGTTTGCCATTGCCTTCCCCAGTCATCTACACTTCCCCCCCCCCCAGCAAACTCATATTCTGACCGTGGAATAATGGAAGTCTGGGTCAACCTTGAGCTGACTACCTGAACCCAGCTTTTGCTGGGATCGAACATGGGTCATGAGCAGAGAGCTTGAAATGGTGTACTGCAGCTATACCACTCTGTGCCACTGGGCTGTCTTTCTGAACTGATGGGTGGGGATTAATTTTTTTAAAAAATGGTACAGTATTGTAAGGTGGATTCAGACCTTGGTTAGCATCTCCTAAGGGTTAGCAGAAGACAATGTGGCTGTAGGTTTCTTTTCTGTATGAACGAATTCTCAGCATTCCAGGTTAGTGTGACCAAAGAATCCAAATCTAAGCCGGATAAGAGCATCAGAAGAGCCCTGCTGGATCAGACCAGTGGTCCATCTAGTCCAGCATCCTAAAAATATCAGAAGAGCCCTGCTGGATCAGACCAGTGGTCCATCTAGTCCAGCATACTGAGAACATAAGAAAAGCCCTGCTGGATCAGACCAATGGTCCATCTACACCAGCATCCTAAGAACCTAAAAAGAGCCCTGCTGCATCAGACCAGTGGTCCATCTAGTCCAACATCCTAAGAACATCAGAAGAGCCCTGCTGGATCAGACCACTTCTGTTCATCTGTTGCCTTGGGATCTGTATGGGGCCGCCTTAAATCAGCTGTGGTTTGACTGTTCTTTCCAGTACCATGTGTGTGTGCGCCTATGCGCTCCACTTCTCAGGGTTCCCCTCAGATCCAGAAGCAACAGCTGAGGAATCAATGCCATCTCTGGTCTTCAGGGCTTTTTTTTGTAGCAAGAGCTCCTTTGCATATTAGGCTACACCCCCCCCCCCCGATGTAGCCAATCCTGCTGGAGCTTACAGTAGACCCTGTAAGAAGAGCCCTGTAAGCTCCAGGAGGATTGGCTACATCAGGGGGGTGTAGCCTAATATGCAAAGGAGGTCCTGCTAGAATTCCTTACAGGGCTCTTCGTACAGGGCCTACTGAGAGCTCCAGGAGGATTGGCTACATCAGGGGTGTGTGGCCTAATATGCAAAGGAGGTCCAGCTGGAATTCCTTACAGGGCTCTTCGTACAGGGCCTGCTGTAAGCTCCAGGAGGATTGGCTACATCAGGGGTGTGTGGCCTAATATGCAAAGGAGGTCCTGCTAGAATTCCTTACAGGGCTCTTTGTACAGGGCCTACTGTAAGCTCCAGGAGGATTGGCTACATCAGGGGGGCGTGGCCTAATAAGCAAAGGAGGTCCTGCTAGAATTCCTTACAGGGCTCTTCGTACAGGGCCTACTGAGAGCTCCAGGAGGATTGGCTACATCAGGGGTGTGTGGCCTAATATGCAAAGGAGGTCCTGCTGGAATTCCTTACAGGGCTCTTCGTACAGGGCCTGCTGTAAGCTCCAGGAGGATTGGCTACATCAGGGGTGTGTGGCCTAATATGCAAAGGAGGTCCTGCTAGAATTCCTTACAGGGCTCTTCGTACAGGGCCTACTGAGAGCTCCAGGAGGATTGGCTACATCAGGGGTGTGTGGCCTAATATGCAAAGGAGGTCCTGCTGGAATTCCTTACAGGGCTCTTCGTACAGGGCCTGCTGTAAGCTCCAGGAGGATTGGCTACATCAGGGGTGTGTGGCCTAATATGCAAAGGAGGTCCTGCTAGAATTCCTTACAGGGCTCTTCGTACAGGGCCTACTGTAAGCTCCAGGAGGATTGGCTACATCAGGGGGGCGTGGCCTAATAAGCAAAGGAGGTCCTGCTAGAATTCCTTACAGGGCTCTTCGTACAGGGCCTACTGGAAGCTCCAGGAGGATTGGCTACATCAAGGGAGGTGTGGCCTCATAGGCAAAGGAGGTCCTGCTAGAATTCCTTACAGGGCTCTTCGTACAGGGCCTACTGTAAGCTCCAGGAGGATTGGCTACATCAGGGGGGCGTGGCCTAATAAGCAAAGGAGGTCCTGCTAGAATTCCTTACAGAGCTCTTCGTACAGGGCCTACTGTAAGCTCCAGGAGGATTGGCTGCATCAGGGGGGTGTGGCCTAATAGGCAAAGGAGGTCCTGCTAGAATTCCTTACAGGGCTCTTCGTACAGGGCCTACTGTAAGCTCCAGGAGGATTGGCTACATCAGGGGGGCGTGGCCTAATAAGCAAAGGAGGTCCTGCTAGAATTCCTTACAGGGCTCTTTGTACAGGGCCTGCTGGAAGCTCCAGGAGGATTGGCTGCATCAGGGGGGTGTGGCCTAATAGGCAAAGGAGGTCCTGCTAGAATTCCTTACAGGGCTCTTCCTACAGGGCCTACTGTAAGCTCCAGGAGGATTGGCTACATCAGGGGGGCGTGGCCTAATAAGCAAAGGAGGTCCTGCTAGAATTCCTTACAGGGCTCTTCGTACAGGGCCTACTGGAAGCTCCAGGAGGATTGGCTACATCAAGGGAGGTGTGGCCTCATAGGCAAAGGAGGTCCTGCTAGAATTCCTTACAGGGCTCTTCGTACAGGGCCTACTGTAAGCTCCAGGAGGATTGGCTACATCAGGGGGCGTGGCCTAATAAGCAAAGGAGGTCTTGCTAGAATTCCTTACAGGGCTCTTCGTACAGGGCCTACTGTAAGTTCCAGGAGGATTGGCTACATCAGGGGGGCGTGGCCTAATAAGCAAAGGAGGTCCTGCTAGAATTCCTTACAGGGCTCTTCGTACAGGGCCTACTGTAAGCTCCAGGAGGATTGGCTACATCAGGGGGCGTGGCCTAATAAGCAAAGGAGGTCCTGCTAGAATTCCTTACAGGGCTCTTCGTACAGGGCCTACTGGAAGCTCCAGGAGGATTGGCTACATCAAGGGAGGTGTGGCCTCATAGGCAAAGGAGGTCCTGCTAGAATTCCTTACAGGGCTCTTCGTACAGGGCCTACTGTAAGCTCCAGGAGGATTGGCTACATCAGGGGGCGTGGCCTAATAAGCAAAGGAGGTCTTGCTAGAATTCCTTACAGGGCTCTTCGTACAGGGCCTACTGTAAGCTCCAGGAGGATTGGCTACATCAGGGGGGCGTGGCCTAATAAGCAAAGGAGGTCCTGCTAGAATTCCTTACAGGGCTCTTCGTACAGGGCCTACTGTAAGCTCCAGGAGGATTGGCTACATCAGGGGGCGTGGCCTAATAAGCAAAAGAGGTCCTGCTAGAATTCCTTACAGGGCTCTTTGTACAGGGCCTGCTGTAAGCTCCAGGAGGATTGGCTACATCAAGGGAGGTGTGGCCTCATAGGCAAAGGAGGTCCTGCTAGAATTCCTTACAGGGCTCTTCATACAGGGCCTGCTGTAAGCTCCAGGAGGATTGGCTACATCAAGGGAGGTGTGGCCTCATAGGCAAAGGAGGTCCTGCTAGAATTCCTTACAGGGCTCTTCGTACAGGGCCTACTGTAAGCTCCAGGAGGATTGGCTACAGCAGGGGGGCGTGGCCTAATAAGCAAAGGAGGTCCTGCTAGAATTCCTTACAGGGCTCTTCGTACAGGGCCTACTGTAAGCTCCAGGAGGATTGGCTACATCAGGGGGCGTGGCCTAATAAGCAAAGGAGGTCCTGCTAGAATTCCTTACAGGGCTCTTTGTACAGGGCCTGCTGTAAGCTCCAGGAGGATTGGCTACATCAAGGGAGGTGTGGCCTCATAGGCAAAGGAGGTCCTGCTAGAATTCCTTACAGGGCTCTTCTTACAGGGCCTACTGAGAGCTCCAGGAGTATTGGCTACACCAAGGGGGTGTGGCCTAATATGCAAAGGAGGTCCTGCGAGAATTCCTTACAGGGCTCTTCGTACAGGGCCTGCTGGAAGCTCCAGGAGGATTGGCTGCATCAGGGGTGTGTGGCCTAATGGGCAAAGGAGGTCCTGCTAGAATTCCTTACAGGGCTCTTCGTACAGGGCCTGCTGGAAGCTCCAGGAGGATTGGCTACATCAGGGGGGTGTGGCCTAATATGCAAAGGAGGTCCTGCTAGAATTCCTTACAGGGCTCTTCGTACAGGGCCTACTGAGAGCTCCAGGAGGATTGGCTACATCAGGGGGGTGTGGCCTAATAGGCAAAGGAGGTCCTGCTAGAATTCCTTACAGGGCTCTTCGTACAGGGCCTACTGAGAGCTCCAGGAGGATTGGCTACATCAGGGGGGTGTGGCCTAATATGCAAAGGAGGTCCTGCTACCCAAAAAGCCCTGCTTGAAACCACGGTCGTAATGCTGTGCCTGCCTTTCTCCTCCCTGCCCCCTTTCATCATGAAGCCTTCCCTGTTTGGATCTCTCAGCAGCACATTTATCCAGCCTGGTTCCCGGCAGCTGCTGCACTTCTGCTTACCAGTGGCAAGTGTCATGTTCCATCGGAAGGAAACAATAGACTTTAATTAACAGGGGGTCTCCAAAGAGAAGGGGAAGACTTGCTGGTTGCTGCCATTGTGAGATCAGACCTGGGAAGCAGCCAAGGAAAGGGGGTGGGAATCAGGATTCTTTAGGCTTGCCAGTCCCCAGGTCCCGGGGGGGGGGGGTTCTCCCGCTTTCCCAGGCTCCTTCCCGCTCCCAGTCAGCTGACCGGCAGGGGGAAGCCCCGCCCCCACAGCCCCCGTGTGCCCACCTCCGGAAGCTTCAGGCTCCTCTTGGAAAGGCTTCCTCATGGGATGGTGTGTCTGCGTCTTTAAGGCTGAAGGGGGCGGGGGGAGCAGGCAGAAGAACATGGCTGCTCCCAGCCCCTCCCTTGGTGGCACAATCTTTGCAGCGGTCGTTTGCATAGGAAAGGTAAACTTGAACCTTTGGTTGCTCTGTGTTGCTTTGTAGAAGTTGGAAGTTCCGCAACTCGTGAGTGGAGATGCCCATCCCCCGCTTCGTCAGAAACGATGGGGAGGGGAGAGAAATGTCTGCTGGGCACTTCATTATTCCCTATGGAGATCGATTCTCATAGAGTATAATGGAGAATTGATCTGGGGGTATCTGGGGCTCTGAAGGGGCTGTTTTTGAGGTAGAGGCACCAGATTTTCGGCATAGCATCTGATGACTCTCCTCAAAGTCCTCTCCCAGTTTCAAAAAGATTGGACCAGAGGGTCCAATTCTATGAGCCCCGAAAGAAGGTGCCCCTCTTCATTATTTCTATTGTAGGGAAGGCACTTGAAAGGTGTGTGGTTCCTTTAAATGTGATGGCCAGAACTCCCTTTGGAGTTCAGTTGTGCTTGTCACAACATTGCTTATGGCTCCACCCCCAAAGTCTCTTGGCTCCACCCCCAAAGTCCCCAGATATTTCTTGACTTGGACTTGGCAACCCTAGGATTCTTGTAGATCCATCGTAAATGAGCAGGGATATCAAAATGGGGGTTATCAAAGGCTCAGTGTAAGAGGAGGTGAGAAGATATGCCCCCATCAGTGAGAACTGAAGGAGTCAGAAGAGAAGAAGAAATAGGATTTATACCTCGCCCTTCACACGGAGTCTCAGAGCGGCTTACAATCTCCTTCCCCTCCCCCTCCCCATGGCAGACACCCGGTGAGGAAGGTGGGGCTGGAAAAGTTCCAAGACAACTGCTCTTGAGAGCACAGCTCTGAGAGAACTTGTGAGTCACCCCAAGATCACATCAGCAGGCTGCATGTGGAGGGGTGGGGAATCAAACCCCAGTTCTCTCAGATTAGAATCTACGCTCTTGACCACTACACCAAAACTGGCTCTCACACCCATCCATGAATGTCCTGGAAGGTAAATATGTTCCCCCCACCAGGATAAAATGAAACGAGAGATGGTTCAGCAGTATGGAGAGGGGTTTAGAGTTGGCAGCCTCCAAGGGGAGACTGGCGATCTTTCAGAGCTACAACTGACTTCCGCATGTTAGATAACAGTTCCCTCAGGAAAAGAGGGGAAAAAAGATCCTTTGAGAGGTGAATTAAGAACATAAGAGAAGCCATGTTGGATCAGGCCAATGGCCCATCCAGTCCAACACTCTGTGTCACACAGTGGCCAACACCCAGGTGCCCTCAGGAGGTCCATCAGCAGGGCCATAAGAACATAATTGAAGCCATGTTGGATGAGGCCAATGACCCATCCAGTCCGACACTCTTGTGTCACACAGTGGCCAACACCCAGGTGCCCTCTGGAGGTCCACCAGCAGGGCCATAAGAACATAAGAGAAGCCACGTTGAATCAGGCCAATGGCCCCTCCAGTCCAACACTCAGTGTCACACAGTGGCCAAAAAACCCAGGTGCCCTCAGGAGGTCCATCAGTGGGGCCAGGACACTAGAAGTCCTGCCCATGAAAGCTTATACTAGAAGCTCATGAAAAGCTTATACCCAGAATTAAACTTCACTGGTTTTAAAGCTGCTACTGGATTCAAATGTTCTATTGCCTCAGACCAACACGGCCTACACATCTGAATACAGCCTGTATTGCATGGTTGTTTGACAGTCTTTTTCTTCACGACCTCATAGTTTGTGTGTGTGTGTGTGTGAGAGAGAGAGAGAGAGAGAGCATGCGGATACTGAAGACCTAAAATATGCATCTCCAGGGCTTTTTTTTTCCTGGAGGGACATGGTGCAACAGAGTTCCGGAACCTCTTTGTGGAAACAAAATTCTCAGAAAATGTTTAAAAGTTAATGAGGGGCACCCGTGTGTTTCAACCAGGAGTGAGAGCCAGTTTGGTGTAGTAGTTAAGTGTGCAGACTCTTATCAGTCCAGGTTTGATTCCCGGCTCCTCCATTTTCAGCTGCTGGAATGGCCTTGGGTCAGCCATAGCTCTTGTAGGAGTTGTCCTTGAAAAGGCAGCTCCTGGGAGAGCTCTCTCAGCCCCACCTACCTCACAGTGTCTGTTGTGGGGGAGGAAGACAAAGGAGATTGTGAGCCACTCTGAGATTCAGAGAGGAGGGTGGGATATAAATCCAATATCTTCCTCTTCATCGTCAACTTCTCCATTTACTTCTTGAGAGTTCCGGCACTTCTTTTTTCCAGAAAAAAAAAGCCCTGGGTCTAACAAAGAGAATTCTAGTGCAGGAGAGTTTCTGCTAGAATAAAGTCATATTAGTTTTTAAGGTTTCACAAGAATCCTGTTGATATTTATTACTTGGAATTTTGTCACGTTCTGACAGAGGTGGCTAGCCACCAAATATAAGAGAAGCCATGTTGGATCAGACCAATGGCCCATCCAATCCAACACTCTGTGTCACACAGTGGCCAAAAAACCAGGCACCATCAGGAGGTCCACCAGTGGGGCCAGGACACTAGAAGCCCTTCCACTGTTGCCCCCCCACCCAAGCACCAGGAATGCAGAGCATCACTGCCCCTGACAGAGAGTTCCAACAATACACTGTGGCCAATAGCCAGTGATGGAATTCTGCTCCATACATTTATCCAGTCTCTTCTTGAAGCTGTTCAAGTTTGTAGCTGCCACCACCTCCTGTGGCAGTGAATTCCATGTGTCAATCGCCCTTTGGGTGAAGGAGGACTTCCTATTTATCCATTCTAACCTGACAGCTCAGCAATTCCATTGAATGTCCACGAGTTCTTGTATTGTGAGAAAGGGAGAAGAGGACTTCTTTCTCTACCTTCTCTGTCCCATGCATAATCTTGTCAACCTCTATCCTGTACCTCTGGAAACAAGGCGCTGGAGATAAACAACCAGGAGAAGACCTATTCCAACTTGTGAGCGCCCAGAAAAGAATATCCGGTTAGCTGAACTTTTCATTAAATCCAGCAAAATAGTTTGTTTGGGGAAGACGACAAGCGTTGCCTTAAACACTAAATTCTGCTGCCCTCTGGTGGTCAATGACTGTATAGCATCTGAACAGCTTCTTTTTAATGAATTCATTTTGTAGGAGTTGTCCACTGCAGCTTTAACAACAAAACAAAATAGTTTGCTTGGTTTGGGTCATTGCGATGGGTTCGCAAAGCCTCCATATATGTTACTTTGATAGCAGTTGTCAAACGCTAATAGACTTTGGTTTGCTACGTTTCTCATATTCCCAACCCTGTGTCCACGAAATGGATCTACCAGAAATTACCCCCATTTTTTGCTCACGATAGAATCTGTGAAATGAGAGTTTTTGAGAGTAATTATTTAATTATGTATTAATTTATCACTTCATTCATGTTGGCAGAGCAATTAACACAGCAATGGTACACAACCTGATTAAAGAATACATGAGGGTTTATTTAGGAACTAATATACTTGATAGTAAAGAGAAGAGACAGAGATAAGGTCCTAACTACATCACTAGCCGAAAGAGAGGACAAGACTTCCTCTCTTTCAAGAAAGGTGGCACTTCCAAGAAGCCCTAAAGAGTAGTAAGTAATCTGGAGACAGACAAGGAATGACACTCAACAAGAAAAAAGGTATTGACCTCACTATTCTATTTGTCTTCTTGTTGCCCCCTTCAGGGTCATAAAAAGAGTCCTGCTGGATCAGACCAGCGGTCCATCTAGTCCAGCGTCCTAAGAACATAAGAAGAGCCCTGCTGGATCAGACCAGTGGTCCATCTAGTCCAGCGTCCTAAGAACATAAGAAGAGCCCTGCTGGGTCAGACCAGTGGTCCATCTAGTCCAGCATCCTAAGAACATCAGAAGAGTCCTGCTGGATCAGACCAGTGGTCCATCTAGTCCACCATCCCAAGAACATAAGAAGAGCCCTGCTGGATCAGACCAGTGGTTCATCTAGTCCAGCATCCTAAGAACATCAGAAGAGCCCTGCTGGATCAGACCAGTGGTCCATCTAGTCCAGCATCCCGAGAACATCAGAAGAGTCCTGCTGGATCAGACCAGTGGTCCATCTAGTCCAGCATCCTAAGAACATAAGAAGAGCTCTGCTGGATTGGACCAGTGGTTCATCTAGTCCAGTGTCCTAAGAACCCTTCTAAGAAGAACCCTGCTGGATCAGACCAGTGGTCCATCTAGTCCAGCATCCTAAAAACATCAGAAGAGTCCTGCTGGATCAGACCAGGGGTCCATCTAGTCCAGCATCCTAAAAACATCAGAAGAGTCCTGCTGGATCAGACCAGTGGTCCATCTAGTCCAGCATCCTAAGAACATAAGAAGAGCTCTGCTGGATTGGACCAGTGGTTCATCTAGTCCAGCGTCCTAAGAACATAAGAAGAGCCCTGCTGGATCAGACCAGTGGTCCATCTAGTCCAGCATCCTAAGAACATAAGAAGAGCCTTGCTGGATCAGACCAGTGGTCCATCTAGTCCAGCCTCCTGTCTCACACAGTGGCCAACCAGTTCCTCTGCAGGGCCAACAAAAGGGCATAGAGGCCAAGGTCTTCCCCTGATGTTGCTTCCTGGCTCTGAGATTCAGAGGATTAGTGCCTCTGAATGTGGAGGTTCTCCATATTCACCATGGTTAGAAGCCACTGATAAGACTTTGAAGGCAAAAGACTGACTGCACCCTTGCTTCTTATCGCCAGCCTCCAGGTTGCCAACCTCCAGGCAGTGGCTGGAGATCTCCCTCTTTTACAGCTGATCATCATCATCATCATCATCATCATCATCATCATCATCATCATCATCATCTATTTTAGGGAATGGGAACGTTTCCTGGCTTCGCCCCTAAAGACTGTTTAAAGTCCCCAGGTGTTTCCTGACTTGGACCTGGCATCCCTAGGCCAAAATCTCCAGATGTTTCCCTACCTGGAGATGGCAACCCTAGCCTCCACGGAGCTTTGCAACAAAACGTAGCTGTGAATTCATGAGAACAGCTTCTTCAGAAGCTTCCCTATGGCATTTCAAAGATGTTCAACCACAGACACCCACGTGCTCCGCTGGGTTGCTGAGAGGGAGGGCTTCACATCTCTTGCCACCCCAACACCCATGCAGTAAAAGAACCCGAAAAACCCCACCACACCCACACATAAACAAGGAAATGGAGGCTGAACGTTTGACTTCACTTTCTGCATGTCGCCATTTCTGCCGCATGAAGATCTTGCTTCAGACTGGAGACTAGAACTGACAGTGGCCCGGTTTACTGTCAACTGCAAACTGCATGTAAAGGATGAGGTGGCCAAATTGTTATAATAAGAAAGGAAAGTGGGCCCGAGAACCAAAGTACGTGGGCAGGACATTTTTCTGAGAATCAGAAGTTGAGGAACTTCCAGCCCTAACTGTTACCCGGTGACCATACCGTGGCCTATTTATGTTCCAGAAATACCAGGTTATTTTCTTTCATGTGCAGCTTTGTACTTTTTCCAAGTATTTCCCTTTTTTAAGAACATAAGAGAAGCTGTAACCAAGAGGCCCTGCCTGTTCATACAGAGCACCCCAATAGCTAGAGAGAGGAAAAGTGGGGCTCCTATTCCTGGAAACAAAATGGAGTCTGATCTGAAACAGGCCAAGAAAATACTCCATGAGAGAGTTTCTCCGTGCGTAGTGCTGTGAGACTGTTGCCTGGGCCAGTTGATGAGTGGGAGATGCCTCTTCGATAAAAGACTGGGTCAGAAACGGTGATATATGTGTGTCCTGTCAGAGGTTTTCCACGCACCCACTGGTTTATTTTTCCAAGAACTGAAGCCTTGATTTTGAACATATGAAGCTGCCTTATACTGAATCGGTCCATCAAAGTCGGTATTGTCTACTCAGACTGGCAGCCGCTCTCCAGAGTCTCCAGCTGAGGTTTTTCACACCTATTTGCCTGGACCCTTTTTAGTTGGAGATGCCGGAGATTGAACCTGGGACCTTCTGCTTACCAAGCAGATGCTCTACCACTGAGCCACTGTCCCTCTCCAACATATATGAACACATGAAGCTGTCTTCCTGAGGTTTTTCACGCCTGGACCCTTTTGAGTTGGAGATGCCGGGGATTAAACCTGGGACCTTCTGCTTACCAAGCAGATGCTCTACCACTGAGCCACCATCCTTCCCCTGACTGGCAGTGGCTCTCCAGGGTCTCCAGCTGAGGTTTTTCACGCCTACTTGCCTGGACCCTTTTGAGTCGGAGATGCCGGGGATTGAACCTGGGACCTTCTGCTTACCAAGCAGATGCTCTACCACTGAGCCACCATCCCACCCCATTAAAATTAATTAAAATTCTTATTGAGACATCTATCAACGTTTAAGATCAATATTGGCCACAGGACTGATGGAGCGCACTTTAATCCACCGCAGGAAGAGCGGCAGGATCGTTTTTCTAAAGTCCAGAGGTGGGGAACAGTGGCTCTCCAGATGTTTTTTGCCTACAACTGCCATCATCAGAAGCACCAAATTTTCAATATAGCATCCAGTGCCTCTCCTCAAAACACCTCCCAAGTTTCAAGAAGATTGGACCAGGAGGTCCAATTCTACGAGCCCCCAACGAAGATGCCCCTATCCTTCATTATTTCCTATGGAAGGAAGGCATTTAAAAAGGTGTGCGGTCCCTTTGACTGTGATGGCCAGAACTCCCTTCAGAGTTCAATTATGATTGTCACACCCTTGCTCCTGGTTCCACCACCAATGTCCCCTGGCTCCACCTCCAAAGTCTCCTGGCTCCACCCCCAAAGCCCCCTGATATGTCTTGAATTGGACTTGGCAACCCTATGTCTGATATCTAGAGAAATTCTTTGTTCTCTATGCTTGCCTCTCCCCGGGGGTATCTTTGCTAAACCACCCAAGGCATTAACACGTATCCTGACCTATTGTAACCTATCGGACGGATATCACTAAATCAGCTCCACTGTGGTTACCTGAAGATCCATTCAGGTGACCAGAGTCAGATCCACTCATTGGCTTGAGGTGGGCACCCAATCAGGTACCCAGAATAGACTAACCACTGCCCACTACAAGGCTTCATCTCCCTCTCTCTCTGCCTGAGCAACATGTAACCAGATTGTTCCCCCCTCCCTACTCTAAGTGAGGAGCATCGGGCGTGGCACATGGCAATGCATGTCTATATCTTCTAGTTGTAACTGGACCCTGAGCCCATAAGGACCAGGTAGAATACCCTGTCTATGTTTTACCCTTGTGTTACCCCTCTATCAATTTCATATCTGTTTTTCTTAGTCCTGTATGTGTGTTATATGGTTTTATGCCCTTGTATGCTTGTCTTTATTTTATAATAGACGCCCTAGATTATTAGACAACATCTCGTTATTGGGTGACTTCCAAAGGAGAAATCTTCTGTATGCACAGATCCAAAAGATCTCGCTAGAGCCTAGTTGCCCACCAATTAATTCCCCAATCCTAATTTTAGGGCAATTTGGCTAACAAAGCCATGTAGGATCAGGCCAATGGCCCATCCAGTCTAACACTCTGTGTCACAGAGTGGCTCAAAAAACCCACAAAAACCAGGTGCCATCAGGAGGTCCACCAGTGGGGCCATAAGAACATAAGAGAAGCCATGTTGGATCAGGCCAATGGCCCATCCAGTCCAACACTGTGTCACACAATGGCCAAAAAACCCAAGTGCCATCAGGAGATCCACCAGTGGGGCTATAAGAACATAAGAGAAGTCATGTTGGATCAGGCCAATGGCCCATCCAGTCCAACACTCTGTGTCACACAGTGGCAAAAAAACAACAACCCAGGTGCCATCAGGAGGTCCACCAGTGGGGCCAGGACACTAGAAGCCCTCCCACTGTGCCCCCGCCAAGCACCAAGAATACAGAGCATCACTGCCCCAACTCCAATGTACTACAACTACAACTGCCCCAACTTTTTATTACAATGTACCTGTGACATCTGAATCTATCTTACATGGCAGCAGTGATATAATTGCTAAAATAAAATCAGTCATTAGTAAACTCTAGCAACTAATGACCCCTCCTTTCATCTCCAACGACAGCAATCTGTTTGAACAACCTGCTGAGGGAACTGGCATCCAATTAACACAGTGCCGCAGTGTCTCTTTATCACTCAGGGTGCCCGCTTTCGTTTACCTCCTCATTAAGCATCCAAGCTCCTTCTTTGAAGTGCCTCAATTAGACTGCATTTCTCCATCATGTAACGGATTGAGACTAATTAATCACAAATTACATTAATCCTCTAATTGGAAAGAGGCTTCGGATCCCTTTCGACAAGCCAGGGGATCCGGATGGGAAAGTTAGTCGCTCAGGAGGAGGGTGAGACTTTTTTCCTGAGGTGCTGCTTTTCTTCATGCGGGGAGTTGGGGAGAAGAAGCGGCAGAAAGGAACGGGACAGAACTCAACCAGTTCGTTATCAAGTGAATTTATTGGGATGATGTAGAACCGTTCTGCTACAGCTGGCCAAGGAGGGGCCGTGGCTCAGCGGTAGAGAATCTGCTTGGCATATCAAAGATCCCAGGTTCAATCCCTGGTATCTCCAGTTAAAAGATCTGGTAAGCAGGGGTCATTTTGTAGAAAAAGAGGTGCCAGAACTCATTAGCATAACCCATTTGCTTAACTCATCTGCATATGTCACACACCCAACATCACTGGAAGGTGGACTAAATTATATCAGCTCACCATCTATCTTAAAACGCTTCTTGAATTAGAATTGTCAATAAAACGCTACTCCCATCATACCTTTTGTCTGTCTGTCTGTCCGTCCATCCATCCATCCATCCATCTATCTCTAATAGAGGTCCTGAAAAGGGAACTGGTAGTAGATCTATGTCTGCTGGACACTCCATTATTCCCTATGGAGACCGATTCCCAAAGGGTATAATGGAGACGTGATTTGTGGGTATCTGAGGCTCAGGAGGGGCTGTTTTTTGAGGTGGAGCCACCAAATTTGCAGCATAGCATCTGGTGCCTCTCCTCAAAATGTCCCCCCAAGTTTCAAAAAGATTGGACCAGGGGGTTCAATTCTAGGAGCCCCCAAAGAATGTGCCCCTATCCGTCATTATTTCCAATGAAGGAAAGGCATTTAAAAGGAATCTGGTCCATTTAAATGTGGCAGCCAGAACTCCCTTTGGAGTTCAATGATGCTTGTCACAACCTTGCTCCTGGCTCCACCCCCATTGTCTCCTGGCTCCACCCCCAAAGTCCCCAGATATTTCTTGAATTGGACCTGGCAACCCTACTTGTGCCCCTAAACCAGGGGTGGCCAAACTTTATCCTATGTCAGGGGTGGCTCTTTCACACAGTTTGTGGCTCTTGAAGCCTCCACCATCCCATCGACTGGCTTGGAGAAGGCATTTGTCTCTTCAAATCACTTTGCCAAGTCAACCGGTGGCTTGGATAATGCATTTAAAGTTAAAGTTGCTTTCTTTCCACCTCTTCCTTCTTCCCCCATCTATTTGCGTTCCTTCCTTCCTTCCTGCTCTCAAACTTCTGACATTCGTGACTTGTGGCTCTCAAACATCTGACGTTTATTCTATGTGGCTCTTACATGAAGCAACTTTGGCCACCCCTGCCCTAAACGCTCTCTTTTTGTTGTGGCTTCAGGCAGGCTTGACGGCTCCTGAAAGCCACAGGGTTGCTGGCCCTGGTTTCCTGCGCACACCCTTTTCTCCTGTTTCCCCATCAGCTTTCTGGTCAGAAACCCTGCACCGAACGTGCGCCTATTTGAACACAGAGCATCCCAGCATGAATGAGAGCACTCTGCACAGGAACATTGTGGGTATCCGCTCTGCTGCCACCCCAGTGACTCTCCCTGCACCCTGCTTTTCCGCCTCCAGCCTGTCCTTCAGAGACCTGCGGGGTGGCCTTTACAGGAAGCTGGCAGGCTGGATTTCTCTGCCCTTCCAAGAACCCTTTCTGCCTGCCAAGGAGAAGGAGACCTGAGCTTTCTGTCATTCCACCCAGGGGGAGGGCTCTCCGGCTGCAGGCATCTTAAGTTCCCTCGCCGGCCCCGGTGGCATCAGCTATGGGGGAGGTGGGGCATGCGTGTGGGTGGCAGGCCGAATGACAGCTGCAGCTGCAGCCCTGCCGCAACCCCACAGTTCCAGAAGAGCTCACCTCGTCCTGGGGGACCCAAGAGGGCCAGAGGCCTCGGCCTGGAGGGCAGGTAAGGGGGGGGACGGGTTGGAGGCTATGCTCCCTCTAAGCTGTGGAGACTTGTGAACAAATATTCCACTTCGGGTGCTACTGGCATGAACGTTGTGAGGTACTGCAGAAATGAGTTTGTTCAATATTCCCTCTAAGCTATGGGGTTTCGTGAGCGAAAATTCTCCTTTGCGAACCACTGGCCTGAAAGTTGTAAGGCACTGCATACATTCGTTTGCTCAATACTCCCTCTAAGCTATGGGGTTTTGTAAGCGAAAATTCAACTTTGTGAGCTAGTGGCCTTAAAGGTGTGAGGTACTGCATACATTCGTTTGCTCAATACTCCCTCTAAGCTGTGTTGTGAGCAAAACTTCTACTTCGTGTGCTACTGGCATGAAGGCTGTGAGGTACTGCACCAATTAGTTTGCTCAATACTCCCTCTAAGCTGTGGGGTCTTGTGAACAAAAATTCTACTTTGGGAGCTACTGGGATGAAAATTGTGAGCTAATGCATGAATTAGTTTGCTTAATACTGCCTCTAGGCCGTGGGGTCTCGTGAGCAAAAATTCTACCTCAGGACCTACTGGCCTTAAAGTTGTGAGGTCCTGCATAAATTAGTCTGCTCAATACTCCCTCTAAGCTGTGGTGTCTCGTGAACAAAAATTCTACTTTGTAAGCTACTGCCATGAAGGTTGTGACGTACTGCACACATTAGTTTGCTCAATACTCCCTCTAAGCTGCGGGTTCTTGTGAATCAAAGTTCTACTTCGGAAGCTACTGGTTTTAAAGTTGTGAGGTACTGCACACATTCGTTTGCTCAATACTCCCTCTAAGCTGTGTTGTGAGCAAAACTTCTACTTCGGGTGCTACTGGCATGAAGGCTGTGAGGTACTGCACCAATTAGTTTGCTCAATACTCCCTCTAAGCTGTGGGGTCTCGTGAGCAAGAATTCTACTTCGGGAGCTACTGGCCTTAAAGTTGTGAGGTACTGTATCAATTAGAGCCAGTCTGGTGTAGTGGTTAAGTGTATGGACTCTTATCTGGTTTGATTTCCCACTCCTCGCCTTGCAGCTGCTGGAATGGCCTTGGGTCAGCCATAGCTTTGGCAGAGGTTGTCCTTGAAAGGGCAGCTGTTGGGACAGCCCTCTCAGCCCCACCCACCTCACAGGGTGTCTGTTGTGGGGGAGGAAGATATAGGAGATTGTGAGCCGCTCTGAGATTCGGAGTGGGAGGGCAGGATATAAATCCAATATCTTCTTCGATAGTCCCTTTAAGCTGTGGGGTCTTGTGAGCAAAACGTCTACTCTGTGAGCTGGCAACATTGTACGGTGGCCACTGTAGAGGTACTGTTGTGAGGTACTGCCTAAATTAGTTTGCTCAGTACTCCCTCTAAGCCATGGGATCTTGTGAGCAAAAATTCTACTTTGGGAGCTACTGGCCTGAAAGTTGTGAGGTACTGCCTAAATTAGTTTGCTCAATACTCCCTCTAAGCTGTGGGGTATCGTGAGCAAAAACTCTACTTTGGGAGCTGCTGGCCTTACTTTGGGAGCTACTGGTTTAAAGTTGTGAGGTACTGCACATAAATGAATTTGCTCAATACTCCCTCTAAGCTGTGGGGTCTCGTGAACAAAAATTCTACTTTGGGAGCTGGCGACATTGTACGGTGGCCACTGTAGAGGTACTGTTGTGAGGTACTGCCTAAATTAGTTTGCACAGTACTCCCTCTAAGCCATGGGATCTTGTGAGCAAAAATTCTACTTTGGGAGCTACTGGCCTGAAAGTTGTGAGGTACTGCCTAAATTAGTTCGCTCAATACTCCCTCTAAGCTGTGGGGTATCGTGAGCAAAAACTCTACTTTGTGAGATACAGCATAAACTAGTTTGCTCTAGGGCCATTTTTTCCTGAGCTAAGGCAAAAATGTGTGAGCCGGAGGCTAAAAAACTGTGAGCTCGCTCACAGTAATTCAGCTTAGAGGAAACACTGGTTGGGGGGGCCAAACCAACTCTACCTTCAGAGACCCAAGGTGCCCTAAAGCAAGCTCAATCGAACTGTGGAGGTTTCAGCATTCAAATGCAATACATTTTTTGTTTCTTTGTGCAACCCTTCTTATGTGGCACCCTGCCTCTAAACTCAGTCAAGATAGTGGAGAAAACTCTCAAATTTTCAACTGCCCCCTGTGGCTATTCCTTTGTTCCATGGTTCCATCAGCAACCACACTGATCTCTATGAAAAGTTTGCCCCTATTTATTTATTCAGGTTGCGTTAAAGGCCCCAAGAGTTGGCTGGACTAGGTTTCTCTGGTTGTTGTAGGGATGCCAGCCTCCAGGTGGGGCCTGGGGATCCCCCAGAATTTCATCTGATCTCCAGACTGCAAAGATCAGTTCCCCTGGATAAAAGGGATGCTCGGGAGGGTAGATTCTGTGGCATTCTCAGACCCCCACTGGCTGCACCCCAAATCTCCAGAAATTTCCCAACCAGGAGCTGGCAACCATATCCTCCCTGCCTCCCTCTCCCTCACTGGAGGCCAGGGGAGACATGGCAATCCTATCTGTTGGCAACCTCTTTCTTTCTTTCTTTCTTTCTTTCTTTCTTTCTTTCTTTCTTTCTTTCTTTCTTTCTTTCTTTCTTTCTTTCTTTCTTTCTTTCTTTCTTTCTTTCTTTCTTTCTTTCTCTCTCTCTCTCTCTCTCCCTCCCTCCCTTTCTTTCTTTCTTTCTTTCTCCCTTTCTCTCTCTTTCTTTCTCTTCTCTCTCTCCCTTTCTCTCTCCCTCTGGAGAGCCAGTTTGGTGTAGTGGTTAAGAGTCTGGTGTGCAGACTCTTATCTGGGAGAACCGGGTTTAATTCCCCACTCCTCCACTTGCAGCTGCTGGAATGGCCTTGGGTCAGCCATAGCTCTGGCAGAGGTTGTCCTTGAAAGGGCAGCTGCTGTGAGAGCCCTCTCCAGCCCCACCCACCTCACAGGGTGTCTGTTGTGGGGGAGGAAGGTAAAGGAGATTGTGAGCCGCTCTGAGGCTCTTTGGAGTGGAGGGCGGGATATAAATCCAATATCTTCTTCTTCTTTCTTTCTCTTCTCTCTCCCTTTCTTTCTTTCTCTTTCTTTTTCTCTGTCTCTCTCTCTCCTCTCTCTCTCTCCTTTTCTTTCTTTCTTTCTTTCTCTCACTTTCTCTTTCTCTCTTCCTTTCTTTTCTCCCTTTCTATTTCTCTTCCTTCGTTCATTTCTCTCTTCATTTCTCTCTTTCTTTTTCTTTCTCTCTCTCTTGTGAAATGTGTGTGAAATGTCAAAATTGTTTCGGTATGAATTATTATTTAATTTTCAAATATTACTATGTTTATACCCTACCCTTCTCAACGTTAGGGACCCAAAGCAGCTGACATAACTCTTCTCTATCTTAGCCTCAAAACTGCTCTGTGCAATAAGTACAAAATGGATGGCTGTGTAGCCTATCTGTGTGTGTGTAGCAGGAACTCCTTTACATATTAGGCCACACCCCCAGATGTAACCAATCCTCTTGGAGCTTGAGAGCCAGTTTGGTGTAGTGGTTAAGTGCTTGGACTCTTATCTGAGCGAACCGGGTTTCATTCCCCACTCCTCCACTTGCACCTGCTGGAATGGCCTTGGGTCAGCCAAAGCTCTGGCAGAGGTTGTCCTTGAAAGGGCAGCTGCTGTGAAAGCCCTCTCCAGCCCCACACACCTCACAGGGTGTCTGTTGTGGTGGAGGAAGGTAAAGGAGATTGTGAGCCACTCTGAGACTCTTTGGAGTGGAGGGCGGGATATAAATCCAATATCTTATCTACCTCACAGGGTGTCTGTTGTGGGGGAGGAAGATAAAGGAGATTGTGAGCCGCTCTGAGACTCTGAGATTGGGAGTGGAGGGCGGGATATAAATCCAATATCTTCATCTACCTCACAGGGTGTCTGTTGTGGCGGGGGGGGAGGTAAAGGAGATTGTGAGCCGCTCTGAGACTCTTTGGAGTGGAGGGCGGGATATAAATCCAATATCTTATCTACCTCACAGGGTGTCTGTTGTGGGGGAGGAAGATAAAGGAGATTGTGAGCCGCTCTGAGACTCTGAGATTGGGAGTGGAGGGCGGGATATAAATCCAATGTTGTCTTCTTCTTCTTCTTAAAGTAGGCCCTGTACTGAGAGCCCTGTAAGCCAGGGGTGTTGAACTAATTTTGTTATGAGGGCCAAATCGGACATAAATGAGACCTTATTGGGCCAGGCCATGTTGGGCTGGGCCATATATGTACCTATTTAAGATGAGGTAGCAGAGATATAAAGGACACAAACACAAAGATATTTAAAAAAACAAAACTTAAAACATGCTTAAAACATTAGCATTCGTTTGTCTTAAAGGTGCTCTCTTTGTAACTCTCCCATGCAGTGCTGGCCCAAGGGTGCACGGCACCCCTCTGCCACCCCCCCACTGCCACCCCACTCACAGCACTCCATCACACCCTCCAAGGGTGCCGCAGGGCCCTCCCCTCCTTCCCTTCCCGTTGCCTCCCCCCGCGCGATCAGAGCATGCTGCTGCCCGTCCCTCCTTTCCCTTTCCTTTCCCATCCCTTGCCCACCCCCACGATCATAGCGTGCCACGCCGGGGACACAGCTTCTTATTTTTCAGAGAAAACGCTGGAAGCTTGTCCCCCCTCCTTTCCGCTGTATTTTTACTTATTTGTTTTAGGGAATGTGAAAGTCTCCTGGCTCCACCCCCAAAGCCTCCTGACTCCACACACACCCCAAAGTCTCCTGACTCTACCCCCAAAGTCTCCTGGCTCCACCCCCAAAGTCCACAGATATTTTCCGAGTTAGACTTGGCAACCCTAGTTCACGCTACGCTAAGGAATCCATTTTGCAACTGGGGCTTTTTGCTATCCTTACGCAGTAAAAATCCAGTTGCAAAACACATAATTTAGGGTAGCGTGATCGCACCCTGGGTCTCTCAGATCCACGGGCAGCGTTCTCATTGCTGCACCACGTTAGCTGTAAAACACTGTAGCGCCATCTGTCCACCTAAATTAGGGCCCGCAAGGTGAGAGACAATAAAAACATTTGAACTATATATGCATTTATTTTTTTTAAAAACACCAATCTATAAAAACAACTGTTAAACCAAACACATAGGCAGGAAGGAAGGTCAGGTAGGGAACGCCAAGTAAACTAGAAAAGAAACGTGTCGTTTCTTGTAGCTGTGTGATTGCGTAAGCAGTAGAAAGATTTCTGTATAAATGACTTCGGAAGTCAGATGGGCAATGACCAAAAATGGGGTCTTCTCAGTGTTGGCAGCCTGTTAAATGGAATGCCTTCCCAACAATGAGATGTCTGGCACTGCTGGGGTTCACTTTTAGGTGCTGGATAAAGTCTGTCCCTTTGCTCTGAAGTTTTACTGGGTAGCTTCTAAAGAAAGAGCTTTTCTAGGGTCACCAGCTCCAGATCAGGAAATTCCTGGAGATTTGGAGGCGGGGCCTGGAGAGGGCGGGGTTTGAGGAAGAGAGGGACCTCAGCCAGACATAATACCATGGAATCCACTTTCTAAAGCAGGTATTTTCTCCTGGGGTACTGATCACTGCCATCTGGAGATCAGTTGTAGTACCACAAGAGAGCCAGTTTGGTGTTAGTTAAGAGCAGCAGACTCTTATCTGGGAGAACTGGGTTTGATTTCCCGTTTCTCCACATGCAGCTGCTGGAGTGACCTTCAGTCAGTCATAAATCTCTCTCTCAGAGGCTGTTCTGGAAAGAGCAGTTTCTCTCAGAGCTCTCTCAGCCCCACCTGCCTCACAGGGTGTCTGTTGTGGGGAGAGGATGGGAAGGAGATTGTAAGACGCTCTGAGACTCCGAGTGAAGGGGGGGAAGGGTATAAATCCAATCTCTTCTTCTTCATCATCTGGAGGCCCCAGTTAGAGTCTGGCAACTGTAGCTTGTTCTATTAACCTGACAAATCACATTGCAAACTGAGAGTCAGTTTGGTGTAGTGGTTAAGTGCACAGACTCTTATCTGGGAGAACCGGGTTTGGTTCCCCACTCCTCCACCTGCAGCTGCTGGAATGGCCTTGGGTCAGCCATAGTTCTCACAAATCTGTCCTTAAAAGGGCAGCTTATGTGAGAGCTCTCTCAGCCCCACCTACTTCAGAGGGTGTCCATTGTAGGGGAAGAAGATAAAGGAAATTGTAAACCACTCTGGGACTCTGACTCAGAGAGATGAGCAGGGTATAAATCTCTATATACACCAGTACCTGTTGTCTATTACCCCAAGGGTAAAGGGTAGACTCCAGGGCAGGGGTGTCGAACTCATTTTTTATGAGGGCCGAATCTGACATAAATGAGACCTTGTCAGGCCAAACCACATTGGACTCGGCCATATGTGTACCTATTTAAAATTAAGTAGCAGAGATATAAACTTTATAAAGGACGCAAACACAATTAAAGAAACTTTTTAAAAATACGTAAAATAAAACATGCTTAAAACATTAGCACTCGTTGGACTTAAAGGCGCTTTCTTTGTATTTCTGGGATCCATGGGATCCTCTGACTCTTTCCTTCCTTCCCCAGGGGATCGGGAGGGGGAGGAACCTCAGCCAATAGAAGGAAGAGAGGCTTGGCTCAGTAACTCTTCTGTGTGAATGAGAGAGCCTGGCAAAGCAAGCTCTCCCCCCCCCCCTTCCTCCCCAAGGCAGAAGCCTCAGCCGATGTAGAAAATAGAGGTTCTGCTCTGTAGCTCCTGTGTGATCAAGCAAGTCTTGCAAATAGGCTTGCCAATCCCCAGGCCCCAGCAGGGGTTTTCCTACTTTCCCGGGCTCCTTTCCACCCCCAGTCAGCTGGCCAGGGAGGGGAGGAAGCCCCGCCCCCACAGCCATCATGTGCCTTTCCCCCTCTGGGGGCTTCAGTCTCTACTTCAGAAAGGCTTCCTCTTTGGATGGTGTGTCTGCGTCTTTAAGGCTGAAGGGGGGGGGGGGAGGAGGCAGAACAACATGGCTGTAAAAGGATCCCAGACCCTCCGTTTGTTGCACAATCCTTGCAGTGGTCGTCTGCATAGTGTGAAGGTAAACTTGAACCTTTGGTTGCCCTGTGTTACTGTGAAAAACTTGGAAGTTCAGCAACTCATGAGTAGAGGTGCCAATCCCCAGGTGGGGGCAGGAGAGCCCCGATTTGGAGGCCCTCCGGAGCTTCAGGGTCATCAGAAAGCAGGGGGGGGAGGGAAATGTCTGCTGGACCATAGAGTATAATGGAGAATTAATCCCGGTGTATCTGGGACTCTGGAGGGGCGATATTTTGAAGTAGAGGTACCAAATTTTCAGCGTAGCATCTGATGAGTCTCCTCAAAATGCTGTCCAAGTTTCAAAAAGATTGGACCAGGGGGTCCAAATCTATGAGCCCCAAAAGGAGGTGCCCCTATCCTTTATTTCTAATGTAGGGAAGGCATTAAAAAGGTATGTGGTCCCCTTAAATGTGATGGCCAGAACTTCCTTTGGAGTTCAGTTGTGCTTGTCACAACTTTGCTTATGGCTCCACCCCCAAAGTCCCCAGATATTTCTTGAATTGGATTTGGCAACCCTACTTGCAAAGCAAGGTGTTATGCAGAAGAAAGCAAGAGCGAGGGAGAAGAAAGCAGATGACAGCCAGTTGCTCGGGGCCTGATAGGAGCCTTCCGGGGGCCTGATCCGGCCTCTGGGCTGCAGGATCTTCTCCAGGGAGTTCTCCCTTCTCATTTGGTGGCCAAAGTATTTGAGCTTCAGCTTCAGCATCTGACCTTCCAGGGAACAGTCTGGGTTGATTTCCCTTAGGACTGACTGATTGGATCTTCTTGCAGTCCAAGGGACTCTCAAGATTCTTCTCCAGTGAGTGCTCCCTTCTCATTTGGTGGCCAAAATATTAGAGCTTCAGCTTCAGCATCTGACCTTCCAGGGAACAGTCAGGGTTGATTCCCCTTAGGACTGACTGATTGGATTTCTTGCAGTCCAAGGGACTCTCAAGAGTCTTCTCCAGCACCACATCTCGAAAGCATCTATTCTTCTGCGCTAGTATACAGCAAAGAAGCCTTCCTTTCTTTCATTTGTAGGAAGGAAGAGCGGAAAAGCCAGCAGCAATGGAGGGTCGCCTTCCCCTCTTCGCCCCTCTCCTCCCCACACCTTCATTTGCAAGGGTGAAAACAAAGTGACTTGGGGTGTGTAAGTGTGCGGTTGGGGCAGGAAGCTCGCGTGCCCAGCGTGTTCGGTGTTCCAGGAAACAGAAAGCCGTTTGAATGAAACAGCACGAGAAAAAGAAAAAAAAACCCAGGAAGACAGTTTGTGTGCTGAATCGCTTTCTTTCTACGAGGGGAAAGAAAATACGTGGGTGGGTTGCTGGTTGCATTACATGCATTGATCCAACCAGAGAAATAAACACCGTGTACAACTCACTTATATTGGTGTGTTCTATTATTATTCTCACAATACACACTCAACAATAGTACATCACAGGGGTGGAATTCTAGCGGGAGCTTCTTTGCGTATTATGCCGCACTCCCCTGATGTAGCCGATCCTCCCAAGAGTTTACAAGTTTTTTTGTAAGCTCTTGGAGGATTGGCTACATCAGGGGGGCATGGCCTAATACGCAAAGGAGCTCCCGCTAGAATTCCACCCCTAGTACATAGAACATGGTTGAGAACCTAGATTGGCGGATTGAGTTCTGCGGACTTGTACAATTAAAAATTTGAACAGTGGTTCTGACTCCATGATGGAGCCCCGTGGCGCAAAGTGTTGAAGCTAGTCCTAAGCTCCGCTCAAGACCTGAGCTCGATCTCTGGTGGAAGCTGGGTTTTCAGGTAGCCGGCTCGAGGTCGACTCAGCCTTCCATCCTTCTGGTTTGGGTCAAGTGTCCCCAGCTTGTTGGGAGGAAAGTGTAGATGACTGGGGAAGGCAAGGGCAAACCACTGCGTAAAAAGTCTGCAGTGAAAACATTGTGAAAGCAGTGTCACCCCAGTCGAAAACGACTGGTGCTTGCATGGGGGACCTTTCCTTTTTCCTTCTGACTCCATGTGTTTGATTTGAAAAAGGGAGAGCCTCTTGAAACAAGCTTAGATAAAAGCCCAGGAAGCATGCCGTCACCTGTTATCATCACTTTTTATCAAGCTGCGCTGGAAACGCAGCTGTGAAATTAACCAGAGCTTGAGATGGACCTTGCTGAGCAGTAGGGTTAGACTGGATAAAAGGAAGTGCTTCTTCACCCAAAGGGTGATTGACAGACTGCCACAGGAGGTGGTGGCAGCTACAAGCATAGCCAGCTTCAAGAGGGGATTGGATAAGCATATGGAGCAGAGGTCCATCAGTGGCTATTAGCCACAGGGTATTGATGGAACTCTCCATCTGTATTGATGGAACTCTTCATGCTCTGTATTCTTAGTACTTGGGAGGCACAGTGGGAGGGCTTCTAGCTCCACTGGTGGACCTCCTGATGGCACTGGTGGGGTTTTTTAGCCACTGTGTGACACAGAGTGTTGGACAGGATGGGCCATTGGCCTGATCCAACATGGCTTCTCTTATGTGACACAGAGTGTTGGACTGGATGGGCCATTGGCCTGATCCAACATGGCTTCTCTTATGTTCTTATGTGACACAGAGTGTTGGACTGGATGGGCCAGTGGCCTGATCCAACATGGCTTCTCTTATGTTCTTATGTGACACAGAGTGTTGGACTGGATGGGCCATTGGCCTGATCCAACATGGCTTTTTTTCTCTTCTTATGTGACACAGAGTGTTGGACTGGATGGGCCATTGGCCTGATCCAACATGGCTTCTCTTATGTTCTTATGTGACACAGAGTGTTGGACTGGATGGGCCAGTGGCCTGATCCAACATGGCTTCTTTTCTCTTCTTATGTGACACAGAGTGTTGGACTGGATGGGCCATTGGCCTGATCCAACATGGCTTCTCTTATGTTCTTATGTGACACAGAGTGTTGGACTGGATGGGCGATTGGCCTGATCCAACATGGTTTCTCTTATGTTCTTATGTGACACAGAGTGTTGGACTGGATGGGGCATTGGCCTGATCCAACATGGCTTCTTTTCTCTTCTTATGTGACACAGAGTGTTGGACTGGATGGGCCATTGGCCTGATCCAACATGGCTTCTCTTATGTTCTTATGTGACACAGAGTGTTGGACTGGATGGGCCATTGGCCTGATCCAACATGGCTTCTCTTATGTTCTTATGTAATAATAGAACACACCGATATAAGTGAGTTGTACACGGTGTTTAGTTCTGTGGTTGCTCAATCCTCAGGTGGAGGCAGAGGATCCCCTGGTTTGGAGGCATTTCCCCCTAATTCAGAGTTATCAGAAAGTTGGGGGGGAACATTTCTTGGGCACTCATTCCCTACAGAGATCGATTCCCATAGGGTATAATGGAGAATTAATCTGTGAGTATCTGGGGCTTGGGGGATTGTGATCATGCTTGTCATAACCTTGTTCCTGACTCTACCCCCAAAGTCTCTTGGCCGCACCCCCAAAGTCCCCAGATTTTTCTTGAGTTGCACCTGGTTACCCTAGCAGCACCTGGAGGCTGGCAGCCCCACTAATGGGACTAATAGGCCATTTCCCGCTAAAAAAGTAAAGGTAGTCCCCTATGCAAGAACCGAGTCATTACCAACCCACGGGGTGATGTCACATCAGGACGTTTTCTTGGCAGACTTTTTATGGGGTGGTTTGCCATTGCCTTCCCCAGTCATCTACCCTTTACCTCCAGCAAGCTGGGGACTCATTTTACCGACCTCGGAAGGATGGAAGGCTGAGTCAACCTTGAGCCAGCTATCTGAACTCAGCTTCCGCCGGGATCGAACTCAGGCTGTGAGCAGAGAGCTCGGACTTCAGCTTATCACTCTGCACCACGGGGTTCCTATTTTTCTTCCTCCTCGTGAAAGCATTTTTCACAGTAAAAGGACGGGAAGAGATATTTTAAGCAGAGAGGAAGTTGGTAGGAAATTGTGACTGCAATCTGAAATAAATGGGGTTTTTTTCCAAAGCAAAGGACAAAGATCCACCACTATTTCTCAACAAATTCACCAGAGGGTTAATTTTTCTTTTTTTAGGTTGGAAAGAAATTCAGTCGAAGGGCTGTCAACTTTTTCCGTTAGACAGGACCCTGTTTCTTGAATAGACGCTGGCCCTGCCAAAGCTGAGCAAAAGAACGGTCTCCTAGCAGGGAGGCAAAGGAGAAAATGACTTGCGTGAGTCTTTCAGGCTGACTATTATTAAAGGGCATGTTGTTAAAAGAAGCAGGCTACGCTGTTAACTTTAGGGTTGCCACTAGCTCTGGGTTCAGGGTTACTAATCCCCAGGTGGGAAACACAACAAAAAATGCAGGCTGGTGACCAATTTACCAAGTATATAGAAATCAGTCCAAATGCCCAAAACATGTACATTCAAGCCCCAAAGTAGTGTGGTGACAAGCCAGTCGATTAAGTACTTGTTTCTTTCCAGTCTTCGTCAGACCTGGGACCAATATGGATTCAATTATATCGATTCTTTACACAATTTTCAACAAAGAGGGACGCGGAGCGTCTCCGGCAGCAATCTCACATCGGCTACAGCTCAGTATGTGGCTTCTTGCCAACCCCCAGGTGGGGGCAGGGGATCCCCTGGTTCGGAGGCCCTCCCCCTGCTTCAGGGTCATCAGAAAGCGGTGCGGGGGAGGCAAATGTCTGCTGGGCACTCCATTATTCCCTATGGAGACCGATTCTCATAGGCTATAATGGAGAATTGATCTGTGGGTATCTGGGACTCTGTGGGGGACTGTTTTTTGAGGTAGAAGCACCAGATTTGCAGTACAGCATCCAGTGCTTCTCCCCAAACTATCCTCCAAGTTTCAAAAGGATTGGACCAGGGAGTCCAACTCTATGAGCCCCCAAAAAAGATGTCCCTATCCTTCATTATTTCCAATGGATGGAAGGCATTTAAAAGGTGTGTGATCCCTTTAAATATGATGGCCAGAACTCCTTTCAGAGTTCAATGATGCTTGTCACAACCTTGCTCCTGGCTCCACCCCCAACATCTCCTGGCTCCAGCCCCAAAGTCCCCAGATATTTCTTGAATTGGACTTGGCAACCCTATCTGGGTTTTGAAATACCTTGGGTTACAACTCCCCCGTGCGCGCTCAGTCATAATCTCAGGGCCCCTTGCAGGTGCCTGTCCCCAGGGTGGCTCGGTGAGCTGTCACCAGAGGAAGGGCCTTTTCAGTTGTGGTCCCTACCATGTGGAATATACACTTGGATGACTCCTGCACCCTGCCAGACCGATTTAGTTTCTGCAGGGCACGCAAAGCTGAATTGTTTAGGTTGGTATAATGTAGTGGGTTGTTTGCATAGATGAGTCAAGGTGATAGTGAACCATCAGCTCTTTATTGATTTCAGCATAGTATAGGCCAGGGGTGGCCAAACTGTGGCTCGGGAGCCACACGTGGCTCTTTCACACATATTGTGCGGCTCTTGAAGCTCCCATTGCCGGTGGCTTGGAGAGTGCATTCAATGTTAAAGTTGCTATCTTTTCACCTCTCTCCAGTTTGGTGTAGTGGTTTGGTGTAGAGCCAGTTTGGTGTAGTGGTTAAGTGCGCGGACTCTTATCTGGGAGAACCGGGTTTGAGTCCCCACGCCTCCACTTGCGCCTGCTGAGATGGCCTTGGGTCAGCCAGAGCTTTCATAGAAGCTGTCCTTGAAAGGGCAGCTGCTAGAAAAGAACTCTCAGCCTCACCTACCTCACAGGGTGTTTGTTGTTGGGGGGCGGGGGGGGGGGGAGATAGAGGAGATTGTGACCGCTCTGAGACTCTGAGATTCAGAGTATAGGGCGGGATATAAATCCAAAAATCTTCTCTCTCCTACCTCTATTTTCCTTCTTTCCTTCTTTGCGGCTCTCGAACATCTGACGTTCGTGTCTTGCGGCTCTCAGACATCTGATATTTATTCTGTGTGGCTCTTACATTAAGCAAGTTTGGCCATCCCTGGTATAGGCAAAACAACAAGACTGAGAACTGGGCCAACGGGGCCTTCTATATATACCCTCAGAGTTCCCGTGCTAGCATGCTATTGGGCCATTCAAACCAGCAGGGGGCCTGTGATTGGAGCAGGGGAGCAGGGGTTTGGATCTTGCTGCCTATTGTTCCCAAGTCCCTAAGCTCAGTCCACGTGGCTCCAATGAGCCAGGCAAGAATTCCATATCATAGGTAGAATTTCAACCACAGGTGGCCTCAGGAAGGGAACCATACGTTTGGGCCGTTTTGAAAGTGGTACGGCCAGGGCTTTTCTTGTAGCTGGAAGTCGTTTGCATGTTAGGCCACACACCCCTGATGTAGCCAATCCTCTTGGAGCTTACAGTAGGCCCTGTATTAAGAACCCTGTAAGCTCCAGGAGGATTGGCTACGTCAGGGGTGTGGTCTAATATGCAAAGGCGTTCTTGCTACAAAAAAAGCCCTGGGTATGGCGATAGCCCCATATTTTAATGTTAATATTTTATGTTTGTTATTCGGTTTTATGCTGTTTTTACCTTATTGGTTTTAATGTTGTGAGTCACCATGAAACCCTTTGGGTGAGTGGCGATCCAGATAATCTAATTATATATATATATATAAAAAGACAGGTTTTATGCAAAAAGTTCTCCCGCAACTTTGTACCTCTTTGGGAAGTGTGAATCAATCATGCTTTTTTGCAGAGTCAGTTTGAGAGCGGAGCTCGGCTGCTTTCTTAGCAGTTCTTCGGCTGCTTCTAAGCGAGCCATGTAGAATACTAATGAGGGAACACTAGATGCTAGGCGAGCAATATAATCCCTTGGGTTCTCACCGTGGCGGTTTTTAATTAGAGGACGAAGGAGTTGTATTCTGGCCTCGCTTCATTCCTAGGCGGATGGAAGTCGTCAGCACGGATGGTGTGCTTAGCAGGCCTGTAGCTGGAAAATTTTGGGTGGAGGGGCCCAAGAGCTAAAAAAATTGAGGGGAGGGGGGCCTATGGGGCATGGCTGCTTCTTCCCTCCAGCGGCCAGCCCTAGGGTTGCCAAGTCCAATTCAAGAAATATCTGGGGACTTTGGGGGTGGAGTCAGGAGACGTTGGGGGTGGAGCCAGGAGACATTAGGGCGGAGCCAAGATCAAGGCTGTGACAAGCCTAATTGAACTCCAAAGGGAGTTCTGGCCCTAACATTTAAAGGGATGGCACACCTTTTCAATTCCTTCCTTCCATAGGAAATAATGGATAGGGGCACCTTATTTGGGGCTCATAGAATTGGACCCCCTGGTCCAATCTTTTTGAAACTTGGGGGGTATTTTGGGGAAAGGCACTAGATGCTATACTGAAAATTTGGTGCTCTACCCCAAAAAACAACTCCCCCAGATACCCACGGATCAATTCTCCATGATTTTCTATGGGAATAAATCTCCATAGGGAATAATAAGAGTTCCTAGCAGACATTTCTCTCCCCTCCCCCCGCTTTCTGACGACCCTGAAGCGGGGGAAGGAGCTCCAAATCGGGGAATCCCCTGCCCCCACCTGGGGATTGGCAACCCTAGCCAGCCCACCTATTTCTCTGGTTGTTGCTCTCTCACTCTCACTCATTGCTGTCACTCTCCCACCTTCTGTCTCACTGTGGCTCTCTTGCTGTCCCCCTCTATCTTGTGTGGCCCTTGTCCTTCTCTCTCTCGCTGCCACTCTCTCACTGTTCCCTCTCTCTCGCACTGCTGTTTTCTCTCTCTCGCTGCCACTCTCTCACTGTTCCCTCTCTCTCGCACTGCTGTTTTCTCTCTCTCGCTGCCACTCTCTCACTGTTCCCTCTCTCTCGCACTGCTGTTTTCTCTCACTGCCCCCTCTATCTGCTGCTCTCCCCCTCGCTGCCCCCTCTCTCTGCCACTCTCCCATTCTCTCTCTTGCTGCCCCTTTCTCTGTGTGTCTCTGTCCCTCTCCTGTTCTCTTGCGCTGCTGTGTCTCAGTCCCCCTCTCTCTCACGCTGCTGTTTTTCTCTCACTGCCCCCTCTATCTGCTGCTCTCCCCCTCGCTGCCCCCTCTCTCTGCCACTCTCCCATTCTCTCTCTCACTGCCCCCTCTCTATGTGTCTCTGTCCCTCTCCTGTTCTCTTGCGCTGCTGTGTCTCAGTCCCCCTCTCTCTCGCACTGCTGTTTTTCTCTCACTGCCCCCTCTATCTGCTGCTCTCCCCCTCGCTGCCCCCTCTCTCTGCCACTCTCCCATTCTCTCTCTTGCTGCCCTCTCTCTGTGTGTCTCTGTCCCTCTCCTGTTCTCTTGCGCTGCTGTGTCTCAGTCCCCCTCTCTCTCGCACTGCTGTTTTTCTCTCACTGCCCCCTCTATCTGCTGCTCTCCCCCTCGCTGCCCCCCTCTCTCTGCCACTCTCCCATTCTCTCTCTTGCTGCCCTCTCTCTGTGTGTCTCTGTCCCTCTCCTGTTCTCTTGCGCTGCTGTGTCTCAGTCCCCCTCTCTCTCACGCTGCTGTTTTTTCTCTCACTGCCCCCTCTATCTGCTGCTCTCCCCCTCGCTGCCCCCCTCTCTCTGCCACTCTCCCATTCTCTCTCTCGCTGCCCTCTCTCTGTGTGTCTCTGTCCCTCTCCTGTTCTCTTGCGCTGCTGTGTCTCAGTCCCCCTCTCTCTCACGCTGCTGTTTTTTCTCTCACTGCCCCCTCTATCTGCTGCTCTCCCCCTCGCTGCCCCCTCTCTCTGCCACTCTCCCATTCTCTCTCTCGCTGCCCCTTTCTCTGTGTGTCTCTGTCCCTCTCCTGTTCTCTCTCTTGCTTCCTCCTCTCTCTGCCGCTCTGCTGTGCTGTCTCTCTCTCTGCTCTTTAAGACCTCACCTGGAGTATTGTGTTCAGTTTTGGGCACCACATTTTAAGAAGGATATAGACAAGCTGGAATGGTCCAGAGGAGGGCGACGAAGATGGTGAGGGGTCTGGAGACCAAGTCCTATGAGGAAAGGTTGAAGAAACTAGGGATGTTTAGCCTGGAGAGGAGGCTGCTGAGAGGTGATAGGATCACCATCTTCAAGTACTTGAAGGGCTGTCATATAGAGGATGGTGTGGAATTGTTTTCTGTGGGCCCAGAAGGAAGGACCAGAACCAATGGGTTGAAATTAAATCAAAAGAGTTTCCAGCTCAACATTAGGAAGAACTTCCTGACCGTTAGAGCAGTTCCTCAGTGGAACAGGCTTCCTCAGGAGGTGGTGGGCTCTCCTTCCTTGGAGGTTTTTCAACAGAGGCTAGATGGCCATATGACAGCGATGACGATCCTGTGAATTTGGGGGTAGGTATCTGTGGGTTTCCTGAATTGTGCAGGGGTTGGACTAGATGACTCTGAATGTCCCTTCCAACTCTATGATTCTGTGATTCTCACTGGTCCTACACAGGGAAGGGAAGTTTAGAGTGACCTGCCCCCCTGGGGTCCCTGTAGATATGGGCCTGGCACTTAGTTCCTGAAAAAAAGAGAGAGAAAAGGTTCTGGATCAAGTCTGAAAGATCCTTCAGTTGGTCTGGTAGGTAGGCATGCCAGCCTCCAGGTGACACCTGGGGATCCCCCAGAATTACAGTTCGTCTCCAAACTACAGAGATCAGTCCCTCTGCAGAAAATGGCTGCAGAAGGTGATCTCTCTGCACTGTACTCCGTTGAAGTCCTAGTCCTCCCCAGACTCCACCCCCAAATCTCCAGGAGTTTCCTAACCTGGATCTGACAACCCTATACCCTCCCCACTCCCCACCAGACCTGGTCATCTTATCTGGAAGTCTGAGAGCCAGTTTGGTATAGTGGTTAAGTGCGTGGACTCTTATCTGGAAGAACCAGGTTTGATTCCCCACTCCTCCACTTGCACCTGCTGGATTGGCCTTGGGTTCACCATTAGCTCTGGCAGAGGTTGTCCTTGAAAGGGCAGCTGCTGTGAGAGCCCTCTCAGCCCCACCCACCTCACAGGGTATCTGTTGTGGGAGGAGAAGATACAGGAGATTGTAAGCCGCTCTGAGTCTCTGATTCAGAGAGAAGGGCGGGGTATAAATCTGCAATTCTTCTTCTTCTTCTTCTTCTTCTTCTTCTTCTTCTTCTTCTTCTTCTTCTTCTTCTTCTTCTTCTTTCTGCCAACATATTTGAATTGTGTTGTTCGTGGTAGATAAGACGGCATTGATTCGAGACAAAATTTCTGCAGGATTTAAAAAAAAAACATATTTCAAGGCAGCCTATAATAACCACCATAAAATAACATGAAGACTCTCAATAATGATGAAAAAATATTTAAACATTTAGGGCCCACACAGAGTCACTAGGAGAGATTGCAAGCACGGGTATTTGTGGGGGGGCTGCATCCAAGATTACCAACCTCCAGGTGGGGCCTGGAGATCATAAGAACATAAGAGAAGCCATATTGGATCAGGCCAATGGACCATCCAGTCTAACACTCTGTGTCACACAGTGGCCAAAAAAACCCAGGCGCCATCAGGAGGTCCACCAGTGGTGCCATAAGAACATAAGAGAAGCCATGTTGGATCAGGTAAATGGTCCATCCAGACCAACACTCTGTGTCACAAAAGAACATAAGAGAAGCCGTGTTGGGTCAGGCCAATGGCCCATCCAGTCCAACACTCTGTGTCACACATAAGAACATAAGAGAAGCCATGTTGGGTCAGGCCAGTGGCCCATCCAGTCCAACACTCTGTGTCATATAAGAACGTAAGAGAAGCCATGTTGGATCAGGCCAATGGCCCATCCAGTCCAACACTCTGTGTCACATAAGAACATAAGAGAAGCCATGCTGGATCAGGCTAATGGCCCATCCAGTCCAACACTCTGTGTCACATAAGAATATAAGAGAAGCCATGCTGGATCAGGCCAATGGGCCATCCAGTCCAACAATCTGTGTCACATAAGAACATAAGAAAAGTCCTGTTGGATCAGGCCACTGGCCCATCCAGCCCAACACTCTGTGTCACACATAAGAACATAAGAGAAGCCATGTTGGGTCAGGCCAATGGCCCATCCAGTCCAACACTCTGTGTCACACAATGGCCAACCCCCCCCCCCCAAGTGCCATTAGGATGTTCACAAGTGGTCTAAAAGCCCTTCCACTTTGCCCCCCCCAAGCACCAAGAATACAGAGCATCACTGCCCCAGACAGTTCCAACAATACACTGTGATTAATAGCCACTGATGGACGTCTGCTCCATATTTTTATCCAAACCCCTCTTGAAGTTGGCTATGCTTGTAGCTGCCGCCACCTCCTGCAGCAGTGAGTTCCACATGTTAATCACCTTTTGGGTGAAGAAGGACTTCCTTTTATCTGTTCTAACTCAACTGCTCAGCAATTTCATCGAATGCCCACGAGTTCTTGTATTGTGAGAAAGGGAGAAAAGTACTTCTTTCTCTACTTTCTCCATGCCAAGCATAATCTTGTAAACCTCTATCATGTCACCCCGCAGTCGACGTTTCTCCAAGCTAAGGAGCCCAAAGTACTTTTAACCTTTCTTCATAGGGAAAGTGTTCCAACCCTTTAATCATTCTCATTGCCATTTTTCTGGACTTTTTCCAATGCTATAATATCCTTTTTGAGGTGCAGCGACCAGAATTGTACACAGTATTCCAAATGAGACCGTAAATGAGATCTCCCACATTTACTGCTGATCAGGACTTTTTTTTGTAGAAAAAGCCCAGCAGGGACTCATTTGCATATTACGCCACACCCCCTGACATCACCATTGTTTCACACAGCCCAGCAGGGACTCATTTGCATATTAGGCCGCACCCCCTGACATCACCATTGTTTCACACAGCCCAGCAGGGACTCATTTGCATATTAGGCCGCACCCCCTGACATCACCATTGTTTCACACAGGGCTTTTTTTTTTTAGAAAATACCTAGCAGGGATTTGTTTGCATATTATGGACATATGAAGCTGCCTTATACTGAATCAGACCCTCGGTCCATCAAAGTCAGTATTGTCTTCTCAGACTGGCAGCGGCTCTCCAGGGTCTCCAGCTGAGGTTTTTCACACCTACTTGCCTGGACCCTTTTGAGTTGGAGATGCTGGGGATTGAACCTGGGACCTTCTGCTTCCCAAGCAGATGCTCTACCACTGAGCCACCGTCCCTCCCCATTAGACCACTGATGCCATGCCAGCCGGAACTGCGTTCCTGTGAGTTCCAGCTTATAATAATAAGCCCTGCAGCTGATCTCTGGGACTACGGAGTTCAGTTGTTCCCCTGGAGGAAATGCCTACTCTGGAAGGTGGACTCTGTGGCTTTCTTAGAGTCCAGTGGCACCTTTATGACCAACAAAATTTAATTCTGGTAGAAGCTTTCTTGTGCATGCTTACTTCTTCTCCACGTACCTGAAAAACACAAAAAAGCTGATCACCGGAATTAAAAAGCTGATCACTGGACTCAAACTTGTTCTGTTGCTTTCAGAGCAACTGGAATCTATGGCATTGCACCCTGCTGAGATTCCCCCCTCCTTAAAACCCTGCCGCAACCTCTCCAGGCTTCACCCCCCAAATCTTCTTCACAGGGCTTTTTGTGGTAGAAAAGGCCCAGCAGGAACTCATTTGCATATTAGGCCACACCCGTTGTTTCACATAGGGCTTTTCTGTAGTCAAAGCCCAGCAGGAACTCATTTGCCTATTAGGTCACACCCTCTGACACCAAGCCAGCCGGAACTGCATTCCTGCTCAAAACGAAGCCCTGCTTCTTCAAACATTTCCCAATTCTAGCTACATCCTTACATCCGGGGCTTTTTTTGTACCAGGAGCTCCTTAGCCTATCAGGCCACACCCCTCTTCCATGGCCAATCGCCCAAGAGCTTGCAGGGTTCTTCGTACAGGGCCTGCTGCAAGCTCCAGGAGAATTGGCCACATCAGGGGGTGTGGCCTAATATGCAAAGGAGGTCCTGCTAGAATTCCTTACAGAGCTCTTCGTACAGGGCCTGCTGCAAGCTCCAGGAGAATTGGCCACATCAGGGGGGAGTGGCCTAATATGCAAAGGAGGTCCTGCTAGAATTCCTTACAGAGCTCTTCGTACAGGGCCTCCTGTAAGCTCCAGGAGAATTGGCCACATCAGGGGGTGTGGCCTAATATGCAAAGGAGGTCCTGCTAGAATTCCTTACAGAGCTCTTCGTACAGGGCCTGCTGCAAGCTCCAGGAGAATTGGCCACATCAGGGGGGAGTGGCCTAATATGCAAAGGAGGTCCTGCTAGAATTCCTTACAGAGCTCTTCGTACAGGGCCTGCTGCAAGCTCCAGGAGAATTGGCCACATCAGGGGGGAGTGGCCTAATATGCAAAGGAGGTCCTGCTAGAATTCCTTACAGAGCTCTTCGTACAGGGCCTCCTGTAAGCTCCAGGAGAATTGGCCACATCAGGGGGGAGTGGCCTAATATGCAAAGGAGGTCCTGCTAGAATTCCTTACAGGGCTCTTCGTACAGGGCCTGCTGCAAGCTCCAGGAGAATTGGCCACATCAGGGGGTGTGGCCTAATAGGCCAAGGAGTTCCTGCTACAAAAAAAGCCCTGCTTACATCAGTTCCAGAAACTCCACAGTGAAACCATAGAATTTTGGGCAATTCCTAGAGCTATCCTGTCAGTCACTTCTGGGTATTTGTTTTCAGAAGTGATGCAACTGTCCCCACAGCCATTTTAAATATATATACTAGGGTTGTCAAGTCCAATTCAAAAAATATCTGGGGACTTCATTGGGGGTGGAGCCAGGAGCAAGGGTGTGACAATCATAATTGAACTTTGAAGGGAGTTCTGGCCATCACTATTAAAGGGACCGCACACTTTTTTAAATGCCTTCCTTCCCTAGGAAATAATGAAGGATAGGGGCACCTTCTTTTGGGGCTCATAGAATTGGACCCCATGGTCCAATCTTTTTGAAACTTGGGGGGTATTTTGGGAAGAGGCACTGGATGCTATACTGCAAATTTGGTGCTTCTACCTCAAAACACAGCCCCCCCAGAGCCCCAGATACCCGCAGATCAATTCTCCATTATTTCCTATGGGAATAAGTCTCCATAGGGAATAATAGAGTTTCCTCTCCTCCCCCTGCTTTTTGATTACCCTGAAGTGGGGGAAGGGCCTCCAAACTGGGGGATCACCTGCCCCCACCTGGGGATTGGCAACCCTAATATATACTCCCCCCCCCCCGCTGCCACTTGGAAGAGAAGCAGGAAATCGAATGGGGGGGGGCGGAGATCCTGGGGGACCAACCTCCATTTGGCAACCCTACTCCCCACCCCCTGCTGGTGGCCAGGGGTGACCTGGCAACCCTAGGTAGAACCTGGGGAAGGTGGCAGGGCTATTTTGGTTGCAGGAGCACCTTTGCATATTAAGCCACACACCCCTGTTGTAGCCAATCCTCCAAGAGCCTACAGGGCTCATACTCCAGGGCCTACTGCGAGCTCTTGGAGGACTGGCTACATCAAGGTGTGAGGCCAAATAGGCAAAGGAGTTCCTGCTACAAAAAAAGCCCTGGAAGGTGGGGTTTGGGGAATGGAGGGGCCTTGGTGGAGTACAGTCCCATAGAATCCACCCTCCTAAGCTGAATTCCGTTGTCTGGATGGGGCTGCCAATCCCCAGGTGGGCAAAGCGGAAACTGCAGTGTACTGATTAGCAAACACTAGGAATAAAGCACTGCGTTTTTATGTTGCAAGAAAACGCTTAAGCAATTTCTTTCATAATGATGCAATTATATTATTATCATCGCAAACCAAAATTCATTAAATGTCCATAGGAAAAAATCAAAAAGTTATTTCACACCGCTCTTGTAAGGTAGTGCTTTCAAAATCAGAATGTTATTTCACATCCCTCTTGTAAGGTAGTACCCTTCGTGCAAGCTGCAAAGTAACATTGTATTGTAATGTGTGAGCAGTTGCCTTTAGCACGGGTTCCAAAGCTAAAAGAAAAGCGGCCAGTGGAAGGTGAACGAAACGCAGAACTGAACCTAGGACCTGTGTAGCCGCCGCACCTGTCAGACTTCGGTCTGCTACCCATAGGAGGAATCATACACAAGCGTGGCGCTGTCTACGTCTTTCAAGCAAAGGAGAACTGAGACAGTGGACTGTAAAGTACTATCTTACAAGAGTGGTGTGAAATAGCATTCTGATTTTGAAAGTACAATCTTACAAGAGCGGTGTGAAATAACTTTTTGATTTTTCTATGGACATTTAATGAATTTTGGTTTGTGATGATAATAATATAATAGCATCATTATGAAAGAAATTGCTTAAGCGTTTATTTGCAACATAAAAACGCAGTGGTTTATTTCTAGTGCTTGCTAATCCCCAGGTGGGGGTAGGGGATCCCCTGGTTTGGAGGCCCTCTCCCCGCTTCAGGGTCATCAGAGAGGGGAGGGACATGTCTGCTGGGCACTCCATTATTCCCTATGTAGACTGATTCCCATAGGGTATAATGGAGAATTGATCCATGGGTATCTGGGATTCTTGGGAGGCTGTTTTTTTTTTTTTTTTGAGGTAGAGGCACCAAATGTTCAGCACAGCATCCAGTGCCTCTTCTCAAAACACCCCCCAGGTTTCCAAAAGATTGGACCAGGAGGTCCAATTCTATGAGCCCCCAAAGAAGATGCCCCTATCCTTCATTATTTCCAATGGAGGGAAGGCATTTGAAAGGTGTGCCGTCCCTTTAAACGTGATGGCCAGAACTCCCTTTGGAGTTCAATTATGCTCGTCACACCGTTGCTCCCGGCTCCGCCCTCAAAGTCTCCTGGCTCCACCCCCAAAGTCCCCAGGTATTTCTTGAGTTGGACCGGGCAACCCTATGTCTGGAGGTCACTTGTAATTCCAGGAGGCTCAACCTGGAAAGAATTCGTGAGAAGCTGTTTGCAGCTGCGTAGTACACAGTGATAACTGAACAGCTCTCTGGACTACTTGTGGTGTGTTCGGGAACTGGGTCTCCTTAGTCAGCAGTGCAGGGGGACTCTCCAGATGGCAACCCTAACCACAGCTGTTGTGTCTTCGCATTAAACCACTGTGGTTCCCGCTGCTCATGCACAATTTATTGTCATTTGCGATGGTGCCTGATAAATCTCTTGATGCGCTGCTTCCTGGCGACAGAGGAAGTCCTGCCTCGACTTGAGCAGACAGGCCATACCGATGGGGCAGTTCACGTATGGAGATTCAAACCTGGTTCTTCCAGATCCTACTCTGACCCTTTAACCGCTACACCGTTCTTGGAGGGCAGCTTGTGGAGTGGGTTGAGTAGACAAAGGAGGGGTGAAAGAGCAAAGCTGCAAGAAAGCAGGGTGAGAACATGCATGAGCAATATAGTTTAGAACGCGAGACCCCAACATGGCACCCATTGATGCCAGGACACTATCTGACACCTTTTGTGGTGCTCTTGCCAAGCGGTTTTAGACAGTGGGCAAGGCAGGTGGGGGTTTTATTCAACAAGGCTGCTGATTAGCCTTTGGAGATCTGATTGGCTGAGCAGATTGTTAAAACCATTGCTTTGGCGGCGGCTGCTGCCATAGCCAGCATGCCTGAAGGGAAGCTACTGCGGCAGCCATTTTGTGACATGCTCCGCCTTCTGTGGCAGCCATTTTGGGGCTGTGGGGAGGGGCTGTGACTTAGAGGCAAATCTCTGCTTTGTGTGCAGAAGGCCCCAGGTTCAATCCCTGGCATCTCCAGGTTTTTTTTAGGTTTTTTTTTTAGACAGTAAGTGATATGAAAGACCTTCATCTGAGATAGGGTTGCCAAATCCAACTCAAGAAATGTCTGGGGACTTTGGGGGATGGAGCCAAGAGCAAGGGCGTGACAAGCAAGATTGAACTCCAAAGGGAGCTCTGGCAATCACATTTAAAGGGACTGCACACTTTTTAAATGACTTCTCTCCATTTGGAATAATGAAGGATAAGGACACTTTATTTTGACACTTTATTTCATAGAATTTGACCCCTCAGTCCAATCTTTTTTAAACTTGGGGAATCTTTTGAGGAGAGGCACCAGATGCTATGCTGAAAATTTGGTGTCTCTGCCTCAAAAAACAGCCCCCCCAATATACTCACAGATCAATTAATTATATTCTATGGGGATCAGTCTCCATAGGGAATAATGGAATGCCCAGCAGACATTTACCTCCCCCCCCCACCGCTTTCTGATGACCCTGGAGCGGGGGGAGGGTCTATAAACTGGGGGAACCCCTGCCACCATCTGGGGATTGGCAACCCTAACCTGAGAACCTGGAGAGCCGCTGCCAGTCGGAGTAGACAATACTGACCTTGATTGGCCAAGGGTCTGATTCAGTAGAAGGCAGCTTCATGTGTGTCCATGTGCATTCCTGCCGTGTCAGAATCCCAAAGGTTCCCACAGGGTGGTAAGGGGCAGCCTTAGATCGTCTGGCACTCTAGCCAGGGCTAACTGTGAGAGCTGGACCACAAAGAAGGCCAAGCGCAGAAGAATAGATGCTTTTGAGCTGTGGTGCTGGAGAAGAATCTTGAGAGTCCCTTGGACTGCAAGAAGATCTAATCAGTCAGTCCTAAGGGAAATCAACCCTGATTGTTCCCTGGAAGGTCAGATGCTGAAGCTGAAGCTCCAATACTTTGGCCACCCGATGAGAAGGGAGCACTCTCTGGAGAAGACCCTGATGCTGGGAAAGACAGAAGGCAAAAGGTAGAAGGGGACGGCAAAAGATGAGATGGCTGGACAGCGTTCCTGATGTAACAAATACGAATTTGAGCAGACTTCGGAGGATGGTGGAAGACAGGAGGGCCTGGCGTGACTTTGTCCATGAGGTCGCAAAGGGTCGGACTCGACTGTGCGACTAAGCAACAACTTCTGGTTCCCCGCCCCCCGCTGACAACATCACCGAGTCAGCAGCTCCAGAAAGTCAGTGCCGTATGCAATTGCCTAGTTTGCCTAGTGGCTTGGTGGCCCTGAGGTAGGGTTACCAAATCCAATTCAAGAAATATCTGGGGATTTTGGGGTGGAGCCAGGAGAGTTTGCGGGTGGAGCCAGGAGCAAGGGTGTGACAAGCATTTTAATTTAATTTAATTTTTCGATTTATACCCCGCCCTATCCCGCAGGCGGGCTGTGGACAGCTTACAACATTAAGAAACCTTACAAAACATAATTAAACTCTAAAGGGAGTTCTGGCCATCACATTTAAAGGGACGGCACACTTTTTTAAATCCCTTCCCTCCATAGAAAATAATGAAGGATGGGGCACCTTTTGGGGGGGCTTATAGAATTGGACCCCTGGGTCCAACCTTTTTGAAACGTGGAGGGTCTTTTGAGGAGAGACATTGGAGGCTACGCTGCAAATTTGGTGCATCTACCTCAAAAAACAGCCCTCCAATGAGCCCCGGATACTTGTGGATCAATTCTCCATTGTACCCTATGGGAATCAGTCTCCATAGGGAATAATGGAGTGCCCAGCAGACATTTCCCTCCCCCCAGTGCTTTCTGATGACCCTGAAGCGGGAGGAGGGCCTCCAAATCGGGGGATCCCCTGCTCCTACCTGGGGATTGGCAACCCTACCCCAAGGGTGGGAACCCCTGATTTAGAACAGTTTAGAGGCTTTGTCGAAAAGCAGCGTTTCCCCCTGAAATTTGAGAATGCTGCTTGAAAATTCACAGTTTGAGCAGAGTCATGATCGCAAGCCCAGCTGGTGAGAAGAAAGATTTCACTTTGAACAGGTGGCATTTCTCGCCGCTTTAACCTCTGAATAGAAAACATTAAATGCTCTCTCATTCTAATGCCAGTGAAGCGTTAACTTTCAAATGCTTGAACTCCTCTAAACTAGACGCCTTGTGTTTTGAACTCCGGCTCAGGGTTAGGGCCGGAAGTGCCACTCTGACTTCGTGGTTTTCTGTTCATGGCAGCACAAACATCACCTGCATCGGTTTCTTCCTGCATAGAAAGAAACACCACAGGAAGTGACTTAAAACATCTTTTCAACCAGGCCTCATTTTGGGCAGAAGCTCACAGGAGCAGTGCTCTGGAATCTCTAAATCAGGGGTGTCAAACATGCTGCCTGGGGGCCGAATCAAGCCCCCGAAGGGCTCCTATGAGGCCCCTGAGCAACTGGCTGTCATCTGCTTCCTTCTACATAACAGCTTGCTTTGCAAGGCTTGCTCAATCACACAGGAGCTACAGAGCAAAGCCTCTATTTTCTCCTACCTGGGGATTGGCAACCCTACCCCAAGAGTGGGAACCCCTGACTATTTTTCTCTATTGGCTGAGGCTCCTTCCTTGAGGAGGAAAGGGAGGAGGGATAGTTTGCTTTGCCAGGCCCTCACAATAGCACAGCAGAGCTATTGAGCCAAGCCTCTCTTCCTTCTATTGGCTGAGGCTCTTCCCCCTCCTGGTCCCCTAGGGAAGGAAGGAAAGAGCCAGAGCTTCCTTTGCCCAGTTCCCTGAATCCCATGGAATAAATCAGGGGTGGCCAACGGTAACTCTCCAGATGTTTTTTGCCTACAACTCCCATCAGCCCCAGCCATTGGCCATGCTGGCTGGGGCTGATGGGAGTTGTAGGCAAAAAAACATCTGGAGAGCTACTCTTCCCCACCCCTGTTCTAAATGTTTGGAAGTCTTCTGGAGCTACGACGTACTTTAGGACTTTAATGAATTGTTTATTGTGATTTATGAGTAATGCTATTAAATGTATTGTTGTGGATATGATCTTATAGATGCTGGAGAGAGTAGTCTTTTGTATATTTACTAAATTTTTCATGAAATTATTTTGGCTGCTGCTTTTTGAATTCTGTTTAAAGCATTGGAAATTTGTATTTATTGTTTTTCGTGATTTTCCACAGTATTTTTTTGACTGCTATTAACCTTCACTGTGGTTCTCTGTTTTGTCTAATCCCCAGATGGGGGCAGAGGATCCCCTGGTTTGGAGGCCCTCCCCCCGCTTCAGGGTCATCAGAAAGCGCGGGGAGGGGAGGGAAGTGTCTGCTGGGAACTCCGTTATTCCCTATGGAGACTTATTCCCATAGGAAATAATGGCCATGCTGGCTGGGGCTGATGGGAGTTGTAGGCAAAAAACATCTGGAGAGCTACTGTTGGCCATCCTTGGAATAAATACAAAGAAAGCACCTTTAAGACAGACAAGTCCTAATGTTTTAAGCATATTTTAAGTTTTTTTAAAAAAAATCTTTTATTGTGTTTGTCTGTGTCCTTTATAAAGTTTATATCTCTGCTACCTAATCTTAAATAGGTACACACAGGGCCCTGCCCAACATGGCCCGGCCCGACAAGGTCTTGTTAATATCAGATTCGGCCCTCATAACAAATGAGTTTGACACCCCCGCTCTAAATTGTATTCTGCTCTTTCTTTCTTGCCCCTCCCCCCCACCCCTGAAAAAATGAACTTGTTTCCAGGCTCCATCGTTCAACCTGTGAGGATTTTGCTCAACTCTGAGTTTTGACAAACTTTCTGGGTGATTAACATTTTATTGGAGTTTTCCAAGACAAAAAAACAAACAAGATTGCAAAGGAACAAGGATGTGAATAACATTGTAAATAATTGGACAAACTTTCTAATATTTTTTTTCCCTAGCAAAAATGGGGAAAGAACTGAACCATATCAAGCAGACAGATGAAAATCTTCCTCATGCCACTGTGGCCACACAGGAGAAAATAATTTTAAAAGTATGATGGGAATAAGGTTTTATTACGGCCATTCTAATTCAATAAGCATTTTAAGGTAGATTAAGGTTGCCAAGATGGGGACTTCAGGGGTGGAGCCTGGAGAAGAGCTGTGACAAGCATAATTTAACTCCAAAGGGATTCTGCCCATCACATTTAAAGGGACTGCACACCTTTTAAATGCCTTCCATCCACTAGCAATAATGAAGGATAGGGGCACCTTCTTTGGGGGCTCATAGAACTGGACCCCGTGATCCAATCTTTTTGAAACTTGGTAGGTGTTTTGAGGAGAGGCGTTGGATGCTATGCTGCAAATGTAGTACCTCTATCTCAAAAAAACAGCCCCCCATAGCCTCAGATACCCGTGGATCAATTCTCCATTATTTCCTATGGGAATAAGTCTCCATAGGGAATAATGGAGTTCCCAGCAGACCTTTCCCTCCCCTCCCCCCGCTTTCTGATGACCCTGAAGCAGGGGGAGGGCCTCCAAACCAGGGGATCCCCAGCCCCCACCTGGGGATTGGCAACCTTCATATAACACCATCGAGTCTACCTTCTAAAGTGGCCATTTTCTCCAGGGAAACTGATGTCTGTCTCCTCGTGATCAGCTGTAAGAGTGGTAGCTCTCCAGCTACCACCTGGAGGTTGGCAACCCCACCAATTTCCAACCCAGCTTGCCCTGGCAACACTACCTGATTGGTAGGCCACACCCCCTGACATCACCATTGCTTCGCACAGGGCTTTTTTGTAGAGAAAGCCCAGCAGGGACTCACTTGCATATTAGGCCACACCTCCTGGTGCCAAGCCAGCCGGAACTGCGTTCCTGTGCGTTCCTGCTCAAAAAAAAAAAGGGAGGCCACCCGCCTGCTTGCAGTGACCATGCCACTCGCTTCCTTGCACTTTGGCGATGAGCTGATGTTTAATTCTTTTTAATTTTTAGCCCCGGGGTTCTAGCTGGCTGCCTTCATTTCCATTCAGGGATATAAATAACATGCTTGTTGGCATCAGGTCAAACCGTGCAGGCTTCTTAGCCGTGTTTCGCTGCATCACGTTGAAGCCAGAAGTGACTCGGCTTTTCTCCACCTTCCCTTTCAGAGCCGCCGGTGACTTTTGAGCTAACTTTTCCTTCAGAGTTCACCAAGGCAAATGCCTGCCCCGGCCTGCCCCGTTATCTCCCTCCGTGCCCTCTGCAGCCATCCGTTTTGCCTTGTGCAGAGTCGATGCGATGTTACTCCCGGCTGACTGCATGATGCGCCTCCAGCCGTGTGGCTGAGCCGACAAATCAAGCGACAACAGGACTGGCCCGGAGCTCAGCTGTGTGGCCAACTTGCGCTAACTCAGCAGGTGGGAGGGGGACAGAGAGGGGAAGTCGGCTGACTGAATTCCTGGGCCTGCCGGGGACGATAAAACAAAGCCGGGCATTTTTAGAACATGGCTAATAACGTCTGCCTTCTGCCCCACGCAGAGCTGCTGACAATGTCTCCCTTTCTCCGGATCGGGTTGTCGAACTACGACAGCGGCCCTTACCTGCCTTCCCAAGGGGACGTGATTGATCCGTACTGCGCGGTGATGGTCAAGGAAGCGGTGGAGGCAGGTAAGCACGTCTGAGCATGCATGGGCTTCTGCACATGGGTGTAAGTTAGCTAGACTTAGTGGCAATTTCTGGAGGAAGAGATGCGGTGCGATCCTAATCATAATAGAGATCAATGGTGCATTATGCTGAATTAGGCGTGGGTTTTCGCCTCTCTCTTCCTTTTATGGTTGCCAGGTCAGGGCTGGAAAATACCTGGAGGCTTTGGGGGTGGATCCAGGAGAGGGCAGAGTTTGGGGAGGGGAGGGGTCTCAGCAGGATACAGTGCCATAAAGTCCACCCTTCAAAGCAGCCATTTTCTCCAGGGGAACTGATCTCTGCCAGCTGGAGATTAGTTGTAAAAGTGGGAGATCTCCAGGCCGAACCTGGAGGTTGGCAATCCTAGTTCCTTTTAAGGCAAATTATGGCACATGAACCAGACAGGCAAAAGGGAGCACAGAGTGTTTTCTTTTTTTCCTTTCTGCTCTATTTGGCTTTCCTCAGGCCGTTTTTCTTTCACCCATGGAGGTAAGATTTGAGCTCCAGATTTTCCCCCCCCCCTCATTATTTCCTCCCATTGGTGATAAATAGAGTTGCCAGATCTAGCCAGGCAACCAAGAGGAGACAGCATGATGTCACTTCCAGGAAACCCCAAAAGTGCTGTCACTCCTCTTGAGGTAATACCATCAAGTTTCTGGTGATTCCTAGAGAGGACTGAGCTCACGTTCGGGTTTGTCTTCAAGCGACGTCACACTATAGGCTCAACAGCCGTTTTTAAAATTTTTGTTGGGCTGAGGTAATTGTTCACTTCTTAGATTTTCCTGTGTGGAGGAGAGTAGGGTCCGAGAGACCCAGATTCAAATCCCCATCTGGCTGTGGAAGCTCACGGGTGATTTCGGGCCAGTCACATGGTTTCAGCCTAACCTACCTCACAGGGTTGTTGTGTAGATTTAAAAAAGAGGAGATGAAATTAATGTAAACTGCTTCGGTCCCCATTGTAAAGAAAGGCAGAGTATAAATGAGGTAAATAAATAATATAGCATAAGACAACGGCATATCAAAGGCTGATCGGTGAATGGCTGGGAAAGAGAGAATGCATCACGTTCTCAGGGCGCAGGCAGGCGGGAGTCCAAAGCCAGTCCAAGGTCAAAGTCCAGGAATTCAAGCAGGGGCCAACTCATCAAAGCAAAATCGCAAACCGGAATCAGAAGTCAGTGTCCAAAAGCCAAAGGGTTAGGGTGCCAAGGAATTCAAGCAGGTCAGGATCAGGAATCAGGAAGGAGCGTGGATGCAAGCCAGAGAATATTGTTGCTTCCACAAGGTTACCAGGTCCTGGGTGGGAGTTATATGGGAGCCTCCATCAGCCTGCTCCCTGGGTGGCAGCTACTCTGTTAGAACTCAGGGCTGAAAGATCTGAAGCATCGGCGTGCCTCATGTCTTCACTCTGAAAGTTCTTTCCGGAGCCTGCTTCAAACTCTATAGATGGGAGAAGAAGAGCTTGGAGGAGATTGATTGTCAACAGCTGACACTGGTGCCTGGAATGTGGGAAGAGTGATTGATGGGCCAGCTGCTGGTTGTTCGGCTGAGGAACTGGCTGGCAACTCTTCCAGGTCTGTTAACCCTTCCAGCTCCCCCTTGTCAGGGCTCAGGACAGAATGAGGCAGGGCAAGGGAAGAGGATATGGGGGTTTCCAGGAGGAGGTAAAGAGGAAATAGTGTGAGGAAGGAGAGCGAGGGGAAAGCAAGGTGCCACCCCCAACAATTCCTTGGGGGTTCACTAGCATGCAAGTGAGCCTGCCCCAGTGGGTGGCACCACACCACTGGGTCAGTTTTTTTTCATAGAGGTTGCCAGGGGTGGGGGAGGAAACCTGAAGAGAAAGGGGCAGAGAAATGTAGGGGTTGGCTGTTGGTTGGGAGAGAAGGAAGCAGGAAAAGGGGAAGAGGCTATGAGGACTTTCAGGAAAGGGAAAGAAGAAATTGCAGGGGAAAAGAAAATGAAATGCCTCGCACAAGTCCTTGCAGGTTCCCGCTTGTCCACATACTGACAGTCAAGTCAGCTGAATCAGCTAAACAGCCTAGTCGGCTAAATCTTAGCCAAGTTGACTAAATCCAGTCCATGACTGGTGCTGTGAACAGGCAAGTCATATCTTTCTACAGACCTGAAAGATGCTTCAAGTTTGCAGAGAAATCTGAAATCTAAAAAAAAAAAGAAAAAATTCGAGGTGGTTAAAACCCCCCAAAAGATAAAAGGGGTGCTGGTAGCTTTAAGAAACAAAAGCCTTCTGATACTGTTGCTAGGCAACCGCAACATTCCAAGACTCGGCTTCTGAGTGAAACTAGACAGGATGGTATCCTCACAGGCCCTGATAATAGGCACTTCATTCCCCTTCAGACTGCACCCCTCCCTCCACGGCTGTGGGCCTGATCTCAATCAGCCATTTTAAGTGACTTCTCAATGACAGCCATAGGTCTGGGCAGGGGTTCCCACACCCGGGAAGTTCCCAACCCACCAACCCACATTAGGCCAGCTGGGGGAACCTCCCCCTACGTCGCCAATGCAATGACGTCACCCAGAAGTGACGTCAGCGCGCCAGCAACGGCACGTAGCGGCCACTCTAGGCGTTTCTGGGAAAACTCTATGGTTTTCCCAGACGCTCTAGCCATTTGAGAGGGAAAACTCTATGGTACAATAGGTACCATAGAGTTCCCCCTCCCAAATGGCTAGAGCGTCTGGGAAAACCATAGAGTTTTCCCGGAAACAACTAGATCGGCTGTGCACGGCGTCACCAGTGCGATGACATCACTTCCGGGTGATGTCATTGCATCGCGTGCACACTTTGCGCGCGCGCGAAAGTCCCTCGCTCCAGGATGCAGAGGACCTGGCAACCCTAGACAACCACGAGGACACTGTTGCATCTCGTTTGGCCCTTTCGCTTGGGAAATTGCAGAAAATGAAGCAAAAGCATTTCTTCCCATGGCGTTGTTGACTCAATAGTACACAAATAACGAAATTGCAGTCCAAAAGGTCTAGCGAGCTAAAAATAAGCGGCGAGCGCAGGGAAGGATTTGGTCATGACAGGGAAAGGTCAGCGAATGAAGTGCACTGCACACACCCACGTATGGCTCATAATGCCTCCTTTGAAAACAGCTGGACGACTGGAGAGGATCCCATTTGCTTTGTGAAGGGACTGAGCGAGCAGGGCTGCAAATATCTTCATAGCTAGTGTTGCCAAGTCCAGCCTGGAAAATCTCTGGACATTTGGGGGCAGTGCCTGTGAGGGGTGGGATTTGGGAAGCAATTTCATAGCATTTGTGGTATGTAGTAGAGCGGGTGTCCCCCACGGGGTGTCCGTGGGTACCGTGGCACCCACAAACACCTTTCTTGGTGCCCACCAAGTGGTGTGAGAAAAAGGGTGGGGCCAGGTGTGGCTTTGTCCTGCGAGGCTTCTGATTGGCCAGTGGAGATTTGATCAACTGAACATATTTCTAAAAACATTGCTTCAGCAGTAGCTGCTGCCACAACACAAGGCTCTTTCTTAAGTGATTGAAGGTAAGCTGTGGCAGCCATTTTGTGGCTGGCCCCACCTTTTAGAGCAGCGGTCCCCAACCTTTTTGGCACCAGGGACCTTCTCTGTAGAAGACAATTTTTCCATGGCAGGGAAAATGGGGGATGGTTTCGGGATGATATAACTGTGTACTTTATTTTTATTAGTTTGGTGTGGTGGTTAAGTGTGCGCACTCTTATCTGGGAGAACCAGGTTTGATTCCCCACTCCTCCACGTGCAGCTGCTGGAATGGCCTTGGGTGAGCCATAGCTCTCGCAGAGCTGTCCTTGAAAGGGCAGCTGCTATAAGAGCTCTCTCAGCCCCACCTCCCTCACAGGGTGTCTGTTGTTGCGGGGGGAGGTAAAGGAGATTGTGAGCCACTCTGAGATGCTGACATTTCAAGTGGAGGGCAGGATATAAATCCAATCTTGTATTATTATTACATTGTAATATAATAAAATAATTATACAACTCATGGACCAGTTGCTAACAGGCCACGAATCCGTACCGGGCCACGGACCAGGGGTTGAGGACCCCTGTTTTAGAAAAATAGTGCCTCTGACTGTGGAGCTTCCCTTTAGTCACCGTGACTAGTAACCATTGATAGACTTCTCCTCCATGCTTAAACAACCCTAGAAGCAATGCTTTCCCCAAAACTTTTACAAACATATTCTCTCCGTCCAGTCTAAAATCACAGAATCTTTCACTCAGTGGACTGAGGCATTCAGATCCAGAAAAGCAATCTCTGAGCTCCTTGGTAACATGGAACTACAAAGTCTTGCTCTTTACATTGTAAACTGATGAACCAGCACTTGAATTTTTGTTTGAAGCACATATATTTTTGAAAGCCTGCCGCTCACATGGCAATTATTCCTGGAATAAAAGCCAACAGGCAGATAGCGCTTTCGAAACTATCTTCTGAAAGCTGCTGAAGTACAAAGGCCTTGCCCTTTCATGGCCCGCCGGAGCCCAAATAGGCCTCCTGGATCCGTGCTCTTCATATTCCAACCTTTGTGGCATTTCCTTGATGAAGGCATTAGCGGCGTGATAGCCTCTTCTCAGCCAGACAGAAAAACTGCCCTTCATTGAGTCCAAACACTGCTTCAGTCTTCCAAACGCTGGAGTACATTTACTGGTATGGTGAGGAAGCCAGCCTACTAACAGATTTGCTTTAGGTCTACCATTGGCCTGCTCAGGGAAGGCAAACTCCTGCTCCCACCACAACCAGCCAACCAATGGATTCACAGGAGAAAGAGTGGGGAGGGAACAACGGTGCAGAAAGTGTGATGTCACATCCAGGTGATCAACAAAAAGTAACCATAGAATCAAAGAGTTGGAAGGGATTCCCCAGGGTCTAATAGGCTTCCCAACCCTCCCGCCCTGGCGGGGGACCCCAGGATTTCCAGCCTCTTCCCCCGCTCCCCAAAAAAAACGGAAGCGGGGGGAGGGGGAAAACGGCGCCAAGGAGCGTGGCGAGCTGCCCCATCTTGGAGCGGGCGACGCCGCTGCGCAGCTGCCGCCTCTTCTCCGCTTCACCGTAGCTGCTCCTCCGAGATGGGCTCAGGCTGAGCCCATCTCGGAGGAGCAGCTACGGTGAAACGGAGAAGAGGCGGCAGCAGCGCAGCGGCGTCGCCCGCTCCGCTCCGCCTCTGAGGTGAAATCAGAGAAGGGGAGGGTGGAGGGAAGGAAGGCATTTAAAAAGTTGTGAAGTCCCTTTAATTGTGATGGACAGAACTCCCTTTGGAGTTCAATTGTGCTTGTCACACCCTTGCTCCTAGCTCCACCCCAGTGTCTCCTGGCTCCACCCCCAAAGTCTCCTGGCTCCACCCCCAAAGTCCCCAGATATTTCTGGAATTGGACTTGGCAACCCTAGGGTCTAACCACCTGCACAATGCAGGAAATGCACAAATACCTCCCCCTAAGTTCACAGGATCAGCATTGCTATCAGATGGCCATCAAGTAGGGTTGCCAAGTCCTCTTCATCCTCCAGTGGGGGACATTCGTGTGCGCGATATGCGCGTGCGTGACGAAATGATGTCATCAAAATGGCGGCACCGTGCGGGGGCTGCTCTAGGCGTTTCCGGGGGGAAACTAAGGTTTTCCCGGACGCTCTAGCTATTTGGGAGAGTAAAACTCTGTGGTACTTATTGTACCATAGAGTTTTACCTCCCAATTGGCTAGAGCGTCTGGGGAAACCATAGAGTTTTCCTGGAAACACCTAGAGCGGCCCCACCTGGGCGCCACCATTTTGATGTCGTCACTTCCAGGTGACGTCCTCATGCCAGCAATGCGGGGGGAGGTTCCCCCCGCCAGCCCAATGTGGGTCGGTGGGTTGAGAATCTCCCGGGCGGGAGATTTCTTGCCCTACCATCTAGCCTCTGTTGAAAAACCTCCAAGGAAGGAGAGCTCACCACCTCCCGAGGAAGCCTATTCCACAGAGGAATTGCTCTAATGGTCAGGAAGTTCTTCCTCAGGTTGAGCCGGAAACGCTTTTGATTTAATTTCAACCGTCTGGTTCTGGTCCTACCTTCTGGGGCCACAGAAAACAATTCCACCCCATCCTCTATAGGACAGCCCTTCAAGGACTTGAAGATGGTGATCATAAATCTTTCACTCCTTGTGCTACTTGATACTGGGAGCGGGGCTGAAGATTAGGCCTTTTGCTTGCAACTCAGGGGCTCCACCATCGAGCCACTTCCTGCATTTTACAGCCGCGCCACCCTGCCGTTGGTTCAAATGTTTAGATACCCCTGCTGCATAAAATGAGCGCAAAGACAGGATCCTCGTGTTGCATCTGAAAAAAGCAGACTCCGCTGCATGACATTGCAGCAGGCTAGAATAAAATATCCTCCATCTTTAAGGAGGCCACACAGGGCTTTATTTGAGCAGGAACGCAGTTCTGGCTGGCTTGGAGTCAGGGGTGTGGCCTACTAGGCCAATGAGTTCCTGTTGGGCTTTTACTTAGAGGCCATGATATGTGTGCTTATTGTTGGGGGAGCTTTAAAAGGCTCTTATTACACTGCGAAGCAGCAAGTCACGCTTGATTAGTGATGGGGAACGAGATGAGACTCAGTGGTGGAGCACCTCTTTTGCATGCCAAACGCCCCGGGATTCTGTAGCCACCCTACGAGGCGGAGGCAGCTCAGATGGGAGATGACAGCACAGGAGGGGGTGGCAGCTACAAGCAGAGATGGCTTCAAGAGGGTATTGGATAAACATCTGTAGCAGAGGACCATTGGTGGCTATTAGTCACAGTGTACTGATGGAACTCTCTGTCTGGGGTAAGTGATGCCCTGTATTCTTGATGCTTGGGAGGGGCAACAGTGTGAAGACTTCTAGTGTCCTGGCCCCACTGGTGGACCTCCTGATGGCACCTGGGTTTTGGTTTCTCTTATATTCTTATGTGACACAGAGTGTTGGACTGAATGGGCCATTGGCCTGATCCAACGTGGCTCCTCTTATGTTCTTATGTGACACAGAGTGTTGGACTGGATGGGCCATTGGCCTGATCCAACGTGGCTCCTCTTATGTTCTTATGTGACACAGAGTGTTGGACTGGATGGGCCATTGGCCTGATCCAACGTGGCTCCTCTTATGTTCTTATGTGACACAGAGTGTTGGACTGGATGGGCCATTGGCCTGATCCAACGTGGCTCCTCTTATGTTCTTATGTGACACAGAGTGTTGGACTGGATGGGCCATTGGCCTGATCCAACGTGGCTCCTCTTATGTTCTTATGTGACACAGAGTGTTGGACTGGATGGGCCATTGGCCTGATCCAACGTGGCTCCTCTTATGTTCTTATGTGACACAGAGTGTTGGACTGGATGGGCCATTGGCCTGATCCAACGTGCCTCCTCTTATGTTCTTATGTGACACAGAGTGTTGGACTGGATGGGCCATTGGCCTGATCCAAGGTGGCTCCTCTTATGTTCTTATGTGACACAGAGTGTTGGACTGGATGGGCCATTGTCCTGATCCAACATGGCTCCTCTTATGTGACACAGAGTGTTGGACTGGATGGGCCATTGGCCTGATCCAACATGGCTCCTCTTATGTTCTTATGTGACACAGAGTGTTGGACTGGATGGGCCATTGGCCTGATCCAACATGGCTCCTCTTATGTTCTTATGTGACACAGAGTGTTGGACTGGATGGGCCACTGGCCTGATCCAGCATGGCTTCTCTTATGTTCTTATGTGACACAGAGTGTTGCACTGGATGGGCCATTGGCCTGATCCAACATGGCTCCTCTTATGTTCTTCTGTGACACAGAGTGTTGGACTGGATGGGCCACTGGCCTGATCCAGCATGGCTTCTCTTATGTTCTTATGTGACACAGAGCGTTGGACTGGATGGGCCATTGGCCTGATCCAACATGGCTCCTCTTATGTTCTTATGTGACACAGAGTGTTGGACTCAGATAAGTATACTGGCATTTGAGACCTGGCCATCTGAGATGCCAACCTCCAGGTGGGGCCTGGTAACCCCCTCCCCCCGGTCCCCAGAATTACAGCTCCAGACTACAGAGATCAGTTTCCATGGAGGAAATGGATGCTTTGGAGGGTGGACTTTATGGCATTGTCCCCCGTTGAGATCTCTGTCCTCCCCAGACTTCACCCCCAATTCTCCAGGAGTTTCACAACCTCGAACTGGCAGCCCTAGCCGTCTTACTTGTGTCTCTATTATTTAATTGAAACAGCCTTTTAATTTTCGATCCATGTTTTGGATCGTAAGTCTTTTTTTTGTTTGTTTTTTTGATCGTAAGTCCTTTTTGTTCATTACTACACCAGTTTGGTGTAGTGGTGAAGTGTGCGGACTCTTATCTGTGAGAACCGGGTTTGATTCCCCGCTCCTCCACTTGCAACTGCTGGAATGGCCTTGGGTCAGCCGCAGAGCTGTCCTTGAAAGGGCAGCTTCTGTGAGAGCTCTCTCAGCCCCACCCACCTCACAGGGTGTTTGTTGTGGTGGAGGAAGATAAAGGAGATTGTGAGCCGCTCTGAGACTCTGATTCTGAGAGAAGGGCGGGGTATAAATCTGCAGATTTCTTCTTTTCTGCACATTGAGGGTTTTTTACTAATTTATCTACTGAAGGCCCTTGAGGGCTGCTTCTCCCCAAACAGCACTATAAATAGTATACAACAGTGCTCTTACGTACATTCCAGTGCACAGCCAATGGCCAATTAACATCAATTAACATATTGATTTGTACCCTGCGGTTGTTTTCCACCACTGGAAAGATGTTTCAGATAGTAGAGGAGGTGATTTCCCCCGATTTCCTCCCCCATGCACTGCAGACCCTCCCCCAGAGTGTTGGAGGGGGGTCCCCATGAATTGTGGGGGCAGCATTTCAGAAGGCGTAGTGAGCTACAGCAGCAATGAGAGGGAGGAAAGTCCATTCCTCTAAGTTCCTGCTATAGTTCTTGTTGGAAGAAAGCCACTACCCCTAAACCTAGGGTTGCCAACCATAGAGATCTGGGACCTGGAGATCTCATGGAATGACCACTGATCTCCAGACTACAGAGATCTCATAGAGTAGAATCATAGAGTTGGAAGGGAACTCCAGGGCCATCTAGTCCAATACCCTGCACAATGCAGGAAACTCACAAACACCTCCCCCTATATCCACAGGATCTTCATTGCTGTCAGATGGCCATCTAGCCTCTGTTTAAAATCCTCCAAGGAAGGAGAGACTACAAACAAAAGAGATCTCCAGAGACTACAGACAAAAGATATCAGTTCCCCTGACGAAAACAATTCCAGAGAGTAGCTGTGTTGGTCTCCAGTAGAGAGCCAGTTTGGTGTGGTGGTTAAATGCATGGACTCTTATCTAGGGGAACCGGGTTTGATTCCCCACTCCTCCACTTGCAGCTGCTGGAATGCCCTTGGGTCAGCCATGGCCCTCGTAGGAATTGTCCTTGAAAGGGCAGCTTCTGTTGGAGCTCTCTCAGCCCCACCCATCTCGCAGGGTGTCTGTTGTTGGGGAGGAAGATATAGGAGATTGTAAGTTGCTCTGAGTCTCTGATTCAGAGATAAGGACGGGATGGATGACTGGGGAAGGCAATGGCAAACCACCCTGTAAAAAGTCTGCAGGGAAAACATTGTGAAAACAACGCCACCCCAGAGTTGAAAACGACTTCTTCTTCATCATCATCATCATCATCATCATCATCATCATCATCATCATCATCTTCTTCATCTTCTGATTCTTCCCCACCAGTTGCCAGGAGGGATCTGACAATCCTATACTCTGCTCAGGTCCTTCCCTAAGTCCTGCCCTCCTCACAGGACTTTTATTGTAGCAGGGACTCCTTTGCATATTAGGCCACACCCACCTGATGTAGCCAATCCTCCTGTTGCTTACAGGACTCTTAGTACAGGGCCTGCTATAAGCTCCAGGACTGGCTAAATCAGGGGGGTGTGGCCTAATATGCAAAGGAGGTCCTGCTAGAATTCCTTACAGGGCTCTTCGTACAGGGCCTACTGGAAGCTCCAGGAGGATTGGCTGCATCAGGGGGTGTGGCCTAATATGCAAAGGAGGTCCTGCTAGAATTCCTTACAGGGCTCTTCTTACAGCGCCTACTGTAAGCTCCAGGAGGATTGGCTACATCAGGGTGTGTGGCCTAATAGGCAAAGGAGGTCCTGCTAGAATTCCTTACAGGGCTCTTCGTACAGGGCCTGCTGTAAGCTCCAGGAGGATTGGCTACATCAGGGGTGTGTGGCCTAATAGGCAAAGGAGTTTTTGCTACAAAAAAAGCCCTGTCTCCTTAGGCTCCAACACCCCCCCCCCCTCCAATTTGCAGGAATTTTCTACCCTACAGCTTGTAGCCCTAACTAAATGAGATGTAACTGCTGCATAAAAGCCAAGCCCAAACAATTCAGCAAGTCATCAGTCAATAAAATCCAAGACACTAACATGTAGAATTCACTGCCACAGGAGGTGGTGGCGGCCACAAGCATAGCCACTTTCAAGAGGGGTTTAGATAAAAATATGGAGACAAGCAGCAATTGATTATATTCAAGCACCAATTTGTGAATTCTGTAGAACGCAGAAGACCAAAAGCAGAGAACAAGGCAGGTGAGATTACATGATGCTAAATAATAACAACATTTTTGATCCTAGAGAATGGCCAAGCGTACCTTCAGAAGAAGCCTACCATGTATCCCCCTTGGAACAGCACTTTCGACGCCCACATCCACAAGGGACGGGTGATGCACATCATTGTGAAAGACAAGAGCGCCGAGATGGTTTCTGAAACGACGGTTGAACTCAACGTGGTGGCGGAGAAGTGTAAAAAGAATAACGGGAAAACGGAAATCTGGGTAAGTCTCAGAGTTGTGAAACTGGGGTCCCCAAACTGTTTTCAGGCTGTGGGCACCTATGGAATCCTGACATAGAGTGGTGGGCGGAGCCATAAAATGGCTGACACAGGAGGAGGGGCCAGCCAGAAAATGGCTGCCGCAGCTTACCTTCAATTACACCTGCTGTGTAATTGAAGGTAAGCTGCTGTGTAATTGAAGGTAATTGTGTTGCGGCGGCGGCGGCTGCCAAAGCAATGTTTTAAAAAAAACGAACAAACTTGCACAGCATCAAATCTCCAGTGGCCAATCAGAAGCCTGGCAGGAAAAAACAACCCCACCTGGCCCAACCCACTTTCTAAAAACCCTTGGTGGGCACCAGAAAATGCGCTAGTGAGCAATGCAGCACCTTTTCCGGTGATCCTTGTCCTAAAACATCTTGGAGGCTCACAATGGGAAGGTCTGGTGTTGCAGGTGAGAGTGATGAATGGGTGGGGGATTTTCCAGGAGAGGAGAGGGAGGCGCTGGAAGAGGGAACTCTGAAAGGGTTTGAGGGGAGCTGTGGATGCATTTAAAGGGATTATGTTCCTTTTAAATTCCTTCCTTGCATTGGAAACAATGGAGGATGTTGATACCTTCTTTTGGAGCCCATAGAATTGGACCCCCTGAGCCAATCTTTTTGAAACTTATGCGGGGGGGAGGTTGAGGAGAGGTACCAGATGCTATGCTGAAAATTTGGTGCCTCTAGCTTAAAAACCACCCCCCCCCAAAAAAAAATCCACAGATTCCCATGGATTGATTCTCCATTATACCCTATGGGGACTGGTCTCCATTAGGATATAACGGAGCTCCCAGCAGCTGTCTCCCTCACCCCCTGCTTTCTGATAGCCCTGAAGCAGGAAAAGGGGCTCCAAACCTGTGGGTCCCTTGCCCCCAACTGGAGATTGGCAACCCTAGGTCTACAGCACATGGGGAATTCAACAACCTTTTTGAATTTTGGAATTGTGTTTGAGGGGGAAACAAGGGGCGTTTTCGCACTCACCTTCAAGTGGTGCGACCACCCTCCTCACGCCGGCGGATCTGCAGGGATTTCGCACCAGAAGCGCCGGCGCACCCAAAAGAGCCGGCGACTTCCGTCGCGAAACCAGCTCAAACGTTTTCCTGCTTCTTGGCGGTTTCCGTTTGAGCTGGTTTCGCGACGGAAGTCGCCGGCTCTTTTGGGTGCGCCGGCGCTTCTGGTGCGAAATCCCTGCAGATCCGCCGGCGTGAAGAGGGTGGTCGCACCACTTGAAGGTCAGTGCGAAAACGCCCAAGGTTTCTTTTCATGAAACGCCTTACACGACACGCCCAGTTCTGAATCCGACAGGGGGAGAGAGTTTGCAGTCCCTGCCAATAATCTCACATAAGGATAGGGTTCCCAAATCCCCCGCTAGGCCTGGAGACTCCAGATTGGGAGCCTCCTCCTCCCGCTGGCCATAAAAGGGAAAGCGGGGGGAGGGGAGGGAGGAGAACGGCAGCCAGAGCTCTTCCGTTTTCTCAGGCTGCTTCCCGCCCCCAGTCAGCTGGCCGGTGAAGGGAGGGGAGCCCAGCCACGCCCCCAAAGGACCATGTGCCTTTGCACCTCCGGAGGTGAGTGAGTTCTGTCCCCTGCATCAGATTTCCCAGAAACGGGGGGGGGGGAGGGGGGGAGAGGGAAACGTCTTCTCATAGGGTATAATGGGGAATTGATCTGCAGGTTTCGGGGGCTCTGGGGGAGCTGTTTTTTGAGGTAGAGGCACCAAATTTTCAATATAGTATCTAGTGCCTCTCCCCAAAGTATCCCCCAAATTTCAAAACGATTGGACCAGGGGGTCCAATTCTATGAGCCCCAAAAGAAGGTGCCCTTATCCTTCATTATTTCCTATGGAAGGAAGACATTTAAAAAGGTGTGCTGTCCCTTTAAATGTGATGGCCAGAACTCTCTTGGAGTTCAGTTATGCTTGTCACACTCTTGTTCCTGGCTCCGCCCCACTGTCTCCTGGTCCACCCCCAAAGTCTCCTGGCTCCACCCCCAAAGTCCCCAGATATTTCTTGAATTGGACTTGGCAACCCTACATAAGGAACAAGAAGAGGAGAACAACTTAACCTAAACAAGTTGAATTAAAAACCGAAAAGGTTAATTACTGCAACTATCAGGGCCAAATAATATCAGTTAAAAATCTACAACATAAATATTATCAAGTATACAAAAATATGCAGATTTGTTACAAATTAGATTTTAAAAACCAGATATAAGCCCAATAATAGCCTCAAATCAGAGGGGGTTTTTTGTGTTTCTTTTAAGCAGGAATGCAGTTCTGGCTGACTTGGTGTCAGGGTGTGTGGCTTAATATGCAAATGAATTCCTGCTGGACAATGGTAATGTCAGGGGTGTGGCCTAATATGCAAATGAGTTCTTGTTGGACCTTTTTCTACAAAAATGCCCTGGATAAAATCATACATAGGTATCAAGCAGAAAACATGTTACCAAGACTGTACATGTTTGCCCCAATTTGGCCTTCCTCAGTGGTGAAAGATATATATCGCACATTAGCTCCAGGGCCAGGTAGTACAATGAATACTGAAAACAGGACCAATCAAAAATGATTTTATTACGAAATCTCAGTGACAAGGCAGGGGAAAAGATGCAGAGGCCTCATTTTCAAATACCTTCTGTCCTGGTCATATACTTGTGTCTTGAATTTTGTGTCTTTCTGTTTTGGTCCAAGGAAAGTATTTTCTCCATGTAATTTGGAGTAGGGCTTTTTTTTTTTGTAGAAAAAGCCCAGCAGGAACTCATTCACATATTAGGCCACACCCCTAACATCACCATTGTTTCGCACAGGGCTTTTTGGTAGAAACAGCCCAGCAGAAACTCATTTGCCTATTAAGCCACGCCCTCTGACGCCAAGCCAGCTGGAACTGCATTCCTGTGCATTTTGGCTCAAAAAAACCCCACCCTGCCTTGGAGCTGATTAGAAGAAGATGGTGATGGTGATGATGATATTGGATTTATATCCAGCCCTATACTGTGAATCTCTAGAGTGGTCACAATCTCCTTCCCCCCTCCCCCACAACAGACACCCTGTGAGATGGGTGGGGCTGAGAGAGCTCTTGCAGCAGCTGCCCTTTCAAGGACAACTCCTACAAGAGCTGTGGCTGACCCAAGGCCATTCCAGCAGCTGTAAGTGGAGGAGTGGGGAATCAAACCCGGTTCTCCCAGATAAGAGTCCAAGCACTTCACCACTACACCAAACTGGCTCTCAAGTAGATCAAGAGACCAAGAGAGAAAGTGAACCAAGTGAGAAAGACACTTTTGTTTCATGTCACCTGTTATGATATCTGGAGGGAATTAGGAAGGGAATTGAAAACATATCAGCCAGTATCATAATGCCCCTGTAAAAAGTCGAGAAAAGGGCAACTAGAATGATTAAAGGGTTGGAACACTTTCCCTATGAAGAAAGGTTAAAACGCTTGGGGCTCTTTAGCTTGGAGAAACGTCGACTGCGGGATGACATGATAGAGGTTTACAAGATTATGCATGGGATGGAGAAAGTATAGAAAGAAGGACTTTTCTCCCTTTCTCACAATACAAGAACTCAAGGGCAGTCAATGAAATTGCTGAGCAGTCAGGTTAAAATGGATAAAAGGAAGTACCGTATTTTTTGCACCATAAGACGCACTTTCCCCCCCAAAAAAAGTGGGGGGGGGAGTGTGTGCGTCTTATGGAGCAAAGGAAATGTACGTACCTTCCTCCGGGGGGGGGGCGATCCGCTGCCTCCGTCCTGGCGCTTCCCCGCGCCTGCCTGCCTGGCTCCAGCTCTGACGCTTACAGCAAGCGCCAGGATCGCTCCCTCCACCCTCCAATGCCAGCGCTTGCTTTAAGCATCAGCGCTGAAGCCATGGAAACAGGCAGGGAGAAAGCACGCCGCCCCCTCCACAGCCGGCGCTCGCGAAGCGCTGGGTTTGCGGACAGGATGGGTGCTTCCTCTGTGCCTGTCTTCCTGGCTTCAGCTGCTGCTTATAGCAAGCGCTGGGATCGGAGGGCGGAGGGAGCGATCCTGGCGTTTGCTGTAAGCATCAGCTGAAGCAAGGCAGGCAGGCGCGGGGAAAGCACGCCGCCCCCTCCACAAACCCAGCGCTTCACGAGCGCCAGCTGTGGAGGGGGCGGCGTGCTTTCTCCGTGCCTAGCTGGGAGACAAGCGGCGAGATTGCTCCCTCCGCCCCCATCGCAAACCCAGGTGTTCGCAGGGAGTGATCTCGCCGCTTGTCTCCCAGCCAGGCACGCAAGCGCGGGGGAAGCACGCCGGCGCCTGCGTGCCTGGCTGGGAGACAAGCGGCGAGATCGCTCCCTGCAAAGTGCTGGGTTTGCGGTGGGGGCGGAGGGAGCGAAAAATACGGTACTTCTTCACCCAAAGGGCGATTAACATGTGGAATTCACTGCCACTGGAGGTGGTGGCGGCTACAAGCATAGCCAGCTTCAAGAGGGAGTTAGATAAAAATATGGAGCAGAGGTCCATCAGTGGCTATTAGCCACAGTGTGTATATATGTGTGTGTGTGTGTGTGTGTGTATATATATATATATACATACACGTATATAATTTTTTTGGCCACTGTGTGACACAGAGTGTTGGACTGGTGTTGGACTTGTCTCCCAGCCAAGCACCTGCGTCTAATGGTCCGGAGCGTCCAATGGACCGAAAAATACGGTACTTCTTCACCCAAAGGGTGATTAACATGTGGAATTCACTGCCACTGGAGGTGGTGGTGCTACAAGCCTAGACAGCTTCAAGAGGGAGTTAGATAAAAATATGGAGCAGAGGTCCATCAGTGGCTATTAGCCACAGTGTGTATATAAGTGTGTGTGTGTGTTTGTGTGTGTGTATATATATATATATATACACACACACACATACACGTATATAATTTTTTTGGCCACTGTGTGACACAGAGTGTTGGACTGGATGGGCCATTGGCCTGATCCAACATGGCTTCTCTTATGTTCTTATGTGACACAGACTGTTGGACTGGATGGGCCATTGGCCTGATCCAACATGGCTTCTCTTATGTTCTTATGTGACACAGAGGGTTGGACTGGATGGGCCACTGGCCTGATCCAACATGGCTTCTCTTCTGTTCTTATGTGACACAGAGGGTTGGGCTGGATGGGCCACTGGCCTGATCCAACATGGCTTCTCTTCTGTTCTTATGTGACACAGAGGGTTGGACTGGATGGGCCATTGGCCGGATCCAACATGGCTTCTCTTATGTTCTTATGTGACACAGAGGGTTGGACTGGATGGGCCACTGGCCTGATCCAACACGGCTTCTCTTCTGTTCTTATGTGACACAGAGGGTTGGACTGGATGGGCCATTGGCCGGATCCAACATGGCTTCTCTTATGTGACACAGAGTGTTGGACTGGATGAGCCTTTGCAGGCACCAAAGTGTTGATGGGTACCACCTTAGGGAGCCCTGCGTTAAACCCTTGAGCATCTTCTTAAAATAGTAATATAGCCTGAGAATGATTCTGGATGAGATTATGAACACGACATACCACAAATCAAGATTACCATTAGGGTTTTTTGGGGGGTGGGAGGGGGGGTTTGAGGAAGATTTCAAGGTTGCCGTAAAAGCTGTTTGCAGTTCTCCAAGTGGGCGATGCATCATCTTAACAGCACTTGTTCCTGCAAGACTGAAGCACCCCGTTTTAATAACAAGGTGAAAGATGGAGCCGTAATAGCTTTTGCTTAGAATGAAAGGCCCTCAGGGGGATGAGAGGATAATGGACAGTCATTAAAGTGGCTTGGCGATTTGAATGATGGGATGCACCAGTGGGGCTTTTCTCCCCAAATTTAATGGAGAAATATAATGCTGTGGTGGAGTTTCCAAGTTGATCCCATCCCAGTTCTGAACTGCACTTACCATTTTACCACTTCTGACGTAATAATATAATCAGGGGAGTTGAAATGGTGCTCCGTCTCACTGATGGCCAAATTGATTTTTGAAAACTCATTCTCTGCCAGATGACTTGCATCCCCACGAAACCATAAAACATGTCTGTATCTTCGTCTTCTGCACATGGAGCCAAAATACGTATTACTCCCCCATCCACACACCCTCCGTACTGGGATGTTTGATTAATATAGCAGAGTTTTAAGAACATAAGAGAAGCCATGCTGGATCAGGCCAATGGCCCATCCAGTCCAACACTCTATGTCACATAAGGACATAAGCGAAGCCATGTTGGATCAGGCCAATGGCCCATCCAGTCCAACACTCTGTGTCACATAAGGACATAAGAGAAGCCACGTTGGATCAGGCCAATGGCCCATCCAGTCCAACACTCTGTGTCACATAAGGACATAAGAGAAGCCATGTTGGATCAGGCCAATGGCCCATCCAGTCCAACACTCTGTGTCACATAAGGACATAAGAGAAGCCATGTTGGATCAGGCCAATGGCCCATCCAGTCCAACACTCTGTGTCACATAAGGACATAAGAGAAGCCATGTTGGATCAGGACAATGGCCCATCCAGTCCAACACTCTGTGTCACATAAGAACATAAGAGAAGCCATGTTGGATCAGGCCAATCGCCCATCCAGTCCAACACTCTGTGTCACATAAGAACACAAGAGAAGCCATGTTGGATCAGGCCAGTGGCCCATCCAGCCCAACACTCTGTGTCACATAAGAGCATAAGAGAAGCCATGTTGGATCAGGCCAATGGCCCATCCAGTCCAACACTCTGTGTTACATAAGAACAGAAGAGAAGCCATGTTGGATCAGGCCAATGGCCCATCCAGTCCAACACTCTGTGTCACATAAGAACACAAGAGAAGCCATGTTGGATCAGGCCAGTGGCCCATCCAGCCCAACACTCTGTGTCACATAAGAGCATAAGAGAAGCCATGTTGGATCAGGCCAATGGCCCATCCAGTCCAATACTCTGTGTTACATAAGAACAGAAGAGAAGCCATGTTGGATCAGGCCAATGGCCCATCCAGTCCAACACTCTGTGTCACATAAGGACATAAGAGAAGCCATGTTGGATCAGGCCAATGGCCCATCCAGTCCAACACTCTGTGTCACATAAGGACATAAGAGAAGCCATGTTGGATCAGGCCAATGGCCCATCCAGTCCAACACTCTGTGTCACATAAGGACATAAGAGAAGCCATGTTGGATCAGGCCAATGGCCCATCCAGTCCAACACTCTGTGTCACATAAGGACATAAGAGAAGCCATGTTGGATCAGGACAATGGCCCATCCAGTCCAACACTCTGTGTCACATAAGAACATAAGAGAAGCCATGTTGGACCAGGCCAATCGCCCATCCAGTCCAACACTCTGTGTCACATAAGAACACAAGAGAAGCCATGTTGGATCAGGCCAGTGGCCCATCCAGCCCAACACTCTGTGTCACATAAGAGCATAAGAGAAGCCATGTTGGATCAGGCCAATGGCCCATCCAGTCCAACACTCTGTGTTACATAAGAACACAAGAGAAGCCATGTTGGATCAGGCCAGTGGCCCATCCAGCCCAACACTCTGTGTCACATAAGAGAAGCCATGTTGGATCAGGCCAATGGCCCATCCAGTCCAACACTCTGTGTTACATAAGAACAGAAGAGAAGCCATGTTGGATCAGGCCAATGGCCCATCCAGTCCAACACTCTGTATCACATAAGGACATAAGAGAAGCCATGTTGGATCAGGACAATGGCCCATCCAGTCCAACACTCTGTGTCACATAAGGACATAAGAGAAACCATGTTGGATCAGGCCAATGGCCCATCCAGTCCAACACTCTGTGTCACACAGAGGTCAAATAAGCAGGTGCCATCAGGAGGTCCATCAGTGGGGCCAGGACACTAGAAGTCAGTGGGGCCAGGACACTGTTGCCCCTCCCAAGCACCAAGAATACAGAGCATCACTTCCCCCAGAGAGAGTTCCAACAATACGCTGTGGCTAATAGCCACTGATGGACCTCTGCTCCAGATGTTTCTCCAATCCCGTCTTGAAGCTGACTGTGCTTGTAGCCACCGCCACCTCCTGTGGCAGGGAATTCCACGTTTTGCCCAGGCATAGAAGCATGATACAGAATGCAGTAAATACATTTCTCAAAAAGTGTATTGCAAGAAAGATAAACTTAGATAGTTTCAGGTAGATCCAGTTCACATTCAGGCTGCAGTGAAAAGAAGGGAAGGTAGCTCAGGGGTGGCCAAACGGAGGCTCGGGAGCCACATGTGTGTTCTTTACACATATTGTGTGGCTCTCTAAGCTGAGAAAGTTAAAGTTGCTTTCTTTCCACCTCTCCTTCTCTTCTCCCTCTCCCATCTATTTGCTTTGCTTTCCTTCCTTCCTTCCTTCCTTCCTTCCTTCCTTCCTTCCTTCCTTCCTCTGATGTTCATGTATTGTGGCTCTCAAACATCTGACATTGCTTCTCTTATGTTCTTTTTTTTCCTCTCCCAGATGGAGATTTCAATACAATACTCCTGGCGGGGAGGCGGGAGGGTGTTTCTATTCTGCGCACCACCAATGTGATCATCATTAGGGTTTTCCGTTAATGCCTCTTCTCAAAATGATCGCTTGCTGATTGTGTCAAAATCACCCTTCCCCTTTCCTTTTTTTTAAACCCTCTCTTTTTTGGTCTTTTTTAGCTAGAACTGAAGCCCCAAGGGAGAATGCTAATGAATGCAAGATACTTCCTGGAAACCAGTGGCAAGTAACACTATTGTAGATTTCTCTATTTGACATGATTTCTGGAGACTCCACCCTTCCCCATCTCACTGGCTTAGACTGGGCCAGACACATCCATTTAAAGAGCATAAAATCAATCCAGATTGTGAAGGGCTTTTACAGTAAGAGTGGCTCAGCCATGAGATTGGCTGCCAACAGAGGGGGTGAGCTACTTTTCCTTGGCAGACTTCAAGCAGTGGCTGGACAAACACTTGTCTGGAATGGTCTAGGCCATGGGTGGCCAAATTGGTTAATGTAAGAGCCACACTGAAGAAACATCAGATGTTTGAGAGCCGCAAGACGTGAACGTCAGACGTTGGAGAGCCACAGGAGAAGGAAGGAAGGAGGGAAGGAAGGAAGGAAGGAAGGAAGGAAGGAAGGAAGGAAGGAAGGAAGGAAGGAAGGAAGGAAGGAAGGAAGGAAGGAAGGAAGGAAGGAAGGAAGGAAGGAAGGAAGGAAGGAAAATAGTTGAGAGGGAGGGAGGGGGAGGTAGAGAGAAAGCAACTTTAACCTTAAATGCGTTTTCCAAGCTGGCTGGATTGGCTTGAATAAGTGATTTAAAGAGACAAATGCCTTCTCCTATCCAGCTGACAGAGTGTTGGGGGCTTTGAGATCCAAACAAATCTATGTGAAAGAGCCGGAAGGAAGGAAGGAAGGAAGGAAGGAAGGAAGGAAGGAAGGAAGGAAGGAAGGAAGGAAGGAAGGAAGGAAGGATGGATATTGGGAGGGAGGAGAGGGGGAAAGAAGCGACTCCAGATGCATCCTCCAAGCCACCAGCCGGCTCAGCTTGGAGAAGTGATTTAAAGAGAGAAATGCCTTCTCCAAGCCGGCTGACAGGGTGATGGGGGCTTCAGGACCCACACAATATATGGGGAGGGACTGTGGCTCAGTGGTAGAGCATCTGCTTGGTAAGCAGAAGGTCCCAGGTTCAATCCCCGGCATCTCCAACTAAAAAGAGTCCAGACAAGTAGGTGTGAAAAGCCTCAGCTTGAGACCCTGGAGAGCCACTGCCAGTCTGAGTAGAAAAGACTGACTTTGATGGACCGAGGGTCTGATTCAGTAGAAGGCAGCTTCGTATGTTAAAGAGCCACATGTGGCTCCTGAGTCAGTTTGGCTACCCCTGCACTGGGCTATAGGATTGCCAGCTCTGGATTGGGAACTACCTGGAGACTTGGGGGGGGCGATGCCATAGAGTCCACCCTCCAAAGCAGCCATTTTCTTCAGGGAAATTGGCCGTCTGGAGATGGATTGTAATAGTGGGAGATCTCCAGGTGCCACCTGGAAGTTGGCAACCCAAAGCAGGGGGTGGACTAGATGACCTGTATGACCCCTGTCATGATTCTCTGATTCTAATTAATCGCTGTTCTATGAAAAGATACCCCGGTCTTCAAAGATGAACATCGTAGCGCAAAGTGCTCTAAGACCAACTCAAACGCTGCTAACAGACAGGCATTTAGGGGCGGATTGGAGGCATCCCTAATTGGTACGGCTCAAAAAGAGCCATCCCGAAGGCTCCACACCAGGGGTGGCCAAACTTGCTTAATGTAAGAGCCACACAGAATAAACAGCAGATGTTTGAAAGCCGGATGTTGGAAGGAAGGAAGGAAGGAAGGAAGGAAGGAAGGAAGGAAGGAAGGAAGGAAGGAAGGAAGGAAGGAAGGAAGGAAGGAAGGAAGGAAGGAAGGAAGGAAGGAAGGAAGGAAGGAAAATAGATGGGAGGTAGGGAGAGGTAGAACGAAAGCAACCTTAACTTTAAGTGTATCCTCCAAGCCACCAGCTGGTTTGGCTTGGAGAAGTGATTTGAAGAGAGAAATGCCTTCTCCAAGCTGGCTGACAGGGCAGTGGGGGCTTCAAGAGCCACACACTATGTGTAAAAGAGCCACGTGTGACTCCCGAGCCTCAGTTTGGCCATCCCTGCTCCACACACACCCCAGCAAGGCAATCCTATCCCGTCTGCGAGGCGTCTTAGTGCGATCAGATGGCCGGGGGCGCCTCAGAAGCCTGACCACTCTCCCCCCCCCCCCTCCAATGAGTTAAGCGCTCATGCACTCAAGTGCTCCAGGCAGTTTTAAATTTAAAAAAAAACAGAAGTTGCATGGGGTGGCTTGGCGGGTTTGCACTGCCAAGGCGCCTCACTTCAGACGCCGGCATCCAGACGCCGAGGAGGTGACTGGCGTGCGGCTCAAATATTTGCTACTGCTTCGACAGTGGTGGCTTTTTGAGCCGCTCTGAGGACGCCGGAGGACGGGGTGAGTACGGGATGGGGGCAGGTGGCAGATGTTAGCGTTTGTAAGGAATTTTGGGGTCAGTTTCCAAGGCATCTCTAAGTCGGCCCAAATTGCCGATCTGTTATCACCCAAAGAATGGCATTATAGTATAATATTAATGAGCATTTATATGAATATGTTGATGTAGGCTTTCACGGCTGGAGTTCATTAGTTGTTTTAGATTTTCCAGGCTGTATGGCATTGTGAGACCTGACATTTCACCAGCAACTGTGACCGGCACCCTCAGAGGTATAACACAGAAGGCTAGAACCTCCTCAGGAAAGCTTCTTCATTAGCATGTCACAGCCTGGGAAACTTCTACAAGATAATGACTTAGCTCTACCCCACCTTCCTGAGTAGATATACATTACCTGCCTACCATCTTCTTCTCACTTTGACACAAAAAAGATGGTAAGCAGGTAATTTATATCTACTCAGGAAGGCGGGGTAGGGCTGAGTCATTATCTTATAGGAGTTTCCCAGGCTGTGACATGCTAATGAAGGAGCTTTCCTGAGAAGGTTCTTGTGCATATGAATTGGCTGTTGAAATTCTAATCTTATCTGTAGTGCTGTTGTAAGACATAGAGCCTTTTGTGTTTTTTCAGGCTAGCCATTGAAATACATAAACATAAACACAATTTCCAACAGGAACGAAGAGAGTTTAAAAATGAATAGGGTATGGTTTCCAGTCCTGAAAAACACAAACTGAGAGCCAGTTTGGTGTAGTGGTTAAGTGCGCAGACTCTTATCTGGAAGAACCGGGTTTGATTCCCCACTCCTCCACTTGTACCTGCTGAAATGGCCCTTGGTTAGCCATGGCTATCGCAGGAGTTATTCTTGAAAGGGCAGCTGCTGTGAGAGCCCTCTCAGCCCCACCCACCTCACAGGGTGTCTGTTGTTGGGGGAGAAGATATAGGAGATTGTAAGCCGCTATGAGACTCTGAGATTCAGAGTATAGGGCAGGATATAAATCCAATATCTTCTTCTTCTTCTGCATCTTACAACAGCATCACAGATAAGATTTAATCCATGTGTGAGGGCACTTGTATAAGTAACCCATGACAAAAAGTGAAACAAAACAGGGAACCAAAGCAAAGGCAAGCTGCAGGAGGCAAGCTAAAATGAAAATTTTCGAGCGAGAAGCCAATGGGGGATGCAAGGGTTAATGATTCCTTCCTTCTGTCTTCCCATATCCCATCTTTGAAGCTGCATTTGCAAAAGAAAAGGAAAACTGTGGTGTTTATTTGAATCTTGAAACTCTGATCTTAGGATTTTCTGCATGCAACAAACGTTGTGTGAGAGGCAATGGCTCAGTGGCTGAGCATCTGCTTGGCATGCAGAAGGTCCCAGGTTCAATCCCCATCATCTCCATTTCAAAGGATCAGGCAGGAGGTGATGGGAAAGACCTCTGCCTGAAGACACTGGAGAGCCACTGCTGGTCTGAGTAGATAATACTGACTGGGGTGTACCAAGGGACTGGATTGGCTAGAAGGCAGCTTCATGCATGTGCTCTGCTTCGCAGCTGTGGCCAACTCCACTTTGGTATGCCACATTTTTCATTTCATTTTCATTTCATTTGATTTATATCCCGCCCTACCCCACCGAGGCGGGCTCAGGGCGGCTCACAGCACAATAATTCTAACAATAGGGTTTAAAAAATTAAAATACAGTAATAATTTACATAATTAAAACAGCCAGTATATCAATGTATCCGTCAATACATAAAAGCAACTGGGCAAGAAAACAACCCACTTCCATTCCATTTAGGGGAGGGACGGTGGCTCAGTGGTAGAGCATCTGCTTGGGAAGCAGAAGGTCCCAGGTTCAATCCCTGGCATCTCCAAAAAAGGGTCCAGGCAAATAGGTGTGAAAAACCTCAGCTTGAGGCCCTGGAGAGCCGCTGCTAGTCTGAGAAGACAATACTGACTTTGATGGACCAAGGGTCTGATTCAGTAGAAGACAGCTTCATATGTTCATTGTCTGGACCAGCGTTTCCCATTTTCAGGGTTGCAACCCGGCACTGGGTCACATATGTCTCAATACCGGGTCACAAGGCATCCCCTGGACTTCCCTCCCCATTTAAACATGCCGGCTGGGGAGGGGGGAGGCAGATAGCCTGCCTTTGCAGTCTCCCTGCGATGCGAGGAGACGGCAAAGGCAACCCCCGGGCTTCCCTCCCCATTTAAACACCCCAGCAGGGTGTTTACAAGGGGAGGGAGGCAGATAGCCTGCCTTTGCAGTCTCCCTGCAAGGTGGGAAGATGGCAAAGGCAGCCCCCAGCTTCCCTCCCCATGTAAACACCCTGATGGCTCCACCCCCAAAGTCTCCTGGCTCCACCCCCAAATTTTAGTGAGCCATGAAGAAGTGTAAAAATAACCGCGCCATGTGGGGGAAAGTTTGGGAAACCCTGGTCTGGACAAAGGTTTGGGGGGTGGGTTAGATTGCCATGTCTGACTCGGGACGTCGGGGGTGGAGCCAGGAGTCTTTGGGGGTGGAGCCAGGAGCAAGGGTGTGACAAGCAGGATTGAACTCCAAAGGGAATTCTGGCCATCACATTTAAAGGGACCGCACACCTTTTAAATGCGTTCCCTCCATTTGGAAAGAATGAAGAATAGGGGCACCTTCTTTTGGGGCTCATAGAATTGGACCTTCTGTTCCAATCTTTTTGAAACTTGGGAGGTGTTTTGAGGAGAGGCAACGGATGCTGTGATGAAAATTTGCTGCCTCTATCTCAAAAAACAGGCCCCGCAGAGTCCCAGATACCCATAAGTCAGTTCTCCATTATACTCTATGGGAATCGGTCTCAAAAGAGTATAATGGGGCTCCCAACAGACATTTTCCTCCCCGCCCTCACTTTCTGATAACCCTGAAGTGGGGGGAGGGCCTCCAAACCGGGGGATCCCCTGCCCCCAGCTGGGGATTGACAACTCTCGGATGGGTAGCTTTAAAAAAATGAGACTGAATCAGGAAATCCGGAAAAACACGGTCTCATGAAGTAGCATGTCCCACTGTTGTAATTTGAACACAGGCCTCAGATTCAGCAATTCACAGGAGTGCAGCTCCTGAACCTTTCTGAGGGTTCCCTCTCCTCCTCCCCACTTACTACCTTGTCCATGGAATAGGAGGTGCAGCTGCATAACGATCCCTGGATTAGGAGAGCGGGCAGCCAGCCAACCACCAGGGCTTTGCCACACCCCCAGCGGCCATCATTAACCCCTGGAGAAGCCCGTGCCACCCTTTCTCCACTTCTTATGTGATTTTGGGCAGAGGGTGGCTTGCTGGCCTTTTGACTAGAGGGGACAGCCAAGGAGACCCCAGGCGAGCGAGGCCTGCTTGGGTGGTCTGGATCTCTAGCCAGCCCAAGCAGGCCTCGCTCACCCGGGGCTCTCCTTTCTTGCATTGGGTTTCTTTTGGCTGGGGGGGGGATATGCTAATAAGTTATGCTCATGAGCTCCACCACCTATTTTTTCTACAAAACAATCCCTGCATCTGACGTTCATGTCTTGCGGCTTTCAGACACCTGGCATTTATTCTGTGCGGCTCTTACGTGAAGCAAGTTTTGCCACCCCCGGTATATTCCGACAAGAGCTTATACCACCTAGACTATCTGAAGATATTACTCAGCCCCGAGACATTTGTAGGAAGTGTGCCTGTCAATTTTTGCCACTTGGGTGGCACCACTTTTTGAGCCAATTTAAATAGTGTTATTTTGGTTTCAGCTCTGGCCGCAGGATTTCTTCATCAAGCCCTGACTTCCCTCTCTTTGTCTTCTCCTCAGACGCTCCCAAATTCATTGACTGCGAGAAGGAAGGGTTTTTCTCTCTGCACCAGCGCCGAGGGGCCATCAAGCAAGCCAAAGATCCACAACGTCAAGTGTCACGAGTTCACCGCCACCTTCTTCCACAACCCACGTTCTGCTCAGTCTGTCATGAGTTTGTCTGGTAAGGCCTTTGGGGGGGTTTTCCCTCAGCCTATGGTCTGTGCGCCTGGATCAGGCTAGCCAGATCTTGTCAAATCTTGGAAGCTAAGCAGGGTCGACCCTGGTTAGGATTTGGATGGGAGACCACATAAAGAACATAAGAGGAGCCATTTGGATCGGGCCAATGGCTCATCCAGTTCAACACTCTGTGTCACACAGTGGCTAAAACTCAGGTGCCATCAGGAGGTCTACCACAGGGCCATAGGAACATAAGAGAAGCCATGTTGGATCAGACCAGTGGCCCATTCAGTCCAACACTCTGTGTCACACAGTGGCCAGAACCCAGATGCCTTCAGGAGGTCCACTAGTGGGGCCATAAGAACATAAAAGAAGCCATGTTGGATCAGGCCAGTGGCCCATCCAGTCCAACACTGTGTGTCACACAGTGGCCAAAACCCAGGTGCCATCAGGAGGTCCGTCAGTGGGGCCAGGACACTAGAAGCCCTTCCACTGTTGCCCCTCCCAAGCACCAAGAATACAGAGCATTATTTGTCCCAGACAAAGAGTTCCAACAATATGCTGTGGCTAATAGCCACTGATGGACCTCTGCTCTAGATGTTTATCCAGTCCCCTCTTGAAGCTGGCTATGCTTGTAGCCGCCGCCACCTCCTGTGGCAGTGAATTCCACGTGTTAATCACCCTTTGGGTGAAGAAGGACTTCCTTTTATCCATTCTAACCCAACTGCTCAGCAATTTCATTGAGACCGATTTTGCACTCACCTTATGCCGCTCTCACGTTTGTCTTCTCAGTGTGGCTTCCTTCCGATTTCCCACTATCTGCTCCAGGGCTGCAGCAAGCATCAGCGTTTTCACGCAGCAAACAGAAACTAATTTTTAGCAGTTTCTGTTTGCTGCACAAAAACTCCAATGCTTGCTGCAGCCCCAGGGCAGATAGTGGGATATCGGAAGGAAGCCACGCTGAGAAGACAAACGTGAGAGCGGCGTAAGGTGAGTGCAAAATCGGTCTGAATGTCCACAAGTTCTTGTATTGTGAGAAATGGAGAAAAGGACTTCTTTCTGTACCTTCTCTAATCTGTGCATAATCTTGTAAACATCTATCATGTCACCATCAGGGCTTTTTTGTAGCAGGAACTCCTTTGCATATTAGGCCATGCCCCCTGATGCAGCCAATCCTCCTGGAGCTTACAGTAGGTCCTGTAAGAAGAGCCCTGTAAGCTCTTGGAGGATTGGCTACATCACGGGGTTGTGGCTTAATATGCAAAGGAGTTCCTGCTACAAAATAAAAGTCCTGGAGACTGCAAGGAAGTCCAGGGTTGCTACTCAGAGGAAGACAATGGCAAGCCCCCTCTGCTTGTCTCTTGCCTTAAAAACATTATGGGGTTGAGATGTCAGCTGCAACTCGACTGCATTTACCTCCGCCACAGTCTGTGCGGAAAGTGGTGGCGGCTAAAAGCATAGACAACCTCAAGGAAGGACTGGATCAACATCTAGAGCAGAGGTCCATCAGTGGCTCTTAGTCATATGCTATAGATGGAACACTCTTTCTGGGGCAGGGATGCTTTGTGTTCTTGATTCTTGGGGAGCCACAATAAGAGGGCTTAGGTTTTGGCCCCGCTGGTAGACTCCCTGATGGCACCTGAGCTTTGGTCGTCATGTGACACAGTGTGCTGGACTGGATGGGCCATCGGCCTGATCCAGCATGGCTTCTCTTGTGTTCTTATGTCTGGGGCAGTGATGCTCTGAATTCATGGTGCTTGAGGGCAAGAGTGGGAGGGCTTCTGGAGTTCTGGCCCTGCTGGTGGACCTCCTGATGGCACCTGGATTTTGACCACTCTGTGACTTGGATGGGCCATTGGCCTGATCCAGCATGGCTTCTCTTATGTTCTTATGGCCTGGCTGGTGGACCTCCTGATGGCACCTGGGTTTTGGCCACTGTATGACACAGAGTGTTGGACTGGATCGACCATTGGCCTGATCCATCATGGCTTCCCATGTGCTCTTATGGCTGGGGCAGTGATGCTCTGTATTCTTGGTGCTTGAGGGCAAGAGCAGGAGGGCTTCTGGAGTTCTGGCCCTGCTGGTGGACCTCCTGATGGCACCTGGATTTTGACCACTGTGTGACATGGATGGGCCGTTAGCCTGATCCTACATGGCTTTTCTTCTGTTCTTATTATGTTACAGGAGGGACAAAACCAAAGAAATTTTCCACTTTGTGGATAGTGGTTGGAGTATTTTGGACCCTAATGCTAACATGTTGTGCTACTTTGCTTAAAGCTTAATTTTCATTCCTCTTAAATATATATGACTGGCAAAACCTGTAACTCCTCTTCCTCCCTCTTTTTTTCCCCAGGGGTCTTAACAAGCAAGGCTACCAATGCAGGCGTAAGTTTTCTTTATATGATATACTTTGTAAAAGTATAAATGCTAAAGTGGCCATTTTCTCCAGGGGAACTGATCTCAATAATCTGGAAATCAATTGTAATAGAGGGAGATCCCCAGGTGCTACCTGGAGGTTGGCAACCGTGTGAGAGTCAAAGAAGGGAGCTTTGAGTCTTTTTTAAAAACAATTTTATTGATAACATATGGTAACAATTTCCGTTAATAACTTCTTTTCATCTATCCCATATGCTTCTTTCTAATCACCCCTCCCCCCGTTGCTTGACCCCCGCCAGTGTTATTTACTCAAAATACTAACATTGAAAGGTACCCTTAATTCCTAAGAACTAAAATTAATATTCTTCTTTCTTCTAAAGTTTAATCATTATTAAAAATTGTCCAAAGTCCTTTTACTTTCCACTCATCTTCTACATAACTTCTAAATTTTTTCCACTTCCTTTTAAAATCTTCTAAATCAGTCTCTTAAAGTTCTTGTTAATTTGTCCATCTCACTCCATGTCATCACTTTTACAATCCTATCCCATTTTTCTGGTATTTTTTCTTGCTTCCATAACTACGCATACAGTGTCCTAGCAGCTGAAAGCAAGTACCAAATTATAGTTCTATCTTCTTTTGGAAATTTTTCCATTTGTAATCCCAACAGAAAAGTCTCTGCAGCTTTGAGTCTTAAAAGCTTATTCCCACCCCACACCCCCACCCCAAAAAAATCTCATTGCTGTCTAAGGTGCTCCTGGACCCAAATCTAGATTTTCTCCACAGGAATTGATCTTTGCAGTTCAATCAGTTGTCATTCTGGGACCACTGCAGCCCCCAGCTGGAGATTGGCAACCCTAAAAGTTGCTTTTGGAGCCCTCCCCCCCTCCATTTAGACTTTCACTCATGCAAGAAAGGAGCATGGCTTTTATTTGTCTTGTACAGGGCTTTTTTTGTAGCAGGAACTCCTTTGCGTATTAGGCCACACCTCCCTGATATAGCCAATCCTCCAAGAGCTTACGGGGCTCTTAGTACAGGGCCTACTGTAAGCTTCAGGAGGATTGGCTACATCAGGGGTGTGTGGCCTAATATGCAAAGGAGCTCCTGCTAGAATTCCACCCCTATTTACAGAGCTCTTAGCACAGGGCCTACTGTGGGGGTCAGTTCTAACAACTTGTCTTGACTGTGAATCTGCTACTCATTCAATAAAGCCTAATTTTACATATATCAAAGCGGCTGAGTTCATGAGAACCGCACGGAACTTAACAGCCAAGGCCTTTCTCTCTTTCCCCAGAATGCAATGCTGCTATCCACAAAAAGTGCATCGATAAAGTGATTGCAAAGTGTACAGGGTCGGCGATCAACAGCAGAGAAACCATGGTGAGTATGCGTGTGGTGCAAATCCTCAGACATCCTAGGAGGCAGCTGATCCATACTGCGTTATTAATGAATTCATTCAAACGTTTTAGATCCCTCCTTTGCTTGTGGTTCAAAGGTGGCTTAAAATAATAGCTAAAACCGTTTCCAGTAAAACTTACGCACGGGCTCTCTTCCTTGCAGTTCCACAAGGAGAGGTTTAAGATCGACATGCCCCACCGCTTTAAAGTCTACAATTACAAGAGCCCGACCTTCTGCGACCACTGCGGCACGCTGCTCTGGGGCCTCGCCAGGCAGGGCTTGAAATGCGACGGTGAGTCAGTTGAGGGGCTGAGCGGGGCTCTTAGGGGCTGCAGAGTGAGCTTTCGTCTCCATCCCTGCAGAAACAGCACAATCCTGAGTTTCTCCTTCTGTTGTGTGTGTAGGGTTGCCAAGTCCAATACAAGAAATATCTGGGGACTTTGGGGGTGGAGCCAGGAGGTTTTGGGGGTGGATCCAGGAGACTTTGGGGGTGGAGCCAGGAGCAAGGGTTGGACAAGCATAACTGAACTCCAAAAGGAGTTCTGGTCATCACATTGAAAGGAACCACACACCTTTTTGAATGCCTTCCCTCCATTGGAAACAATGGATAGGGGCACCTTCTTTGGGGGCTCATAGTACTGGACTCCCCAGTGTACTCTTTTTGAAACTTGGAGGGTGTTTTGAGGAGAAGCACTGGATGCTATGTTAAAAATTTGGTGTCTCTACCTAAAACACAGCCCCGCCCCCCGAGCCCCAGATATCCACAGATCAATTCTCCATTATACCTATGGTAGTCAATCTCCATAGGGTATAATGGAGTGTCCAGCAGACATTTCCTTCCCCCCCCCCCACTGCCTCTGATAGCCCTGAAGCGGGGAGAGGGCCTCCAAACCTGGGGATCCCCTGCCCCCACCTGGGAATTGGCAACCCTAGGTGTGCATGTATGCCTTGCTTTCTCCTTCCTTTCTCTCTCTCCTCCTTAGGAATTAGGAAGGGAACTGAAAACAAATCAGCCAGTATCATAATGCCCCTGTATAAATCGATGGTGCGGTCTCATTTGGAATACTGTGTACAATTTATTTATTATTTATTTTATTTATTAATTTCATTTATATCCGCCCTCCCCCACCTTGGCAGGCTCAGGGCGGCTAACAGCATTCCATAAAAACATACAGTAATAAAAACCTTAGATTTACAATAAGACATTAAAACATTAAATTAAAACCAATCCAATAAATACAGTTATACTGCGGTGTAGATCTTTAGACCGCATTGGCGGATCCTTGATTACCGTCACTTTTGGTCACCGCACCTCAAAAAGGATATTATAGCATTGGAAAAAGTCCAGAAAAGGGCAACTAGAATGATTAAAGGGTTGGAACACTTTCCCTATGAAGAAAGGTTAAAACGCTTGGGGCTCTTTAGAATGGAGAAACATCGACTGCGGGGTGACATGATAGAGGTTTACAAGATTATGCATGGGATGGAGAAAGATAAAGAAGTACTTTTCTCCCTTTCTCACAATACAAAACTTGTGGGCATTCAATGAAATTGCTGAACAGTCAGGTTAAAATGGATAAAAGGAAGTCCTTCTTCACCCAAAGGGTGATTAACATGTGGAATTCACTGCCACAGGAGGTGGTGGTGGCTACAAGCATAGCCAGCTTCAAGAGGGTGTTAGATAAAAATATGGAGCTGAGGTCCATCATTGGCTATTAGCCACAGGATATTACTGGAACTGTCTGGGGCAGTGATGCTCTGTATTCTTGGTGCTGGTGGGGGGGCAAAGTGGAAGGGCTTCTAGACCCACTTGTGAACCTCCTGATGGCACTTGGGTTTTTTTTCTTTTTGGCCACTGTGTGACACAGAGTGTCGGACTGGATGGGCCATTGGCCTGATCCAACATGGCTTCTCTTATGTTCTTCTGTGACACAGAGTGTTGGACTGGATGGGCCATTGGCCTGATCCAACATGGCTTCTCTTCTGTTCTTATGTGACACAGAGTGTCCGACTGGATGGGCCACTGGCCTGATCCAACATGGCTTCTCTTCTGTTCTTATGTTCCTTGAGGATCAGGCCTGCAGCTTCTGTTGCCAGTTGGGTTTCCAGCTGTGAGCTGGGAAATACCTGGAGATTTTGGGGATGAATCCTGAGGAGGGCATAGGTTGGGGAGGAGCGGGACTTCAATGGTGTATAATGCCATAGAGCATGAGTGTCAAACGTGTGGCCCGGGGGCCAATCAGGCTCCCAGAAGGGCTTCTATCAGGCCCCTGAGTAACTGGTTGTCGTCTGCTTCCTTCTCCCTCCCTTGCTTCCTTTTACATCACAGCTTACGTTGTCAGGCTTGCTCAATCGCACAGGAGCTACAGAGCAAAGCCTCTGTTTTCTCCACTGGCTGAGGCTCCTCCCTTGGGGAAAAAGGAGGGAGGGACAGCTTGCTTTGGTAGGCTGTCTTGATCACACTGAGCCAAGCCTCGCTTCCTTCTATTGGCTGAGGCTCCTCCCCCTCCTCGTCCCCTGGGGAAGGAAGGAAAGAGCCAGAGCTTCCTTTGCCCAGTTCCCTGGATCCCTTGGGAGAGATACAAAGAAAGCACCTTTAAGACCAGCGAGTGCTAATGTTTTAATCATGTTTTATCTTCAGGTTTTAAAAAAATAATCTTTAATTGTGTTTGTCTGTGTCCTTTATAAATTTTACACCTCTGCTACCTGGCATTACATTTTATGACACACACGGCCTGGCCGGGCAAGGTCTCGTTTATGCCAGATTCGGCTCTCATAGCAAATGGATTCGACACCCCTGCCATAGAGTCCACTTTCCAAAGTGGCTATTTTCTCCAAGGGGAAAACTAAGCGCAGACAGGTGTTGGTTCTTACCTTTAAGGCAGTGCCGGATTGAACCGTGTGGAGGCCCTTAGGCAGTCAAATTCATGGGGGGCCCCTTGCAAATTATCTCAGAGTTGGTGTGTCCCGCCCTGTTGCCCACGGCCCCCGCTGCAGCCTGCAGGCCCCTTCTCAAAAGCCCCTTTGACAAAGCTGCGGGGGAGAGGCAGAGAGAGGCAAACTTGGCAACAACGACGCCAGCAGCCGCATCAGGCAAGCTGGGCAAAGAGCGGGTCAGTTGCTGGCTGCTCATGCAGGCTCTGAGGCTGCAGCAGGGGGGAAGCGGGGGGGAGCTGGCCTAGGGCCCCTAAAGGCTTGTGGCCCATAGGCCAGTGCCTACTTGGCCTAATTGTTAATCCGGCCCTGCTTTAAGGCCCTTTACAGCCTGGGGCCTGCATATCTTTGAGACCGCCTCTCCCCATATGAGCCTCCCCCCCCCCCAGACACTGCGGTCAGCTGCACAACCTCTTCTTGTGATCCCTGGGCCTAAGGACGCCTGACTGGCTTCTACAAGGGCCAGGGCCTTTTCGGTGCGGGCCCCTACCTGGTGGAATAAGCTCCCACTGGAGATCCGGGTTCTGCCGGGCCTGCAAGATGGAGCTCTTCCATCAGGCTATTACTTGATCCAGCAGGCATCCTATGAAGCCATCGCTCCCCCAGCATCCAGCACCTGACCATCAAGATACACAAGCTATGTTGAAAGCTTCCAGACTACATGATGTTGTGTGATTTGTTTAGGGTTGCCAAGTCCAATTCAAGAAATATCTGGGGACTTTGGGGGTGAAGCCAGGAGACATTAGGGGTGGAGCCAAGATCAAGGCTGTGACAAGCATAATTGAACTCCAAAGAGAGTTCTGGCCATCACATTTAAAGGGACGGCACACCTTTTCAATGCCTTCCTTCCATAGGAAATAATGAAGGATAGGGGCACCTTCTTTTGGGGCTCATAGAATTGGACCCCCTGGTCCAATCTTTTTGAAACTTGGGAGGTATTTTGGGGAGAGGCACTAGATGCTATACTGAAGATTTGGTGCCTCTACCTCAAAAAAACAGGCCCCCCCAGAGCCCCCCCAGAGCCCCAGATACCCACGGATCAATTCTCCATTATTTTCTATGGGAATAAATCTCCCTAGGGAATAATAGAGTTCCCAGCAGACGTTTCCCTCCCCTCCCCCCGCTTTCTGATGACCCTGAAGCAGGGGGAGGGCCTCCAAACCAGGGGGGATCCCCTGCTCCCACCTGGGGATTGGCAACCCTAGATCTGTTGTACTGACTACTGTTCTCGAAGCTGATCGATATTTTTGTCGTGGTGATGTTTTGAAATTGTTCGTTTTAATGTTGTTTTAATGTTGTAAGCCGCCCTGAGCCCGCTTGCGGGATAGGGCGGGGTATAAATTGAAATATTAAATTAAAATTAAAAAGGTCAAGGTCAAGGTAGTCCCCCGTGCAGGCACCAGTCGTTTTCGACTCTGGGATGATGTTGCTTTCAGAACGTTTTCCCGGCAGACTTTTTACGGGGTGGTTTGCCATTGCCTTCCCCAGTCCTCTACGCTTTCCCCCCCAGCAAGCGGGGGACTTATTTTACGGACCTCGGAAGGATGGAAGGCTGAGTCAACCTGGAGCCGGCTACCTGAACCAGCTTTCGCAGGGATCGAACTCAGGTTGTGAGCAGAGGGCTCCGACTGCAGTACTGCAGCTTTACCACTCTGCGCCACTCGGGGGCTCTTAAATTAAAATTACCTGGTGGCATATAGTTGAACCCCCTGACTCGGTGTCTTCTTTGCAGCCTGCGCCATGAACGTCCACCACAAGTGCCAAACCAAAGTGGCAAACCTTTGTGGCGTCAACCAGAAGCTCATGGCCGAAGCCTTGGCATTGATCGAGAGCGCTCAGCAGGTGGGCAAGCGATACAGATCTACGGCTATCAAAGATTTCAGGTTCTCACGGCTGGCAACATCATTAGGGTTTGTAGAATCTTTCGGGCTCAAGTGCCATGTTCTACCGGAGAAAGTTTTCCTTCCAGACGTTTCGTTCTCAGCTGCGGAGAACATCCTCAGTGGCGTTGCAGCCGGAGCAGGCGCTCTGACCTTCTTGGCTGCTGTGCATTGAGTGGGGCCAGGGCTGCTGGAGAGCTGCTATTTGTAGGCTGGAGGGGGTGTGATGAAATAGCAGCCTACAAATAGCAGGATGTTCTCCGCAGCTGAGAACGAAACGTCTGGAAGGAAAACTTTCTCCGGTAGAACACGGCACTTGAGCCCGAAAGATTCTACAAACCCTAAAGATCTTAGGCTGTTTGGCGGGAGGGACTAGGGGAGACTGTCTGATCGTGGGGAACGACTCTGGAAAAATGGGATCGGCGGGTGACTCCCTCACTCCAGGGGAACTGATCTGTGTAGTCTGGAGTTGAGCTGTAATTCGGGGGGGAAACCCAGGTCACTAATTCTGCCTCTGAAATGTCTCGTTGCCTGGGTCAACTGGAGAGCCAGTTTGGTGTAGTGGTTAAGTGTGCAGACTCTTATCTGGGAGAACCGGGTTTGATTCCCCCACTCCTCCACTTGCACCTGCTGACATGGCCTTGGGTCAGCCATAGCTCTGGCAGAGGTTGTCCTTGAAAGGGCAGCTGCTGTGAGAGCCCTCTCCAGCCCCACCCACCTCACAGGGTGTCTGTTGTGGGGGAGGAAGGTAAAGGAGATTGTGAGCCGCTCTGAGGCTCTTTGGAGTGGAGGGCGGGATATAAATCCAATATCTTCATCTACCTCACAGGGTGTCTGTTGGGGGGGGGGGGGAGGTAAAGGAGATTGTGAGCCACTCTGAGACTCTTTGAAGTGGAGGGCGGGATATAAATCCAATATCTTCATCTACCTCACAGGGTGTCTGTTGGGGGGCGGGGGGAAGGTAAAGGGGATTGTGAGACACTCTGAGATTCTTTGGAGTGGAGGGTGGGATATAAATCCAATATCTTCATCTACCTCACAGGGTGTCTGTTGTGGGGGAGGGAAGGTAATGGAGATTGTGAGCCACTCTGAGACTGTTTGGAGTGGAGGGCGGGATATAAATCCAATATCTTCATCTACCTCACAGGGTGTCTGTTGTGGGGGGGGGGAGGTAAAGGAGATTGTGAGCCGCTCTGAGACTCTTCGGAGTGGAGGGAGGGATATAAATCCAATATCTTCATCTACCTCACAGGGTGTCCGTTATGGGGGAGGAAGGTAAAGGAGATTGTAAGCCAGCTCTGAGACTCTTCGGAGTGGAGGGAGGGATATAAATCCAATATCTTCATCTACCTCACAGGGTGTCTGTTGTGGGGGAGGGAAGGTAATGGAGATTGTGAGCCACTCTGAGACTGTTTGGAGTGGAGGGCGGGATATAAATCCAATATCTTCATCTACCTCACAGGGTGTCTGTTGTGGGGGGGGGGGAGGTAAAGGAGATTGTGAGCCGCTCTGAGACTCTTCGGAGTGGAGGGAGGGATATAAATCCAATATCTTCATCTACCTCACAGGGTGTCCGTTATGGGGGAGGAAGGTAAAGGAGATTGTAAGCCAGCTCTGAGACTCTTCGGAGTGGAGGGAGGGATATAAATCCAATATCTTCATCTACCTCACAGGGTGTCTGTTGTGGGGGGGGAGGTAAAGGAGATTGTGAGCCGCTCTGAGACTCTTCGGAGTGGAGGGAGGGATATAAATCCAATATCTTCATCTACCTCACAGGGTGTCCGTTATGGGGGAGGAAGGTAAAGGAGATTGTAAGCCAGCTCTGAGACTCTTCGGAGTGGAGGGAGGGATATAAATCCAATATCTTCATCTACCTCACAGGGTGTCCGTTATGGGGGAGGAAGGTAAAGGAGATTGTAAGCCAGCTCTGAGACTCTTCGGAGTGGAGGGAGGGATATAAATCCAATATCTTCATCTACCTCACAGGGTGTCTGTTGTGGGGGAGGAAGGTAAAAGAGATTGTGAGCCGCTCTGAGACTCTTCGGAGTGGAGGGAGGGATATAAATCCAATATCTTCATCTACCTCACAGGGTGTCTGTTGTGGGGGGGAGGTAAAGGAGATTGTGAGCCGCTCTGAGACTCTTCGGAGTGGAGGGCGGGATATAAATCCAATATCTTCTTCTTCTTCTTCAGTGCATAACCAAAGTTAGCATGAGCTAGCTCACAGATTTTTAGCCTCCAGCTCACAGATTTTTTGTCTTAGCTCAGGAAGGATGACCCCAGAGCACAATAATTTATGCAGTAGCTCACAACTTCGGTGCCGGTAGCTCACGAAGTAGAGTTTTTTCTCACAAGACTCTGCACCTTAGAGGGGACATTGTGCATAACACTCTCTTATTTGGAAGCTATTTCTTCTAGGAAAGGAAAGGAAATTAAATTATCAGGGTGGGGAGTTCAGCACTTAAATCTTTATTTGTGTGATGCAGGGCTTCTTTTGTAGCAGGAGCTCCTCTGCATATTAGGCCACGCCCCCCTGATGTAGCCAATCCTCCTGGAGCTTGCAGCAGGCCCTGTGCTAAAAGCCCTGTAAGTCTTGGAGGATTGGCTACAGAAGAAGGGTGTGGCCTAATATGCAAAGGAGTTCCTGCTACAAAAGAAGCCCTGCTGTTACGTTTGCAGATCTACGACGTTAGTATGTCTTCTCTTTCTCACTCTCTCTTGCACACAAATAAATCCACGTACTGTGAACCAGGCTCGAAGTCTGCGTGATCCGGAGCAGAATACCCGAGAAGGACCGCTTGAAATTCTCTCCCCGGACAGAGACTCCTCTTCTGCCCCTTCTGTGCCAGGCCCCCCAGTGGGGAAAAAAGGTATTGCGTTCTGTCCCTAATGTATATTGTTCCCTGTTTTAACTATTTCCATGCCAGATTAGAAGATTGACAGTATGATCCTAAACAGAGTTACACCCTTCTAAGGCCACTGAAATCAGTGGGCTTGCAAGGGTGTAAGGTTTGGAGGGTTAATGTATCTCTAAGCTACAGGCTTAGGTTTCGTAGGGGTTTCCTCTCCTCTGGCCTCAGAGAACCTTGGAGGAAGTTATTCTTACCATATGAAGCTGCCTTGGTCCATCAAAGTCAGTATTGTCTACTCAGACTGGCAGCAGCTCTCCAGGGTCTCAAGCTGAGGTTTTCCATGCCTACTTACCTGGACCCTTTTTAGTTGGAGATGCCGGGGATTGAACCTGGGACCTTCTGCTTACCAAGCAGATGCTCTACCACTGAGCCACCATCCCTCCCCTGACTGGCAGTGGCTCTCCAGGGTCTCAAGCGGAGATTTTTCACACCTGCTTGCCTGGACCCTTTTTAGTTGGAGATGCCGGGGATTGAACCTGGGACCTTCTGCTTGCCAAGTAGATGCTCTACCACTGAGCCACCGTCCCTCCCCTGACTGGCAGTGGCTGTCCTGGGTCTCAAGCTGAGGTTTTTCACACCTACTTGCCTGGACCCTTTTTTGAGATGCTGGGGATTGAACCTGGGACCTTCTGCTTACCAAGCAGATGCTCTACCACTGAGCCACCATCCCTCCCCTGACTGGCAGTGGCTCTCCAGGGTCTCAAGCTGAGGTTTTTGACACCTATTTACCTGGACCCTTTTTAGCTGGAGATGCCAGGGATTGATCCTGGGACCTTCTGCTTACTAAGCAGATGCTTTACCACTCAGCCACCGTCCCTCCCCTATTCTTGTGAGATTACAGAGGTCTCATCTATCTAGCCGGTGTAGGGTTGCCAGACTGCACAGGTTTTCCAGTGGAAGAACAGACCCAGGAAGGCTGAGTGGGGGTGTTGTGGCAGTGGGTGCACTTGGAGGGGTGGGCTAGGGGCCTAGGGCGCCAGAAACCCTGTCGCCGGCCCTGAGCTGGAGGCAACTTTTGAGCGTAAAGAAATTCTACCTCTAATGTAACCAGAGACTATTCTAAATGCTCTGCGATGCGTTGTAGAACCTCAAGGTATTGCCTGGGAATCTCCAGTAGAAGACGTCACGAGCCCCGATGCTCCAGCGGTTCCCGAACCAAGGATAGACCTCCGCCCTGATCTGCCAAAATTAACCATCGATGATTTCGTCTTGCACAAAATGTTGGGGAAAGGAAGTTTCGGCAAGGTACATGGTAAAAGGGGAAGGAGGAGGCAAATTCTATGGATGTTAGGAAACTCCCACTGTATTCATTTGCCCCCTTCCTATAAAAAATTTTCTGGCTATGGGACTGGCTTCAGGGGACTTTGAGTGCTGCTAGCTACCTTTAGTACATTTTAAAGAAGCAAAGGAGATTACCAGATGAGGAATCTTAAAGCTGAAATTCAGGATCCCCTTCATCCAAATGTTGACCAGCGCCTTGACCCATGTGCACTGATCTTGCATAAGGCCGGATTGATGTCAAGGATCCCCCCATGGTCAGGAGTCGTTTTGTAGAAAAATAGGTGCTGGAGCTAATTAGCATAACTCATTAGCATATGTCGCCCCCCCACCAGCCAAAATCAACCCAAGGAGAGCCCCGGGCGAGTGAGGCCTGCTTGGGCTGGCTAGAGGAGAGCCCCGGGCAAGTGAGGCCTGCTTGGGCTGGCTAGAGGAGAGCCCCGGGCGAGTGAGGCCTGCTTGGGCTGGATAGAGATCCAGCCAGCCCAAACAGGTCTCACTTACCTGGGGCTCTCCTGGGCCACACACCCCCGGTCAAAAGGCCAGCAAACCCCAAATCACATAAGAAGACGAGAAAGGGTGGCGTGGGCTTCTCCAGGCGTTAATGAGGTTGCTGGGGGAGTGGCAAAGCCCCTGGTGGCTGGCTGGCTGCCTGCTCTGCTAATCCAGGGATTGTTATGCAGCTGCACCTACTATTGAATGGACAGAATAAGTGGGGAGGAGGAGGGGGGCGTCAGAAAGGTTCAGGAGCTGCACTCCTTTGAGCTGCTGCTGAATTTGAGGCCTGCCACAGACTAATGTACACCAAGTGCCAACCTCCTTTCTTGTTTAGCAAAAACATTTGAATTAAGTGACTTGTCCCAAGTTTGCCTAAAGCATCGGGAGAACAGCAGAAAGCTAAAGTCAGAGCATCTTTTGATTTTGCTTTCTGGCAACTTTGGGTGCCGAGCACTGTTATGCTTCGTTGGTCTTCAGCTAAATGGTTCAGCATTGAATCAGAATTTTTAAAAAACCTTTATTGCTAATGTTGAGCGCGTTCTGTGCTGGGCCAGAAATCTGTCCCAAGAAGATTCAGATTTGACACCAAGAAAGGCTGAATGCTGTGACCTGTAAAAATACCTTGACATGCTTTTGCATAATCTATTCTTCTGCTTGTCATGTAATCGTGGAGAAGGGCTGTGGGGGATTTGAGCACCGAAGTCCCCTCGCCGGCTGCTTCCCCTTCGACCACTCTTGCTTTGAAGGCTCATTGCGACATTTCCGAATTACTGAAAAAACCATAAGGGCTAGAAGCGGGGCCGGATTAACAATTAGGCCAAGTAGGCACTGGCCTATGGGCCCCCTACTCGTTTAAGGCCCCCAGGGCAACTCTCCCCCCTGGTTTCCCCCCTACTTGCAGCCCTCCCAACCTCCGCGCGCAGCCAGCAACTGAGCCGCTCTTTGCCCAGCTTGCCTGGTGTGGCTGCTGCCGGCATCGTTGCCGAGTTTGCCTCTCTCTGCCTCTCCCCCGCAGCTTTGTCAAGGGGGCTTTTGAGAAGGGGCCTGCAGGCTGCAGCGGTGGCCGCGGGTGGTGGGGCGGGTACTGCGACTCTGAGATCATTTGCAAGGGAGGGGCCTCGAGATTTTGAGTGCCTAGGGGCCTCCACAGGGGTTAATCCGGAACTGTTTTGTCAAGTGGGGGCAGGGCTCAACGGCAGAGCATCTGTTTGGCATGCCGAAGGTCCAAAGTTCAACCCCTGGCGTCTTCAGTTCAAAGGACCGGGCAGTGGGTGATGTGGAAGACCTCAGCCTGAGACCTTGCAGAGCTGCTGCCAGTCTGAGCAGACAATACTGACCTCAATTGGTGTAGCGATGAAGTGCGCGACTCTTTTCTGGGAGAACCGGGTTGGATTCCCCACTCCTCCACTTGCACCTGCTGGAATGGCCTTGGGTCAGCCAGAGCTCTCTTATCTGGGAGAACCGGGTTTGATTCCCCACTCCTCCACTTGCAGCTGCCGGAATGGCCTTGGGTCAGCCAGAGCTCTCTTATCTGGGAGAACCGGGTTTGATTCCCCACTCCTCCACTTGCAGCTGCTGGAATGGCCTTGGGTCAGCCAGAGCTCTCTTATCTGGGAGAACCGGGTTTGATTCCCCGCTCCTCCACTTGCACCTGCTGGAATGGCCTTGGGTCAGCCATAGCTCTCTTATCTGGGAGAACCGGGTTTGAGTCCCCACTCCTCCACTTGCAGCTGCTGGAATGGCCTTGGGTCAGCCAGAGCTCTCTTATCTGGGAGAACCGGGTTTGATTCTCCCCTCCTCCACTTGCAGCTGCTGGGATGGCTTTGGGTCAGCTGTAGCTCTGGCAGAGGTTGTCCTTGAAAGGGCAGCTGCTGTGAGAGACCTCTCAGTCCCACCCACCTCACAGGGTGTCTGTTGTGGGGGAGGAAGATAAAGGAGATTGTGAGCCACTCTGAGTTTTGGAGTGGAGGGCGGGATATAAATCCAATATCTTCTTCTTCTTCTTGATGGACCAGTGGTATGCAAAGGGCAGGGCTTAGTCCTTGTCAGGTCTTTTTTGGTAGAAAAATCCCGGTAGGAACTCATTTGCTTATCTGGCCACACCCCCTGACATCTCCATTATTTCACACAGGGCTTTTTTGTAGGAAAAAAAACAGCAGGAACTCATTTGCATATTAGGCCATACCCCCTGACATCTAGCCAACAGGAACCGTGTTCCTGTGCATTCCTGCTAAAAAAAAAAGCCCTGGTTCTTGTAGCCTTTTCATATGAACATATGAAGCTGCCTTATACTGAATCAGACCCTGGGTCCATCAAAGTCAGTATTGTCTTCTCAGACTGGCAGCGGCTCTCCAGGGTCTCAAGCTGAGGTTTTTCGCACCTATTTGCCTGGACCCTTTTGAGTTGGAGATGCCGGGGATTGAACCTGGGACCTTCTGCTTACCAAGCAGATGCTCTACCACTGAGCCACCATCCCTCCCCTCACTGGCAGTGGCTCTCCAGGGTCTCCAGCTGAGGTTTTTCACGCCTATTTGCCTGGACCCTTTAGTTGGAGATGCTGGGGATTGAACCTGGGACCTGCTTACCAAGCAGATGCTCTACCACTGAGCCACTGTCCCTCCCGTTTTCTTACACATCCAGAAAAATGCAGATCATCGTTTTGGGGTTAGGAAGCAATTTTTCTCCAGGCCAGTTTGGCCAAGGATCCTGGAGGTTTTTTGTCATCTTCTGGGTGTGGAAAAGAGGGTTACTAGGGCTGGGGAGGCGGGAAGGAGAAAGATATTTGTGAATTTCCTGTATCATGCAGCAGGTTGGACTAGATGACCCTGGAGGTCCCTTCCCACTCTGCAATTCTGTGATTCTACATAAGCAACGTCCAGAGTATGTGGCCGCAGGGTATTCACCCTGGCGATACGAATGAATAATCTGAGTAGCTTGTTGTAAGATAACAAGACAACGGCACAAATAAGGCAACGGCACAGGAGCTATGAATTGCAATTGTTATCTGAGTTTTAAAAAGGAGTAGCGAATAAAAGCCATTATTGCCTTGCTCGTCTTCAACCGTATATAGATTTGTGAATCAGAACGATAACTATTTTGGGGGCTTTTGGGGCAGTGTAATGTATGCATGTTTGTTATCTTACGATAAGACGCTCATATTATTAAATTGCATCGTCGGTGTGAATCAGGGTTGCCAAGTCCTCTTCAAGTCCCGGCGGGGGACTTTCGCGCACACACTTTGCCATAGAGTTTTACCTCCCAAATGGTACAAATAGGAAGGGAATTGAAAACAAATCAGCCAGTGTCATAATGCCCCTGTATAAATCGATGGTGCGGTCTCGTTTGGAATACTGTGTGCAGTTCTGGTCGCCGCACCTCAAAAAGGATATTATAGCATTGGAAAAAGTGCAGAAAAGGGCAACTAGAATGATTAAAGGTTTGGAACACTTTCCCTATGAAGAAAGGTTAAAACGCTTGGGACTCTTTAGCTTGGAGAAACGTCGACTGCGGGGTGACATGAGAGAGGTTTACAAGATTATGCATGGGATGGCAGAAGGTAGAGAAAGAAGTCCTTTTCTCCCTTTATCACAATACAAGAACTCGTGGGCATTCAATGAAATTGCTGAGCAGTCGGGTTAGAACGGATAAAAGCCACAGTGTGTG